>NC_137604.1:52564646-52634646 GCF_963280865.1 Gymnoscopelus braueri | reverse complement strand
CTTTACTGTATGTGTGCACACATCCACCCGCTGCTTCTTAGAAGGGAACGCTTCCTCTGTTCCTCTCCTTTTTAATGGGGACCACAGGAATGAACAGAGAGAACGGGGGAGGGAGGAGGGAAAGAGGAGTATAGGAAGGGATTCTGGGTGCAGCTTGATGGAAGAGAGATGTGAAGTGAGGGAGAGAGAGAGAGGGAGAGAGGGAGAGGTTCAGGAGAGCTGGGGGGGAAATTAAAGGGGAGAGAGTAACGTGTGTGTGTGTGTGTGTGTGTGTGTGTGTATGTGTGTGTCTGTGTGTGTGTGTGTGTGTGTGTGTGTGTGTGTGTGGGTGTGGGGGGGGTCCTCAGAGAGGAAGAAAGGAGAAAAACAAGTTAAAAGGGAGAGAAAGGAGAGACTGCATAATCAGGTGGAGAGAGAGACTAGAGAGAGAGGAAACATTGTCATCAAGAGAATGAACGGGAGACTGTAGAAAGCAGAGGGAAGGAGAGAGAGAGAGAGAGAAGAGGAATGAATTAACAAAAAAAGTGAGAGAGGAGTTGGTGAGACGGAAGCACATGAAGTGAAATTTCGGTAGCACAGGAGCACGGCACGCACAGAGAGAGAGAGAGATGAGAGAGAGAGAGAGAGAGAGAGAGAGAGAGAGAGAGAGAGAGAGAGAGAGAGAGAGAGAGAGAGAGAGAGAGAGAGGAGAGAGAGAGAGAGAGAGAGAGAGAGAGAGAGAGAGAGAGAGAGAGAGAGAGAGAGAGGAGAGAGAGAGAGAGAGAGAGAGAGAGAGAGAGGAGAGAGAGAGAGCAATTGGGTGAAGCAAAAGAGGGAGAGAGCGAGAGAGAGGATAGAGAGAGTGTGAGGGATGAAGACAAAAGAGTGAGAGAGAGAAAGAAATGAAAGGGGTTAGACACACTGAGACCTTGATAATTAGCCTGGGAGGCACAGAAGTCTTCTCTTAAATCACTGTACTATGGCTTATTAGCTCAGTATGGCTGCCCTCAGCTCCCTGCAGCCCGCCTCCCGCCCTCTCACCCAGACACATAGCTCACATCCTCACTGTCGGCTGGAAACCACGTATGTCCAAAACTGTTACTTTCAGAAATATATAAAAATAAGAACCAGTTCCAATGGCTCTACTGTAGTTATTATATTTTTTTATTACGATTTTTTATCCACGATTTTGTAACCCTATTTTTTCACCCTGTGCCAATTGCCTATGAAATCCTGGGCACTACTCTCCCTCTGCCAGCCTAGGGAGAGCCCAGAACTGAGCTCATGCCTCCTTCAATGAGAAGCTAGCAGGCCGCTTCTATCACCTGACAAAGGGGAGTTTCCTGTTGGACGTACCGTGGAAGGAAACGCCTTATTCCAACCAGTTCCTTTCCCCTCCATCAGAGGCAGTATAGAGACCAGGATTACTGCATGTTACATGTTACAGCTTTTTCAAAGCTAACAAAAATAGTAGATCTACAAGCTCTGAGCTTGTAGTTTGGCTATTTTTGCCATACTTTTGTGTGACACTGTAGAGGTTATGATGAAATAGGGTGTTAACTGTGGAGATACGAGGTTTCCACTCGACAGCAATGATATCTTACACGCCTCCCGTGTGGAATTGAAAGTTCCTGCTTCCTCTCCAGGTTCCTGTGCAGTGAGGCGTGGAAGGCTTTAGAATAGGAAACGGCATGAAAATGAACGTGACAATTTCCAACTCTCCAAAAGTTTTTGTAATCCAATGCTGTGTGCACGCTTGGTTTCAAACAGAGAGGAATTTATATCAGCCCCATGCAGCACACGTCGGGGGTCATTCACTATATAACTAATTTAACCGTAAATGCTTCTAAATGCTTGTGAATGCAAGTGCCCAAGAGCAAAGAATGCCATGTTCTTGCTTTTATTATTCCATTCACTCATGTTTTATTTGGATTAAATATGCTGTGGTGTCGTTCACTGAAACACGTCTGCAGGCTCATAGCAACTTAAAGGGATACTTCACTTTCACATAAAATAAACATTAAAAAAATGTATTTAAAAAAAATGAAAGAAGTTATGGCAAAATAAAGGCCCCCTCACACATTAGTAGGACACTCTAATGCGTGAGGGGGCCGTGATTTTTCCATTACTTTTTTCATTTATTTTTAATATATTTTTAAATGTTTATTTTATGTGAAAGTGAAGTATCCCTTTAAGCATTCAACACGTGTCTGAAAGAGAACTAGTTCATAATACATTGATGTTCTTACTACGTCCTGATTTAATACATGCATTCTTACAGTATGTTATTGGACTAAAGCTGATTAGGCTGATTTACTGTGATGGAATGTGTGTGATCTAATTATTTTCACTATTATAAGGTAAAATTATGTTAGAGTTTGTGTCATTATGAATACAAAAACGTACCAGCATCAGAGTTAGAGGATGATTTATCCAAGATGAAATTGATTGACGTAAAAGGAAAACGGGTGGAGCTGATCCTCCCGTGTAATTTCAATGATGTCTCGTCAATCATTTTGCCAGTGCATTCATCTTATCCAAACTCTGACCTCCTCCCTGGGGCTCACATGCTTATTTTGTGGGCCCCAGTTTCATGTGAAACTGTCTTCTTTTAACCTGTTGCAACATAATGCAGAATTTCGGACACAGAATTTGGTGTATTCGGTGTACCACTAAAGACTGATACTTATGTTTGACTGTGTCACAAGCCAAAAATCCGCAATCTACAAACTCACAAATTAGGCCTTTGCAAGCAATGCCAACTACTGACTTCTGTCAGTGCTTGCTCTTTGGCATGCCTAAACCAAACAGACTCATTATATCAACCACTTTCAACCTGGCGTCACTATTCTGGTCAAGTCATTATAGGCAAACATTTTTACAGTAAAAAAAATCACAGATATTTCAAAAAATGACAAAATAGTCTAACTACAGGCTCAGTAAGTTGTGTGAAAATGGTTCATTACCCATTGCTCTTGGTCTTTTTTAAGTTAAGGCAGTGATGACCACCACAAAACATTGCAAAATTATGTTTCAGTCTCATGCTGGGCTTATTCTCTGTCTTTCCTCTGTTACTGTCAAAACATTCCCTTTACTTTAGTATTCCTCTTCATGTCCTTTTGTTCAAAGCTACGCTGCCAGCGTGACAGGCTCTGAAATGATGTTGAGCCTTCTTCTGTGCAACCGGGCTCTGTGTGTGTGTGTGTGTGTGTGTGTGTGTGTGTGTGTGTGTGTGTGTGTGTGTGTGTGTGTGTGTGTGTGTGTGTGTGTGTGTGTGTGTGTGTGTGTGTGTGTGTGTGTGTGTGTGTGTGTGTGTGTGTGTGTGTGTGTGTGTGTGCGTGCGTGTGTGTGTATATGTGGGTGGGTGTGGGTGTATGTGGGTGGGTGAATGTAAGAACTATCTGTTAGAGTCACGTTGACACGTTTAATCAGGTAGATGAATCAAACAAAAGGTTATGTGCTGTAAAAAAATAAAAAAGATTTTAAACCGTGGCTTTATACCACCAGCACAGGTGAAGTGTAACTTTCTGCATGAATATTTTATTGACAGATAACTGTAGATAGATGGTGGTGGTAAAATCTAATTTAGAGGCTCCTTACTGTCGTGGTTGCAATACTGTCGAACAAGTTAAATCACATTTTGCAGAATCCTTCGAAATTGGGCTGTAACTTCAAAACGTTGTTGTAAATTTAATGCTTTAATAAAGATGGTGAAAATTTATAAAATGTTATTTCTCACATGATAACGTGGGCGTATGTACTGTAACTTTTCTTTCATGAGTTGGGTTACTGCAACAGCACTCGGTAGAGTGACACAAAATCATTTCAGATTTTAACAGCCGACAGTGACGAGTGATGCTTAGCGGTGGCTATGATATCAGTTCTAGCCAGACTACTTCACACAGCAAACATCAATACGAGCTTTCACTTTGACATGACCGGGTTCATTGTCAAAATTATCGTCACGGATGAGCAGCCAGATCTCCAGTGTGGAAAATGAGGGCCTCACAAAAAGCATAATGGCTTTATTATTGAAAGAGCATTTTTATATGTTTAGGATTGTGACATATGGCTGAGTTATATCGAACCATGTTTTCCGGCTCGCGATGCCGAAGCGGAAAACGGTAACTGCGAGAATTGACAAGCTGTATTGTGAATGCAGCGAATGAATTTACTGTGGGTCCACCTCTACAAGTGTTGTTCAGGTGCCCAGTTGGCATTAGTGGGTAGCAGCCGCTGCCATTGGCCAGCTCCCAGTTATATGAATGTTTGTACATAACTGAGTGTGAAGTGACAACAAGGACAGTGCAACTCTTAATCAAGGACGTGTGTGACTTGCTTATCAGGTTCATGGTTCCCCAGCTAAATGTAATGGAGTCTTTTAGACTACAAGAACTGTGTGAAGCGTGCCATACCGTGAAATGTATTTTACGTGTTCTGGATTTGTTTCTATACGCTACGGCTCTGTTTCAGATAAGGTTCTCAGAACCTAATTTGGGCCCTGCTCAGGAGGTGGTACTGACACTGAATTCTGGGAATCCAGAGCTTATACAGCATCACGGTGGATTCAAACCCCCAACCTCGGCCCACGGTGATGGGCTGGCACTTTATCTGCTTGTTGTTGTTTTTATGACGTACTGTACCTTTGCTTTCAGGGGTGGTTGTGGTTGTAATAGAAACAGGGATATAAGTTTGTGAACCACTGCTGGTGAAACGTGGCACTATAGCAGGAAAGCAGAATGTACACCAGAGGCACGTCGCCACGGTAACCCTATGTTCCCCTGCTGTAGTTCAAAGACTGTTTGAACTGATGCCCACAACAAGGTGACACGCACGCACGCACGCACGCACGCACGCACGCACGCACGCACGCACGCAGAGAGTTGCTCCCGTACTTACTTCCTGCCTGCCAATGCCAAACTTCAGAGGGTCCTGTATGAGTCATACAGACAGGACCCATATGGGAGGATGATGACGTGCAGGGAGAGGGAGAGAGAGAGGGGGAGGGAGGGAGGGAGGGAGGGAGAGAGAAGGAGAGCGAGAGAGAGACCATTAAGGCAAATTTAGGCTTCAAAATGCAAAGTGTGCAATGTGAGTCTTGGCCAATGTAATATTAGTCTTTTCTGTACTAATATGATTAACCACTTAAGCCCTATACTTATTGTACAACAAATAGTGAAAATAGCTTGTAATAAAGTAAAGTAGGTAAGACATGTTTGGATTTTTTTTAAACATGTTGCATTTTGAAATTATTTTAAATATTTGCTTTTTATTTTTCTGATTACTTTCCCATTTCTATTGTACTTTTGTTCTACTCTTATGCTGTTGTTACAAAAGTGTTGTTTAAATGGTGCAAATAAACAATAAATAAATACATTTAAGATTTGCCCTAAATATGGACTGTTAATGAGTTCAATACTAACATCATAATATTAACAGTTGGGGTAAATAGACATGAACGCCCCATGTCCTCATCTATTAAACGCCATAACAGGTTTGAATTGAACGTGTGAAGTTGTGAATGATGTTGAAACTATTTTCATGCACAGCCACACACTGTGAAATTGACACGTTGAACTGACTCCACAGAGATAGCAGATCATGTTCTCTTCCTGTCTGAAGTTAAGTTATTCCATTCCTTTGAGAGAACTGCTTATTTAGTTTGAATAGAAGATAGAAGGAGGAGAAGAAGAAGGAGGAGAAGAAGATGAAGAAATAGTAGTAGTAGTAGTAGTAGTCCTGTGGCAGTACTGTAGCATTGGCAGCAGATGACGGACATGGTCTTCAATTAGTGGTGGAAGAAGCACTCCACTTTTTTAAGTAAAAATGTATTTATTTATTAAGTTTTCAAAATTTGTAAATACAGTAGGTCAATGTTTTGTAATAATATTCTACAAAAAATAAGATTTGGTAACTAAAGTTTCCAAACGACGGTAGTGGGGTAAAATGTACAATATTTGCCTCTGAGATGTAGTGGTGTCGAAGTATAAAGCGTTGCGAAATGGACATACTCAAATAAAGTGAAAGTATCTCAAAATATTACTCACAGCACAGCAGTGCTTGAGTAAATGTCCTTAGCTCCGTTGCAACACTGTCTACCAGAGGGCCCAAGAGCATCGTAGACGGACATGTTGTCGTCACCCCACTGGGGGACAAAATGAATCTGTGAGTCACTTCACACACACAGTGTCAGACAGCTTCTAGAGATGTCAATTTGTCCGTCTGATAGAGATGGAATACAGCGTGGAGAGACAGATGGCGAAGCCCAGCACGAGGCCAGCAAACATGACACAGCGATTCTAATGAATGGAGGCAGGGTTTATCTTTTCATATTAGTAGCTGTTGTATTGTGTTTGTGCATGTGTACTGTACTTGTGTGCGTGTGAGTGTGCGTGTGCGTGTGTGCGTGCGTGTGTGTGTGCGTGCGTGCTCGCCTTAAGACCTATAGTTTGAATTTAACTGCAAATGGGACCAAATGTCCATTTGGTTCCATTTCTTCACTCTCTAGAGTTACATTCACACTGAGGATTTTCCTGTGTACTAGTTCTCTGGTGCTGTGCTTGCGCTACGCCTGATTATGTTTCGATCTCGTTTTACAGCAGTGTGACGCACCAAAAATTTCCGAAATGAACCACACACACACACACACACACACACACACACACACACACACACACACACACACACACACACACACACACACACAGGAGTACCCATTTACATCGTTCCCCTTCACCGCTTTGACTCTCCACCTCCTACTTGACACCTTGAGCCCCTCTCTCTCTCTCTCTCTCTCTCTCTCTCTCTCTCTCTCTCTCTCTCTGCCTGTCTCCATTTTCCTCTCATCTGTTGCATTTGCTGAGTGAATGAATCATGATGTATACATGTAATTCATCCTCTTAAAGAGGATTTCTTTAAGAGGATTGGGGCATGACATGTACAAAATTAATCTTTCGGTGTAGTGTATGTGTTCCAGTGGGTGTCTGTGTGGTCCTGTTCCTGTGTGTCTGAGCGCGCTCGCGTGCGTGCGTACGTGCGTACGTACGTGCGTGCGTGCGTGAGTGCGTGAGTGCGTGCGTGCGTGTCCCAATAGTTTTTCCGCAGCTTCTCACCCAACCGTTCACTTTAATGTATCCCAATCTCGCTGTAGCTCTCTGTCAGACAGTCATTGTGACTGCAGCAGTGAGGCCCTTTTCACCCTGCAGCATGCTTTAATGAAGCCCACACCCCGTCAGGGTGGCACAGTCGCTCCCCTGTGTCAGGTGTGAATTGAAAGTGCATCCCTTTCAGAGACCTCTACCGTCAACAGTCTCACAACCTGCTGTATAAATCTGCCCTGGTGTGTGTATTGCTTTGCCAATTATATGTGAATACTAAGACAGAGAAACCGATACGTGTTTGTCACTTTTCTGGTCAAAACACCACGGCTTTGACCGTTGTGCTTACTATACTATTACTCATGTGCTGATATTACTGCTGTAAGGTTTGGCATTTAAACCCATTAAGACCGGGAACGCATCTGTGTCATTTTAGATTTCTTTGGCTTCTCAAAAAATAGCAACTGCTATTTTTTTTCATTGTGAAAATGTGTGCACATTTTTGAATATATATATATATATACGTTTTTTTAAGCGAACATTTTTAACTCAAATTGAACCACTGATAAACTGTAGAAATATACTTTTTTTCAAAAAACTGTTAGGATTTAGAAGACAAAATATATATATATATTCAAAGGTTTGCACTTAATATCTTAGGGTTAGGTACCATGTGTAAATATGTAGATAACTAGTTTTTTTTTGTTCTCTTGTTTGATCTCCTTTCCCCCTTGCCCACCCCCCCCTTCTTCTTCATCCCTTTATTTTTGGGCGGTGAAACCGCCCCTATATGTGAGGTTTGGATATTTGCACCCCCAATCCTGCGCTGTGATTGGCCACCAGTGTACCCCCCTAACCCTGCACCGTGATTGGCCAATCACAGTCTATTCAGGACTGTGATTGGCTAGTGAAACATGACACAACATGACACATGTGCATAGCCCTATAAATAGGACTATGCACATTTATGTTTTTTTTTAAGTGAATCACACATTGTGGGTGGAAAGGGTATTAAAAAAAACACATTATTCTTTTAAGTGAGCTTCCATCGGAATATGGCTTTCATAAAGAGTGTTTCAATAAATGTATTTATTTTTTGTACATGATTGGTTGACTCCATTCAGTATTGTGATTAGCTAGCAAGACACCGCCCACTTCACACTGGGTGTGATTTTTTTCTATGGAAATAACGATAAGATGGGAACAAACCACCCACTTTTTTACTTCTGTAAACCTGTGATGTGACAATAAAGCTGATTCTGATTCAAATAGCTATATTTACAGAGGAGAAAAGGGAAAGTGGAAAATCGGCGGCAGTGTATGACCCCCTCATTTCAAGGGGATTTAATATCTATCTGTTTAAATCCTTTTATGTGAATTCATGCCCCTTAAAATCCTTTGGTGAAATCAAGAAATGTAGCAGCAGTGTAAAAGCTAGAGAGTGACTGAATAAGTGAGTGCCATTTTTAATAACCATAACAGCACAAATACTTGACATGGAAATCTCTAACTAAATATACAGACTACTGAGCTACAAAACGGATTTAGTGAAGTTTAAAATAATCCCTCCAAAGTCTGAATGTACATGTCAAATTGCTGAAAATCGCGTCACTGGTTTATTTTCTTTTTTTCATTATTTGCCCCACGTTCTAATTATCTGTCTCCAGAATTTTGACATGCTTGACGTCCTTGTTGTCTCTGTCTTCTGTCCAATTAGTTTGGCAAGAGAGGGTTTGTGACTGGCAGACTTAAAAGGTAAAACGAGTTGGCATAGCTGATAAGAATGCACTAGTAATGAACTGCATCACCATATGGACACGGAAGGGTTTGACAAAATCAAATACAACATTATGTTTGACCAAACACCTCAATTGATTGATTGATTGAAAATTTTATTAGGCAAAAAGAATGTAAGACAACACAGTTTGTGTTCTCTGTTGTTCTCCTCCACCTCCCTCCCTCCCTCCCTCCCTTTGTCTCCTCACTTCTTTCTGTTTGGTGTGTGAATGGTTAACTCCCAAACACAACTAATTATCATCCATTCACTTTTATTAATAGTCGCCGAGCACCACATAGCCAATTATTGTGAACCCTGACCCAATCACAGAGCTTTGCCCTGTTAGTGACAGGGTCAAGGAGATTGGAGGGCTTCGGAGAGGTTGCGGCCCTCGACGTGAAGCGATCTTCTGGGAAATGTGTTGGAAATCGTTATCTTACAGTGTGTGTAGATATATACATAAATGACTTCATTAGTCTCACAGCAGCCAGACAATAGATAGATATCTAATGACTGGGGCACAGCTATTGAAAAGTGGTTAAGGTCCGCCCAGTAAGGCAAAGAAGTGTGTGACAGATACGTATATCGACCAACCATGGACCTCCTTGGACCAATCATATAGGCCAATCACAGACTTCCATTACAGCCCAGCCAATCAGATGCTTACTTGACATGCTGACTTGTAATTCAGACGTCAGTACTATCAGTGGTGTAAAGTAACTAAGTACATTTACTCAAGTACTGTGGTACTTTTACTTTACTGGAGTATTTCCAATTTTCAATACTTTTACTTTTACTCCACTACATCTCTGAGGAAAATATTGTACTTTTACTCCACTACAATTATTTGAAAACTTTAGTTACTAGTTACTTTGCAGATATAAATTCTTATATTATAAAACATACATTAACCACTTCAGCCCTATTTTATGCATAGGCTATTTGAAAATAGCCGATCGACAGCTCACAACATCGCGACGTGATATTGGTATTTTCCCACCTTTTAAAATATTTTGCTATTTTAAACTTTTCTGCAAAAAATTGCAGATCTGCAAGCTCACAACGCATTGCGATGTGACCCGCCATTCTAAATGATTTACCCATTTCCTTCTGGATTCTGCCCTGTTTTTAATTTAAGTTGTACGTGTTTAATTATTCACTTCAGTTCGTATTCTGATCTTAATACAGCAGTTTTATTATTTCATATGCTCTCTCGCCCTCTCTCTCTTTATAGTTCACAATTCTTTGTTGCATAATGTAAAGAAATTATGATTTTGCAAAGCTAGTCAGCTCAGCTACTATTGTTACCAGGCAACAAGGGCTCTGTGTGTGTGTGTTTGCTTTCAAGAAATGTCGTGCCTTTGTGTCAAAGTGTGTGTGTGTGTTTGTGCGTTTGTGTGTTTGTGCGTGCGTGCGCGCGCGTGTGTGTGTGCTTGCACGATTAACCTATATTTCTTACAGTATGTTCTCAGTAGAATTGTGTTGTTGACGTACACTGTATGGATGTGTGTGTGTGTGTGTGTCAGTTGCACACATATACAGCACACAGGCACGTGTGCGTTATGATACTGTACGACCTGCGTGGTTTTGTCCAGAGGCTGTGCAGAGTTAATGAATAGCCAGGGACATGAAAGAGGTAGATGGCAGTGATTAGAACCTCTCAGTGAACTAATGGATCCCTGTTGCCACTACACGCTCGGACTCAGTACACACTGTGTGTGTGTGTGTGTGTGTGTGTGTGTGTGTGTGTGTGTGTGTGTGTGTGTGTGTGTGTGTGTGTGCAGGAAGACAAAGAGAGTTGTATGGTCTGTTGTCTCCACGGGAGCTGAACTTATGGCTTTCACATTGGGAGGTTAGTGTGTACGCCTGTTGTTGGTGTGAGTACACTTCATTATGCCACCCACAGACACACACACACACACACACACACACACACACACACACACACACACACACACACACACACACACACACACACACACACACACACACACACCCTACCTTAATTGCTATTTCCCGTGTTGTGTGAGAGGCCAAAGGACGGAAGATAAATTGCTGACCCCCAACTGGCTAAATGAAGTGTCTGTGTGAAGAGAGCAGCCCCGCCTCTCTCTCTGTTTCTCTCTTTATCTCACTCCCTCTCTCCTTCCTTCTCTCCATCCCCCTCTCTCTCTCTCTCTCCCTCTCTCTCTCTTTCTCTCTATCACTTTCTCTCTCTCTCCATCTCTTTCTGTCTCTCCCCTTTTTCATTATTTCTGTGTCTGTCTGTCTGTCTGTCTGTCTCTTTCTCTCTTTCGTTCTCTCACGTTTTCCCACACTTTTCCATCTCAGCCTCTGTCAAAGTTCCTTTGGTCTTTCTTTTTTACTCCACCTCTCTGCAAGGGTGTGCCCCGTACTGCCCTCCCCCGTCCGTCCGTCCGTCCGTCCGTCCCTCCCTCCCTCCCTCCCTCCCTCCCTCCCTCCCTCCCTCCGTCTTCCCATACCTGCCTGATTTATGTTCCGCCCGTACGATGGTGTCGCACGGCGAGAACAGCAGATCTATAAGCTCAGAACGTGTCACGGACGCGACGCGTTCTGAGCTTGTAGGTCTGCTGTTCTCGCCGTGCGACACAGGCGAGCGGCGAAGTACGAGTCAGGCTTTATTCTTCTCTCCTTCTCTTCTCTTCTCTTCTCTTCTCTTCTCTTCTCTTCTCTTCTCTTCTCTTCTCTTCTCTCCCCCATCGCCACTAACTGGTGAACATATGGCCCCAGGTCCTGCAGGATGGAGAGACATGCCAGCCAGCCAGACAGCTTTTTGGACGAAGGGCAAAGGAGTGGAACGAGTTAGATGATGGGGAGAAGGAGGAGAGAAGAGGAGGAGGAGGGGGAGGGCTTCAGTCACGACTACAGATGGGAGGGGGAGCGGCATGGGGATAGAGGAGAGGAGGATGAGAGAGGGGAGCGGAGGGGAAGAGGGGGGGGGCTTCTGGTTTTTCTCTCCCTTGCCGGGTAAAAGGAGGGGAGTGGCCTATGTGCGCGCGTGTGTCGCTGAATTGAGATGGATGGTGTGTGTCAGCGAGGTTGTGTTACGTTACAGGAGATTTATGTGTGTATGGTTATGTGCACCATTCAGCTTTACTGGTCACATCACACACGTGCACGCACCGCCAGTTCCTGTTGATACAGTGACGTGTGCACGCATAAGGTGCATGTACAAGCGTGTGTGTGTGTACATGCACATACATAAACGACACAACACACACACATGCGAGCGAGCGAGCGAGCGAGCGCACTCACACACACACGCACACACGTACACACGCACACGCACACATGCACACACATTCTATTGTGTAGCCGGGTATCAGACAATGTATCAGTGAATGTGGTGCTGGTTCAGTGCTTTCTATCAAATCAAATCATCTCATCATGTGGACGGACTTAGACCATGTGGATCCTGCCTGTTTGCCACTCTCACAATAAGGGGCCAATCATTCGCTCAATTTAGGGTTTAAAGTGGAATTGCACAACCAATCAAACTCTGCATCTGGCCTCGTTAACCTGATGGAAGTCGACTTGGGGGGCTGGCAACATTGTAACCAATTGTATTGTAACCAATTGTCATTTGAAATGGCTAACTGCATGCACCGTACATACAGGTGTAAAAACTGAGTCTGTCTCTTTTTCCTGTCTTTTCTCCCATTGTGACATGCTATATAACAAACAAACTAACTAACAGACAGTGGTGTAAAGTAACTAAGTACATTTACTCAAGTACTGTACCGAGGTATTTTTTACTTTACTGGAGTGTTATTACTTTAAGTACATTTTGATACCAATACCTTTGTACTTATACTTAAGTAAAAATGTGATTACTTTTTCCACCCCTGCTAACAGATGTACAAGATTGTCAGCGGCAATATTCTATTCTATTCTATTCTATTCTATTCTATTCTATTCTATTCTATCTATCCCTTTCCATCCCCTTAGAATGTCCATTGAATTAGTTGGTGCTACTGGCCTCCGTAAAGCTCCACTGCAGTGTTGCTATACACTGTTAATTACGGAGCACATTACCAGAGTGTTTATGTGGTCAAGGTGTTGGGCTTGCCACCGATTGCACTGCCACACGGTGACAGATGGTGTCAGGTTACACATTATAAGGTTTGCGCTGCACGGCAGCAGCCACTCGTATTTTATGGGCCCTCCATTCCTGAATAGGTAGCTAGCATTAACTGTGGGCCAATTCATCCAAAGCACCCCAGACATCTGTTCCTAGAAAGCAGTCCACAGGAATGCTGCTGTGGCAAAGGAAGGAAGAAAAAAAAAACATAGCCTACTCTGTACTGTATATGTATGTCTTCAGTGTATATAAATCTTGCATATTTATATTATTCGTCCATTCAGCACATTTCATGTCCACTGAGGCCAGTGGGTGGTAAGCGACTGTACTCGAATAGCTTGAGCGGCAAAATAAGACATTCTTATCTCCCTTTGTCAGTGGTGTAAAGTAACTAAGTACATTTACTCAAATACTGTACTTAAGTACAATTTTTCAGAATGTTTTACTTTACTGGAGTATTTCAAATGTTCAGTACTTTTACTTCTACTCTAAACTTACTAATTACTTTGTAGATTTTGATTATTACAAAACATACATTAACCACTTCAGCCCTATAAACATTTCGGCCATTTGAAAATAGCTGACCTACAAGCTCACAATGCGTCGCGATTCGACACATTGTGAGCTTGTAGATCTGCTATTTTCAAAAGATTGTCATACATTTGAAAACCTGAAATGGAATATTCTGCATAATGAGTATACTTTCTACTTTCACTTTTTACTTTTACTTTTACTTTTACTTTTTACTCAAGTAAATTTTTAATTCCGGACTTTTACCTTTAACAGAGTATTTTTATATTGCAGTATTCATACTTATACTTATTTAAAGAAAATTTGTACTTTTTCCACCTCTGCCCTTTGTGAAAATAGGTGTGTTTGTTGTACACACACAGGTTTCTTTCCGACCTCAAGTATAGAGTAGTTGGATCAATTATTGCTGTGTAAGGTCAGTGAAAACACATACAGTATAGATCTTCCATTCACTGATCTTTGGATCTTAGCTAACAATGTGTCATCCTCCCACAGACAAATATTATCGAAGTTCAATTGAAGACAATGTGTATTCGCATCCAATGCACATTGTCAGCCTATTGTTTCCGCTTTATGTCTCCATTTGTCAGCTTGACACACGATGCTAGCGGGGTTATCAGAGACCTCTGACCTGAAAGTGAATGGCTTCCAATGGTTCTGGATCGATATAAGCAAACTCAGATGCTTTTCCAAGGGTTGGAGTTCATAAGTCTTACTATGACTGCAATTACTACTGCCTAGAGTGATATACTGTACTATAATGTATATGTACTAGGGGTGCGTTCGCACAAAAAAGAAGCCCTGCCTATTAGATTGTGTAAAAAGTTTAGTACAGTATTGTATATGTTTTATAAATATATTTATTTTTAGGCTATATGTCTGAGAATTACTGCCTAAGAATAGCGTTGCCTCTACTGTCGCAGGTAATTCAAACAAACAAACTTCGACAACTATGACTGCATGTGTGAGCGAGAGCATTGGCAACATGTATTTGTTTGGTGAAACGTCAAAGTTCTGAGAAATGTGTGTGTGATGAGTTGTGTATGTGATTGTTAAGTGAGATTTCTCAGATCTGGCACGGTAAAATGTTACCATAATTATGTTTACCAGTGATAGAATAAGACCTTCTCACATAGTTTCCATAGCAACGGTGAACTGACCTATGGAGGAATTTGTTCAGTGAAAGGTCAAAATTATTTGTTTATGTGATTGTGAAGTGATATTTCTACAATTTGGCACAATAAAAGTGGCTGTGTGTGTGTGTGTGTGTGTGTGTGTGTGTGTGTGTGTGTGTGTGTGTGTGTGTGTGTGTGTGTGTGTGTGTGTGTGTGTGTGTGTGTGTGTGTGTGTGTGTGTGTGTGTGTGTGTGTGTGTGTGTGTGTGTGTGTGTGTGTGTGTGTGTGTGTGTGAGAGAGAGATAGAAAGAAGTGGGTGGGGGTTATCAGTGAAACACTTTAGACGTCAAATGGAAGGACAGGATGGAAACGACAAAGAAGGCACAATCACAAGGCACAATATGGCAGCCAGAGGAAGAATGGGTGAATAGGGAGTAAGACGGACAGAGAAAAAGAGATATAACAACACAGATGATGAAGAATAATCCTCAGAGGAGAGAGAGAGAAAGAGAGAGTACAAAACAAAGAACAAATTGTTGCTGTCCAAAACAGCAAAAATAGCAAAAACAGTAAGAATTGCTACAAGCTCGGCTATTTTAACTACTTTTGTGTTACGCTGTAGTATGACGAAGTAGGGCATTCATTTATGGGGGAAAAAAAACATAAAATGTTAAAATATAGAGATAAGAAGTACTAGATGATGAGAGAGAGACAGAGGGCGATAACTGCGAAGAAGATGAGAGAGAAGAAGCGGGGGAGAGCCCAGACACAGAAACACTGTAACACACAGATAGATTGAGCAAGAGAGAGGCACATGATGATGATGAAGAGGAGATATAGCAAGAGATGCGGCCAACAGGGGATAAGAGAGAGAGAGAGAGAGAGAGAGAGAGAGAGAGAGAGAGAGAGAGAGAGAGAGAGAGAGAGAGAGAGAGAGAGATGAGAGAGAGAGAGAGAGAGAGAGAGAGAGAGAGAGAGAGAGAGAGAGAGAGAGAGAGAGAGAGAGAGAGAGAGAGAGAAGGAAGAGAGAGGAGAGAGAGAGAGAGAGAGAGAGAGAGAGAGAATGGAGGTAGATATATATCCTGTCAGACATGATCAATGGGAGTCTTTATATGGGTTACTGATGGGGGTGAGAGTAGGACGCCACACACACACACACACACACACACACACCACAAATTGAAAAGAGAAAACAAAACAAGCATGCAATTCATTCATGATGAACTGCAACCAAACAGCTCTCTGTTTAGAGGATGCACATACCGACTATACAGTACACTTAATGAAGACGATACTGTTAAATACAAATTATAGGTAACAGTTAGCCGACACGCCCTGTTTTTTACTCTCTCTCTCTCTCTCTCTCTCTCTCTCTCTCTCTCTCTCTCTCTCTCTCTCTCTCTCTCTCTCTCTCTCTGTTCTTCTTGTGTCTCTAATCCTGCCGTCTGTCCCTACTTTTGGAAATCTTATTCAGTATCTTTAAAATCACAGTTTGTTTGTTTCGTTGTTGTTTTTCATTAAATCAGAGATTCAGAGCCATCCACCTGGTTTGTTCAGGAGGGGGAAATATATTCCAGAAACCCCCCCCCCCCTTTTTTAGAAAAACAAGCTGTGGATGGTAATCAAGATAAATGAAAGCCGTCATGTTGCTATCAGCGCAAATCTTGAGAGTTCACTGAGCACAGCGGCCCAGGGGAGTGTTTGAAAATAGAGAGGAGTCACTCACAAACTTCTTATCTGTTCCCTGGGAACACGTGGAAGGAAGCATGCACCTGTGACGATCAACTCATTATTGGGTCAGAATCCTTAGTGACAAAATTAGGCAAACAGTGAATTAATGGATGTATTCATTCATTCATTTACAGTACGTGTCATGCCACACAAGGGGCCATCTCACACGTGATTACAAGATACTCATACAATAAAACTACCATATTACTATAAACACAATCTGGGAACCCATTCAGTAAAAAAAAATGAACGATTTTCCCCCTTCGTTGTTGCCTCTCTTTTTGTGTAAAGCAGGAACATGGTTTGGCTCCTCCCCTTTCTTAGTCCACTTTCGTGCATGAATAAATCATTACATAGCTGGCAGTACAAACCAAAATGGATTTCACTTACAATGTCATTGAAATCACATAAGTAACAAAGTCTGCCCACCTTATTAGTAACAATGATCTGTTCCAATATGGAGAGGAGTATGACTGAATTACGTGGGAATACAGAGACCTTTTTCCTTTGATACTATATTGCACCAAAATCATGATTCATTTCACAGAATGTAGACAGTTGTGGTTTACTCCTTATTCTGGAAACCCATTGGTTCAAGGGACCTAATGCTTTACACACAATAAGGTCAAATGTTACCATCATTTATTACACACCCTCACAAGCTAATCTCACAGATATAACATGCAGCGTGCCCCTTCACCATTATTTTTGGATGTCCCAGTCGAACACTCTTTTAGTTAATCTGTTATCAGACATCCCCAGCAGCCTATTCCACGACCTCATCATACAGACACTCCTGTCTCCCTCACAGGATTGCCATCCCATATCTCCAGTAATAGCTAGATTTGGTGCAAATGTATCTGCAAAAAGAAATATTGAATGTCCCTTATGATTTGTTTCACTTACAGGATCGTTTTTTTTTACCCTGGAACCCCAAACACCTGCTACACAATCTAAAACAGCGCGAACACAGGCATGATAAAGTTTGGTATGATGAGTAACCGATGTGTCTCAACATCTTGGTTGAATGACTCCTCCAAAGTTCTACTGGCTGACTCAGAGACAACAGTAGTACATTTGTACAGGTGAAACAACAACAAGAGAGTCACGCTGGCAGACTCGCACTCATCTAAAAGGGGCATCTGTTAGCCTAAAGGCGAGAGACGCACGCCTGTGATGCAAGGATCTGTAAGCTGCCCTTGAGCAAGGCATTATCAATTTCTAGTTGTTCAACAGCTCTGCACTGCTTCACCCATATCTGTTTACAAACTCATGCCTACTACACTGGCCCAGCACAATGACAGCCTTCCTCTGTTAGCCACTTAGGGCTACATACATAATTAAACGTGCACAACCCTTCTGACAAGTGTATGACACGTTTATGACAGATATGTACATATTTCACCTAGTGGAGTGAAAAGGGTTTAATTTACAACATTTAAATTAGCCTAAATTAGTCTTTTCCCTCGTTTAATGTGACTGCATGAAATCTCTATGTGCGTGTGTGTGTGTGTGTGTGTGTGTGTGTGTGTGTGTGTGTGTGTGTGTGTGTCTGTGTGTGTGTTCCGTGCATATCTTGAGAACCGTCTGAACGATCACCGTACTACAGTTACTTTACACCACTGGAAATAGTGTCTTCAAAACGGGTCTGTAGAAACCAATGGGTGACGTCACGGCTCCCTTCGTCCATTGTTGTTTTTACAGTCTATATGGCTATTACGCTAGTATTCACACAGCCCTATGCAGGCACCCTACTGCCCCTAGTGTCTATCCTTCATAACGCTTTGTGACATAAATGGCACTCAAACCCCCTCCCCCAAAAGTCACTGATGGTGATTGGCGAATCCAAAGGGGAGACCATGCATTGTAGAAAAACCTCTCTCTCTCTCTCTCTCTCTCTCTCTCTCTCTCTCTCTCTCTCTCTCTCTACCTCCCTCCCCCCTAGTCTTTGAAATGTAAATATCTCCAGTAGGACTCCTGGCTAATGAAGCAGTAGGTCCTATCTTAGTTATAGAAGAAGAACAGAAAAAAAGTAGAAGAAGGCTGCTAGGTTAAATTGAGCCATAATGATTGTTACAGGAGGACAGGGGAGAGACCAAAGTTTGTGTGTGCGTGTGTGCGTGCGTACGTGTGTGTATGTGTGTGTGTGTGTGTGTGTGTGTGTGTGTCTAAGGGCAACCAAACTACATCAAAGAGAAACTGTAGGGAGAGAGGCCTCATACTCGAGTCAAACGTGTTCCACACCCTGTTGAGCCATGTTGGGAATAATGAGGGTTCCATCGTCCATGCTACAACTCATCTCCACTGATCAATAACACATCAAGGTAGCACAGCAAGCCCCTCCTCCCCCGGGAAGAGGAGGGCAAGTTGGAATGATGGGTTAGCCGGAGTACCACTCCAATTACGCCCAGATCAGTTAAAAACATCTAAACTTTGCCTCCAAAGTTTCCAGAAGCACAAGCAATACCTTATATCACTCTGTGTGATCTCTGTTAGGGCCATTATTGACACATTATTTGACTCTGTCAGTCTACACAATAAATCTATACATAAAATGTCTCGGTAGCACTTGCTATGCATCCTATGTGTATAACACATCATTAACATACTTATAAGGCATTATAATCTGCTCATAACCCTGTATAATCAGATTTATAAGAGCTCATAAATACTCATAATGCTTTATAACCATAACCATAACACATTATAAGGCCTTTCATAATGACTTATAAGTATCAAGTGTTATAATACTTCATAATTGCTGCCAAATTGGTAACACCTTGCTATGCATCCCAAATTAATTCTCATAGTTATAATCCATTATAATCAGTTGATAATGCTTTATTATCACTGTTATAATGTGTCATAACCATTTTAATGCATTATTATAATGCATTATACTACGATTATAAGTTATTATAAGTGGTCATGTGTTACTTTATGATCATTTTATAAGGCTTTATTATCACGTTTATAATGCCTTATTATCACTTATAAGGCGTTATACTGTGATTATAAGTTATTATAAAGTGAACATTTGTTACATTATGATCATTTTATAAGGTGGTATTATTACATTTTTATTGCCTTTAAATCACTGTTATAATGCATTATAATTACTGTTATAATGCATTACACTATGATCATAAGTTATCATAAGTGGCCATTTGTTACTTTATGATCATTTGATAATGCTGTATTATAACGTCTAAAATGCATTATGCTCACTGTCATAACGCATTTTAATCACTGTTATAATGCCTTATTGTCACTTATAATGCATTATAACTGTGATTATAATGCATTTTAACAGTAATAATAAAGGATTAATTATAATGGATTATAACTATGAGAATACATTTTGGGTTGCATAGCAAGTGTTACCAAGTGGGTAGCAATTATGAAGTATTATAATACTTGACATTATAAGTCATTATAACATGCTGTATAATGTGTTATGATTGCATTATATGTTATTATGAATATTTATAACTGTAATCATCAAGTGTTATAAGCATAATACAATGTATTTATACTTGAACTTATAAGTCATTATAAGCTTTATATTGTGATATGGTTATGGTTATAAAGCATTATGAGTATTTATGAGCTCTTATAAATCTGATTATACAGGGTTATGAGCAGATTATAATGTATTATAAGTATGTTCATGATGCGTTATACACATAGGATGCATAGCAAGTGCTACCAATGTCTCTATACAGCATGAAAGGTGGGTACATTACTGGTCACGAACATTTCACTTGCACTAGTCCATCTTGGGAGTTTCAGCATTATTTGAAATGCATCATTATACGCCACCTGAAGTTTTTTTCATTTTGCATTGCTATAACGGCACTAGAAGTGGCCTGTATATAATTAATACATCCTATATTAAAAGAGGCTTAAGGGAGGACTGGTCGGCGGACTGGCGGGCCGGTGGACCACGTCATCACGCTCACGTCACTATGACTCAGCCATAAGTAGCCCGAACTCTAGAACATCTAGTTAATAAAAATTAGTAACAAATTAATTCAGGCGTGAGTAGCCTATTTTACTAACCACAAGCAAGCATTAATTAGGGGCTTATAGAGAAACAGTCTACCTCGCAGCTTCTAGTGTATTGAGTAATGCATGCTAAACAAGGAGCTAAAACAATAACTAATACCCACTAATACAGAGTTAATGAAATACTAATAAAAGCAACTAATTCATGGTTAATATTATTTGTACCAACACTAATATTTGTACCAACAAAACAAAAAGTAGGTTTACCATCCATTACATCATTGGTTCTCAAAGTGGGGTCCGGGGACCCCCAGGGGTCCTTGAGGGAGTTCCAGGAGGTCTCCAGCTAAATGATAGATTAGGCACCAAATGGACCCTTAGGGGTCTGTAACTCTGAGAGTGTACAAATGGAACCATTGGTTCCATTTGCACACTCTCAGAGTTAAATTAACATAGATTTTACAATATAAATTGGGGTCCAAGAGAGATAGAAATGCCATTAAATGGGGGTCCGTAGCCCTAATGCATGTCAAACTGGGGGTCCATGAAATTAAAATGGTTGAGAGTCACTGCTAGAGCCGTAAAAAATCTTCTCTTATGGGGGTCCCTGGCATATCTTTTCAAATGGGGGTCCGCGGGCTAATAAGTGTCAATTTGGGGGTCCTTGACATGAAAAAGCTTGAGAACCACTGCATTACATCACTAAGTAGGAATGAGCTGGAGGGGAACCGCATATAATAGAGAAAGATAGATACATTGACATACAGACAGACAGACAGAGAAAGAGGGAACCTTTCTCCTGTTCTACCCAAACTAGATAAATAGGCATATATACAGCCCCACGCTGCTTCACAGCCCGCTGTGTGGAGGAGTTGAGAGGGGGATGGCGGTACAGACAAGAGAAACGAGTGCTGTGTAGGACGCCCGGGGAGACAAGAATGAAAGGAGATGAAGGAGACCCGACGGCAAGGAGTGTGAAAGAAAAAGACAGTCGCGAAAAAGGAACTCACACTGTGAAAGGCTTGAGACGCCGGCGAGGCATGAAGGAGGTGTGGAGGAAAACAAGGGAGAGAGAGAGGGAGGGAGAGAGATGAAAGAGAGAAATGAGGTAATGGTGAGAGATTGAAAGTATAGAGGAGGGACGTTGGAGAGAATAAAAAGAAGATCCAATCCAATCAACTTTATTTATATAGCACATTTCACAACCAGGGTTTACAAAGTGCTGTACAGAAAATCATGCAAAATACACGAGCAAGATGGTCTAGATGAGGACAAAAGCGAGGGACAGAGATGGGTATTGATCGAGGGGGATGTTCTCCTGCTGTGTGTGTGTGTGTGTGTGTGTGTGTGGGGGGGGGGGGGGCAGGGGGGGGGGAGCAGGGCAGGGGAAAAGACCTGCTCAGTGCTCACTGGCAGTATATCAACAGCATGTCAAACCTGCAACTGTCCACGTGTCACGTTGTGCGTTTTAATCCTCAGAAAGGTCATCTGTACTGTCATCATACTGTTGCAACATCTTGTAAGTATAACTAAAGACAAACTCGACCCCTGTCAGTTTGCTTATAAGAAAGGTTGCGGTACAGAGGATGCGGTTGTCACACTGGTCCACTTCATTACAAAACACCTAGATAAGTCTAATAAAAATCATGCAAGGGTGCTGTTCTTAGACTTCTCTTCAGCTTTTAATACAATACAGTCTGATATTCTGGTGTCAAAGATGGTACAGTTGGAACTGAATCCATACTTAATTCACTGGTATGCTTCCTTCCTTACTAACAGAGTACAGAGGGTGAAAGTGAACAGAACCCTCTCCGCAGCATTAACTACTAATGTTGGTGCTCCCCAGGGTTGTGTAAGCTCAGCTGTACTTTTCACCCTCTATACTGACAGCTGTCGTACTGAGGAATGTCTGTCTGAATGTCGCACTGACAAACCAGACCAATACATTCTAAAGTACTCTGATGATACAGTTTTGATTTCTCTTTTGGATAGATCCAGTGATCCTGGAATGCACCAACACAGAGTAAATAAGGTGGTGGAGTGGAGTGATAACAATGCTCTTATCATTAACACAAAAAAGACAGAGGAGATTGTTTTTGGTGCCCCACTAGAGATACACAGATCCCCCATTACTATTCATAGTGAACAGATCAACCAGGTATGTTCGTATACATACCTAGGAGTAGTAATTGACCACCTTCTGTCATGGAAAGACCAGATTGAATCAGTGGGTAAGAAGACAAAGCAAAGAGTCTATTTCCTTCGCCGTCTGAGATCTTTTGGTGCTAGCAGACAGATTCTTCTTTTGTTTTTCCACTTCTGTTATTATGAGTGTTCTTCAGTACTGTAGTACCACCTGGTATGGATGTCTGTCCGTAGCCTTAAAGTCACAACAAGTTTTTCTTGTGTCATGTCAAATGTGTGTACTGTTTATTGTTGCATACATGGCTGCTGGGTCGCAAGACAAATTTCAGTGTGAACTGACAATAAAGTATTATCGTATCGTATCGTATCGTATCTCTGTTCAATAAATGTAGTGTCAATTATGTTTCTGTAGATGTCAAAATTAAATTTTACAGTACATTTTCCTTTGATCCATCTATCTATCCATCCATCCATCCATCCATCCACATTTTGCATTTCATATCCTTTGAATGATGTACTGTATAGGTTTCATTCTCCCAAATTTGGGAAATCCAAAAAGTATCCACAGAGAATACACACCGAAAGCACCGCAACGAAAACAACAAGCCAGTCACTTTCTTATTGACAGGACCCACGGTGGTGTCTGATTGAGAGGGAGCACTTTTCTTTTTTTTTTACTCAACATCCCTGCATAATTATCCTCATTTACTAGTGCTGCATTTAGCGAGGCTCTGACTGGTATTTGGTGTGTGACGTCACATCTCGTCTGAGTTCTGTGCCCTGGAGTCTTGCGTAGCCAGATGATCACAGATCTCCGGCTACTGATACTGTACATCTGTCAACATCTAAATTCAATGTAGAGGCTAAAACACCAGTGACAGCCACTAACAAACCTATACTGCTTTGAAAAACAATCCTGATACTGTCCCAATGTGAAGGACCACCCTAAAGTCTTTGCATTGGTTCCGCAATGCAGTTTGTTTTTAAATTGGTTTCCACACAGCTCTAGCCCCTACGCTTACTTTAGATGTCAGATGAAACCTGTTTGCTGTGAGTGGTAGTCTGAAAACCAGATTTTAGTTTTAAAACTCTAGATTAATGCTTCTGAGATATGCAGAGTGGAAAAAAACGACCAGGATTTTCACAGGTAAGCTTCAATAACATTAACCAAATACAAAGCCTGATTTCTGTGGGAGTGGGACTTTAAAGAGCCGTGATGTTATAAGCCCTTGAATTATTTAAGAAGATTAGTTATATTTACAATTCTAAAACAATAGGGAGTGCAGCTGTTCCGGTTTTAAAGTTTTAGACTGATATCAGAGCTCACATGTTAAGTATTATGTAATTAATGTTGTTGGAGTACATCCACCTAACTAAATAAATCAATTCAAATCATTTTCTTCCCCATTATTTTTTTATGCTGAGAAAGTGTGAAAATCCTTGGAAGTTAGATTTCTCAGTGTACAGAAAAAACGATTTCAACAAGCGTTGTTGAATGAAACCAATCACATCGTCATGATTGGTTTTAATTTGACCCCCGAGCTGTGCCACTGAGACGCGCACACTCTGCTGTTTTGCAAAATAAAGGAGTCCTGTGGTCCGTGGCCATCACACCACGTTTATGGGAGATAGCCTTTGGCTGTCATCATAATTTGAATGTTTATGGAGTGATTGATAAATGTGTAAACATTAATGGATGGAGGCTGGTGTCTGGTGGGCTGGTTTCCTCCGATCTTCCGCTGCAGTCCCGTGGCCAAAAGTCACAATGAAGATCACTTGCGCTGGGCAGTGGGCAGACTTCTCCATGCAAATATTCCAGCGGAGCTGTCCCCAAAATCCTCTCGCATGTATGCGCTCATACTGTATGTCTTAACAGAGCCAGTAAAGCACTGTTTAAATGGCTGAATGATTAAGAATCGAGCTTGTAACATCGTAAATATGTTTATAGTTTTTAATTGCGCGATTTGAATAGCTTGTACACTTGGAAATATCCTACCAATTTCAAATGACACATCGTCAATGTATGCCTTCACAAAATATATATTTTTCCACATGTATTATTTATTAGTTTGATAGCTATACATAAGTAAATACATACGTTTAGATGCCTGTCAGATGGTCAGACAACGCTGCTCCGCATGTCTATGGAACACATCCTACACGCCCTCAGACCAGACGTGAGATCTG
The DNA here is from genome assembly GCF_963280865.1 of Gymnoscopelus braueri. Lineage (NCBI taxonomy): Eukaryota > Metazoa > Chordata > Actinopteri > Myctophiformes > Myctophidae > Gymnoscopelus > Gymnoscopelus braueri. The sequence continues at coordinate 52,609,974 of NC_137604.1, read as the reverse complement.
AGCGGGCCGTACGCTCAATTCAGAGTCACGGTAATAATAGGAATAATGAATGCCGACAATTGCGGTGATCTCGGCGTACGCCCATTATTTGGTCTGCGCAGATTTGATAAATGAGGGCCTTTGTATCTACTGTATGATCCTCTCATCCTTTCATATGAAATGAAAAACGGAAAACATATTTGATAACACACTGTATTGACTACATTGTGATGTATTCACAATGTATAGTCATTGTGACAGAGTGACATACATACACAGAAAGACAGACAGACTCTTTAAATAGTTTCACAGTCGCATTGCGAAGATATCACAACTGAGCTCCAATTCCTTGAAAGGTAAACCCCACAGAAATGCGTATGGGCTGTGCTCTATAAAGGTTTGTTGTGAAAGGTCATGGAAACTTGGGTGTGTGGGTACTTTCTTCTTGTTTTTTTTCTTGTACATTTATTATGACAAATATTATCCAAGTTGTAACTGGTGCAACTTCAGTCAGTCATGTCGGGGCTGCCTGGGTAGTATAGTCACATTGTGGGCCAGTAACGAGTCCTTTTCTTCCAGCTGTCCCTGTCCACCATGCAACAGTGCAGCTCCTTCGTGGTTGTGAGCAGTGGTGTAAAGTAACTAAGTACATTTACTCAAGTACTGTACTTAAGTACAGTTTTGAGTTTCCAATGTTCAGTACTTTTACTTCGACTCCACTACATATCAGATGCAAATATTGTACTTTTACTCCACTACAATTATTTGAAAACCTTAGTTACTAGTTACTTTGTAGATTTTGATTATTATTACAAAACATACATCAACCACTTCAGCCCCTTTTTAGGCCATTTGAAAATTGACGATCTACAAGCTCACGATGCGCCGCATCGTGAGCTTGTAGATCTGCTATTTTCAAAAGATTTGTATACATTTTATGCATCTGAACACTTGTGAAAGGGGACATTCTGCATTACGAGTACTTTCTACTTTTGGTACATTAAGTACATTTTTATACCAATACTTTTGTACTTTTACTCAAGCACACTTTGAATTCCAGACTTTTACTTAGTAGTATTTCTACATTGCAGTATTGATACTTATACTTAAGTACAAAATGTGAGTACAGTTTCCACCACTGGTTGTGAGGCCGGCGTCCCTCTTGAGCTGGTCCACTAAGATCAGGCCTTCTTCTCCCCCTCGAGGCAATGCCATGCTTGGGCTTCTATGCACAGTATATATAGTCAATCAGGTGGCAAGTTCAGTGGCCAGCAAACTTCAGACTATATTCCTTGATCTTGTCTGTCACTCTCAGCATGGGTATCGTAGAGGTCAATGTTCCACACGCAGTCCAGTCACGATTACATCAAGGGCCGTGCACAGCATGCTGATGTAGCAGCTGTCTTGTAAATTCTCAGCCTTGGTTGTTAGGGTCCGTGTCTCAGAGCTGACTCGATTGTGGAAAGAAACAGTGACCTTTTGGTGCAACTTGCAATAGACTAATTACTGCAAGCAAAACAAGAGAGATGTGGAACCACTGAACTGGGTCCATTTTTACGGTCAGAGAGTTAAACTAACACTCAGGATTTTGCTGCCTACACGCCGTCTAAAGATGAGATCTTAACGGATCAGCACTGAAACCGATAAAGCTAAAGTAAGTTAGTACGTTTCATTTAGATCTCTCCCTCTAAAATAAGTCCCGTAATGTGCTATTGTAGAGTTGTTAGCCCGCAACAATTGTAGCCATGTCAACTTCTATGTATCTTTTAGTTCTTTGTTTCTTTGATAGGGACAGTCACAGAGCACATTAATGAACATCCATATACAAAAATATATATATATGATGTTAACATGTCGGACTAGCAAGCATGCTAATTTACATCTGTAGTCCCAGGCAGCTAACAAAAAAATAGGAAAATTACAATTGCCAACATGCAATAAAACAAATAACACAATTCGAGAGAAGAATAAAAGAACAAAATGCTTTGTACAACTCATCGGGTTAAAAACTAGGTCTGGTTTTGCCTAAAGCTGTTGTTTGAGATCTTAAAACCAGGATATGTTGACACTCCCTCATGACTTGTGCTGCTTTCAATCGACTGTAAAACTGAGTAGGGAGCGTAAAACGGAGAGAGGTAGCAAGTAGCTGCATGCTGCAAGTACCCAGAAAAGCTGGATGTATGTATCTACAATATCAGTTGTGAAGTGCTGTTCTCGGATCAGAGAGAGGCGTGTACATTTTATTTTATCTTCCCACTCTCATCCCCCATCCCCCCAATACTATGCAACCATGCAAACTACATACATAAAATGTGTGCATTCCCATACCATTCAGATTTATGCATAAACCTAAACACACAGATAGACACACGCACGTGCACACACACACACTTTCTCCTACAGACGCCACTCTTCGGTTTGTGATTGTATACAGTATATCTCCACCCCCAGATGTATTCATATCCACTAGCTATTCAGAGGCTTTTGCCACCGTTATTGTTTTACGGTTGGCACCGGTTCCCCCCACCATTATCTATTCAGTGATTTGTTTGTGAGGATGGACTTAAGGCAGGGCTGCACGCTCCTCCACCCCCGCCCTCCCTCGTGTGTTCCCTCTCTACTCTCTCTCTATCTGCGTTCTCTGCAGCCTGTTTTTATGACCACTCCAAAGGCTGTTTGCATTCTGTGCTGTGAAGAGTGGTAGCTAGTTCATGCCCTGTCAAGTGTAAACATACATTACATGTCAACAGTGAGGCTTTTGGCTCACGTTGATGGGCTGACTCACCTGTCATTACTGTGTGTGCTTGTTATTCGTACGCTGGTGGAATTCGGGGACACAGGAGGCATTGTTGCAAATGATAAGAGGGTAATATGGTCAGCAAAATAACGAATAGGCTCATTATAGACAGGAAGAGAGGAAAGGAGAAGATGAGTGGAGAGAGAGAGAAAGAGAGACAGAGAAAGAGAGAGACGACAGAGAGAGAAAGAGAGAGAGAGAGGGGGAAACTTGGCAGGTATTCCACAGCCTATACGCATCAGTAGCTGGAGGGGAATGCAGTGCTATCGATCCGCGGAGAACAATATCAATCAACCATACTGCTAATTTACTAATGACACTTGCCATTGGATAACGGCACACGGGTGGGGGCCGCCAGAGCCTCACTGTTATTGGATGACTGCATGTCAATCAGACGTACTTACTGCGGTGACACATTGGACACAAGTCCTCAGAGGCACGCGGGTGCAGGGGTCTTTGATATCATCTGTCAAGAAACTGAAAATATTGACATTGTTCTCAACATTCTATACTATGTCTTTAAGACTGTGATTTGGCACAGTTCAATGGTAGTAAGTCCTATTCACAGCGAAGTGTCTGTTCACTCAGTATGTACAGTACGTAAGTTTCTATTGGGGCGGCAGTGGCTCAGGAGGTAGAGCGGCCGCTCAAGAACCGGATCCCAGTTCGATCCTTGGCTCCCCCAGAGTTAGTGTTGAAGTGTCCTTGAGCGAGACGCTGAACCCCTAATCGCTCCCGATGAGCAGGTTGGTGCCTTGCATGGTTTCCTCCACCATCGGTGTATGAATGTGTGTGTGAATGGGTGAATGTAATGCACAATCTATAACACGCCTTGGATAACGGCGCTATATAAATGCACCATTTACCATTGGCCTTTTTATCTCTGTGCGTGTGTGTGTGTGTGTGTGTGTGTGTGTGAGTGTGTGTCTGTCTGTTTGTGTCTATTCATGCACATAATCTCACATATTACAGTGTCATATTTCTTGTGCATGCTGGCAGCAGGCCAAGGAGCTCAATTCTGAAATATTTTTCAAATCTGTCTTTTTGGGGAATTTATAATCACAGAGCAATCATCCCTTCAGGCTATGGGTAAGCCAGTATACTCTACCAGAATATTAACTAGCCAATTACAGTGCTCCCTGTCCCTCCGGCTTATGGGATGTACCGGAACTATAGCTAATTGCAGACATTTAAGCTCGCCGGTGAGAGCTGATGTTAGATTGACGCCAACATATAAATGCACGGGACAGTGCATGTGTCCCTAGACGCCCAAATTACGAGAGTCTTTATGTCTGTGCACATTTAACTTAGTTGGACCTGTCTTAAGCCAGTCTTTAGCCTCCTTTACAGACTTTAGAGTCGATCGGCAGAGCAGAGAGAAAGACGGAGTGAGGTAGAATGTGTAAAACAGGGAGGAAGACCGTAGAGAGAACTCTTTCATGGCTGTAATTGTATTGCCTACATTGCTGTTATTATTAGGGCATGCCTAATAGTGCACTTTTTGGTTGCTTATGAGTTGCCATATTAAGATGTGTTGTATGCTGTGTGATTTTATTGATCTGATCAGTACAGCATATTGGCCAACACTGATTTTTAAGCTTTATAGATAAATTGACCTTTGTTTTAACATAGTCATAGTCAAGTCAGGTCTCATTCTTTTAAGGAGGAATCTCCCCCCAAAAATGTCTTACTCACAAAATTCCATTACCTTACTGTTTTACTATCATACAGCTTGTCAGCAACCTAAGTTGCACCATATTGCTGCAACAGTGTAACTGTTACTCTTTTCCAAGCTACATCACAGCTCACAGTCATGCACAAATCAAAACCTGCACAGATCTTTTTTTTGCCTTTGGGGTGGGGACTGGATAGAGCCTTCAGTACTGCACATAATCTCTTAAAATGGTTAAATGTGCCTAATCCCTTTCATGGTAAGGCCTTTAAGTGGCCATTTAACTTGCTGTTTGCTTAGGCAAGCCACCTCAGCTGTGTCACGCTTAACCGGATTACACAGCCCGGCTTCTGTGGAGCCACACAATACTGCTACTAGGTAATAGAGATGTTACATACACAGCTCCCATAGGCACCTCTAGACATGCTGTGTGTGTATGCGCGCACGTGCTTGACTGTGTCTGTGTCATTATGCTCGAGGAGAGTAATAGAGATCTCAAGGGCTCCCATAGGCATCTCTTGACAGGCTAGTACAGTGTGTGTGTGTGTGTGTGTGTGTGTGTGTGTGTGTGTGTGTGTGTGTGTGTGTGTGTGTGTGTGTGTGTGTGTGTGTGTGTGTGTGTGTGTGTGTGTGTGTGTGTGTGTGTGTGTGTGTGTGTGTGTGTGTGTGTGGTTTTGTATTTGTGCACGTGTGCGTTTCCGGCATTCCTGCTGCTGACAAAATGATTCGTTTTAAAAGCATTTTTATGTAGCTACGGTGCCGTGTGATACTGTGTATATGTGCTTATGTCTTGCGCACGTGTCTTGTAAAAAGGCTGTGTGTGTGTGTATGTGAGTGTGTGTGACTGTGCGTGTGTGTGTGTGCTTTAACTGAGAAGCAGTAAACATGTTCCCTCCATCTTAATAGTGGAAGAACAGCGGGGTTAAAACATAAGGCATGTTCAAACACTACCAGACAGAGCGTCTATAACTATATTCATCACAGGTCATGAACTTCCTTTCAAGAGAGACCAATTTAAAAGCTGGAAATTAAAATGTGAATGAAAACTCCCTCTGGTATAATATGGAGTTCTCATAGATAAAAGGTATGCCCACAACACCCCCCCGTCCCCCCCCCCCCCCCCCCGCCGCCCCAAAACAACATTTCCATACTGCTTTTTGTCTGCGCTGCTCGACAAAAGCAACTGTCAACATAATTAAGCAACTGTACTTCAAATAGTGAAAATAGCTCATAACACATCGTGCATTGTGACTTTTGGATTGGCTATTTACGGCAAATGTTAAAGAATTTTCTAATATTCTATATTTGCTGAATGTTCGCATATTATGACATGCCCAGAATAGGGTTGCTAGGGTTTTTGTGGTTAATAAAGCACATCGACATGCTTTTCAGTTGAAAGTATATGGCTTTTGTGGAGTAGCCTATAAGCACAAACCTATATGCTGCTGATGTGAGTGAACTGGTAACATTAGTTACAATAACTATGGGGTGTGTGGTGTAGTGGCTGCGTCATCATAAATGTCACCTTCCAAGTATTCACAATCCTTCCGATGATTCAGTGTTCAGTGCTTGCTTATCATTTTTACTGTTATGCTTGACATTAACGGCTAATATTAGCCGCGTCAGCAAGCTACATCTGTGCAGCTCACCCCAGCAAACTCAAGCTCCATAAACATATTACAGGGACACCTTTATCATAAATATTAAAAGGTAATTTCACATTCAACGGTTGGAACAGTTCCAGGGCATTGCATAATAGCTAGAGTGCTAATTACAATGTACATTTATAGGGAAATATTGTACAGTAAGTACAGTAAGTAGCCTACAGTATCTAGCTACAACTAGAAACTCCCTCCTCTTATGGTATAACATCATGATTCTTCAACTACATTATTTTTCCTGTATAGTCACTGTTTCAGTAACTTTTCTCATGATGTTAAGCCATTTCCATGTAATTGTATTAAAAAGGCTGGTATTTTGTAGCTATGGACTCGTTTGTAAATATGTCATGGTGTCCATTATAAAATGTAATGGGATTTTATGGTGTGTGTGTGTGTGTGTGTGTGTGCGTGTGCGTGTGCGTGCGCAACATGTCTTTAATGAACATTGACATTCCTGTAAAGTTTTTCAGAGAACATGATTTAGTGAATAAAGGTTATTTTAACCAATCTGTAAGGTAGAGTAAATGTTAACACATAGTCTCTCTACGTCGTCCTCAGACGAGCCCTCCACCGGTGTCTCCAGTCATCTCGGTTCTCCATACATCTGGCCAGCTCCTTTGTGCTTTCTGCACCAGCATCTTTCCTTAGTACATCCACGTAGGTAGGTGTGGGACGTCCTCTTGATCGATGCCCGTGTGTTGGTTCCCACAGTATGAGCTTTTTGACCGGGAATTCTCGGTTTCGGTGGCAGTGGCCGGCTAGTCTCATCCTCCTGACTGCTATCTCTTCTGATACACTTGGTAGTGCCCCGTACAGACGCTTGTTGGTAATGTGCTCGTCCTGGTTGATCTTCAGTACCACACGTAACATTCTGGTGTAGCACCCGTCCAGGGACTTCTGTAAGGCTTGCTTTAGTGTCCAGAATTCACAGCCGTAGAGGAGAACGGACTACACGGTTGCAAAGAAGAAACTGATCTTGATGCGTCGGGGGAGGTTGGATTTCCACACACTGGTCATGCCATTAAGAGCTCTCCAGGCAAGTGCTTTCCTCACCTTAAGGTCCTTACACACCGGGGCAAATTCTTCATGCGAATAAATACGTTTTTTTTTAAACCTTATAAAGTCAATGCAAGCGTCCACATCAGTTTCGCGAAGCGAAAAAGCGTCTTTTAATTATTCGGAACGAGTCCGAATTTTGTGTATATTCGCATATTTGCCGGTGTGTAAGGACCTTTAAGGTCCTTTTCTGTGGAGCCGACCCATGCGCCCAGGTATTTAAAGTCACTGACCTTCTTTAGTACAGTGCCTTCTGTTGTTGTTAGGGGCGGATGTTCTTGGGGGATGTTATAGGTCATGACCTCCGTTTTCTTTGCATATAGCATGAGGCCAACCCTAGCACACTCTAACTCCACTCTGGTCAAGAGCTCCTGTGCCTGCTTTACATGGTCAGATAGCAGGCAGAGTTTAGTTAAGTGCCAGAGTTTAATTAAAACAGGGTAGCCTACATCTAGTGCTGGCATTCTTTACCGTTTACGCTGATATGTTTAGCGCTGTAGTGGCCACGACGAGGACGCGGATGTAAACAATGGATGCGTGTACAATGGTCGATGGTCCCGTCTAACGCCTGGTACAACAACATCTCTCACGCGAGCCGCCATTGCGGAGTGATCGTGCACCGAAAATGGCTCGTTTTCCATTCCTCATGTCACTAGCACCAGCCCCCAATTACAGCCTGCAAGGACACCAAGTGAAGAAGAGACAGAGGAAGGGGAGGGCAAGGATGGAGGGAGGAGCATGGTGGCAGAGTGAGATGGGGGATTTTAAAACCACTTTATTAAAACACATTATTCATGATAATTTGTATCAGGAATTAGTGTGCAAGAGAAAAATGATAATCATTATTAAAAAAAGACTCAGATCTCAGCCCCTGACTGATTCCCCCTGGTCTTCCAGATGGCAAACTTAACAGTCCCATACACAAACAAACTTCACCACCTGTTACCACAGGTTTTCTCCTATTGCTGTACTTTGGATCAAAAATGTAACTTTTTAGAGACTTTGAGAGAGTTTGAGAGAGAGAGGGAGAGAGGGAGATGGAGAGAGAACGAGCGAGCATTGGCAACATTAGTTAGACTGGAATGAGTGCTGTCTCTCACCACAAGCCAAGCCAATCTGGTATAATGGGATTTCCACATCGTGTTTGGGGGGATGCGCCCGGTTTTAATGGCTGGTGCTTCATCAACATCACCAGCCGTCAAAAACAAAAACATTACCACCCCAAAACACAGAAAAAACACTGACTTTCATCTCTCAATTTCCCCATATACCTCTCCCCCTCTCTCTCTCTCTCCAAACCCCCCATCTGTGTCTGTCTCCACTCTCTCACGTTCCCTCCTCCTCCTCCTCTTCCTCCACCATCTTGGTAGATGAGTAAAAAGGGCCAAAGGAGGGGGGAAGACGGTGAGCACTAGGTGTTAATATTTGATTCATGCATGACATATCTTTGGACGCGTCGTTGTCTGGCTTAACTGAAGACACTAAATGTGACCCGCAGGGACTGGCTCGCCGTTGCGTCGGCTCATTATTTGATAATCTTTGCTTTCCCGCTGCAATCCTCCATCCCTGTGCTGGCATTTTACTCTCTCTGTCTGTCTGTGTCTGTCTCTCTCTCTCCATTGCGCTCTCTTGCTCTCTCTCTCTCTCTGTTGCTCTCGCCACTCTCCATCTCTCCCTCTGGATGTTGTTCTTTCTCTCGCTCCATCCTGGCTCCCTGCATGTTGCTTTTGTCCAGCATAATAGCACGCTCCATCTCAATTTACTTTGCTTCCCAATCCCCTGTAACCCCCCCCCCCCCCCCTCTGCATACAGTATGTTAACATCAATCCACCTTATGTCTCTATCCTGCCCAGCCAGGATTTATTTCCACTGTCCATCCACCAGGATGTCTCTTTATAATCTGCTTGTGCACTTCTGTAAATGTACTGTATATTGTTGCTGTCATTCAGAAACCTTGTCCATTTGTCATTATCATTATCTCCATATCATAGTTTTTCATCATTTAGATCTGCTATTTTTGCTATCTGTGAGTTTTATAAATATTTAACCAATGAAAAGTATTAACAAAAGCTCATGACTGGCCCGGACGGCTGGCGTAGCGGTCCGGGCACCTAGGCTGCTGGTGCAGCCTGACAGCGTGTCGCGGGTTCGGGTCCCGATCCCGACGGCCTTTGCAACGTGTCACTCCCCGTCTCTCTCTCTCTCCGTTTCCTGTCGGTCTACTGTGTACTGTCGAATAAATGCAGAAAAAAAAGCCAAAAACACAAAAAATAATTAAAGAAAGCTCATGACTAAATAATAACTACAGTGGATCCATTGGAACACTGTGGTTTTGGACATACAAGGTTTCCACCTGACAGCGACTTGAACCCTAACGTCCATATCCTTGTACTATAGTTATTTTGCGCTGATCAGGCATGGTGCTCTTTCTTGTTGTTGAAGAGGATACCACTTCATATTCACACAATGGTACATGCTCTTAACCGCGAGCATCCCAGTGCAATCACAGTCTTTGTTGAGCGGCTTCACTTCACAGTGATTGGAGGTGAAGTGTCTTGTTGAAGAGCGTTGTCCATAGAGGTGTGGAGCTGGAGGAACGCCGTCCTTGCGCAGGTCTTCCAGGAACTCCCTCGTCTCTTTATCAGTGGACAAGTCTCGATAAAGGTCGATTAAACGGTCAAAGATGACTTTGAAGCAGTTAAGATAAAATATATTATATGGATTGTACAATGTACATATAGAGAATTTACACCATTTTTTAATTTTTTTATCCAAAATATTCATGTCCCTCAAGCACCACGTTTCTTTTGTTAAATACCCCAATATAGCATTTGAAAGGGTGAAAAATATTGAAAGAGAAGAGGAGAAACACGGTTCTTATACTAAAAAAGTGTACAAGTTCATTGTTTAACCCATTTAGACCGGGAAAGAATCGTAATTTTTTTTCTTTGGCTATTCAAAAATAGCAGATATACAAGCTCATAGGTCTAGGAGCTTGTAGATCTGCAATTTTATTTTTTTGTGGAAAATGTGTGCATATATGAGTGGTTCTCAAACTTTTCCATGTCAAGGTCCACCCAAAGTTAAATGTCGTTCCAGGGACCCGCCAGAAGCACAGATCGGAGTTAAAAATGTTCGTCTTAAAACATATTCAAAGATTTCCACAAAGTTTCCACGATAGAAAAAAAAGAATAGCAGATCTACAAGCTCTGAGCTTGTGCTATTTTATGAATAGTCAAAATAAATTACACAGATGTGTTCCCGGTCTTAATGGGTTAACATACAATAACCAAAGAAATATAAGCCGTGAGATGTGTCAATCACTATTATCAGTGTGTCAGCACATGGACGAGTGGTTGTAAAATGTAAAACCTAAAGTAATAACATTGCAGGAGCCAACCAGACAGACAAAAGGTGCTGGAAGAATGGAGAGATAAATCATACTGTAACAGCCAGGTCTTAAATACCCCATCCTTCAACCGCTTATCAGAAATCAGAAATTCATAATGCTGCTCTTTCGTGCACCTCTCCAACAATGTCTACAATGGAGCCTTAACAAAAATCCATTATTTCCGCCCAAACTTTAACAATCTCAAATAACATGGGAGAGAGTAAGTGCTAAGGGCAATGGTCTGTATGCATAAAAAATAATGATCTACACAAAGATTGTGATGTATGAAAACAACTTGAAGACGTGAGAAGTTGTTCACCTCTCCAAATACTCTGCAGCTGGCATACACACATTAGATTACCAAGGAGAATGTAATCTGGCGACAAAGAGTCGAGAGGAGAGATACATACAGAAACAATTATGCAGCGGTGGAAAAAGTACTCGCATAGTAAAAGTCCGGAATTTAAAAAGTTACTTGAGAAAAAGTACAAAAGTTTTGGTATCAAAATGTACATAGAGTACCAAAAGTAGAAAGTACTCATTATGCAGAATATCCCGTTTCACAAGTTTTCAAATGTATAAAACTAGAGGTCGGGGCGCCCGGCCCGCTAGCCGCGCACGGGGCTCTAGCGAGGGCTCGCTTATTTTGGGGTACCAAAATCGTAGGATAAAATTTTCCCCCAAAAAAGTTTTTTTTTTTTTTAAATAATAAAAAAAAAATACATGGGGGACCCCCTGGGAGTCCGCGGACCCCCTGGGAGTCTTGGGACCCTCGCGAAACATCGTGGACCCCTTCGGCTGTTTTTTTTTTTTCCATGAAGGTGGTTGCTTGTTTCTGGCGCACATCTGGCAACACTGACCTGTCTGCTTGTCTGGCCCCAACCCAGACTGCCGAGCGGCTGCGTTGAGACACTGGCGTGTTTTAATGTTTTGTGTGGGATGTGCATGACATATTAGCGTGAGTGTGGTGTGATAGAGAGACATGAGCAAAGTGAAAGCAACGGCGGGGGTTGAAGCGAAGTGGTCGCTCTGCGTGTGTTGTTGTTGTGGGGAGATTTCAATAGCGACTGCGATGCGTGGTGTTGCTTTCGGTTTCGCTCGGCGGTGGTCGGTGGCGGTGCTCACGCTAAAGGGAACAAATATTGTACCCGTAATGTTGTCCGCCTCGCGGTGTTTCGGTTGCGCTCGGCGGTGGTCGGTGGTGACGCTAGGGAATAGCATGGTCGACCCGTAATGTTGTGAGTTTGTGCTGGCCGCAATTAATTATGCTCTGAGGAGGCAAATGTGTGGTGAGCAATGAAAAGTAGCCTACGCCACCCGTAAATTAATTGCGCACGTTGTGGCTTGTGTTGTTAGTGACATGTGATATGTTGTTGTTGTGTTTAGTGCGAAACAATGACACAGGAAAAATGAGGACGGACTTCTCTCCAATGTAATAATAGATGTATAAAAATCGTTTGAAAATAGCAGATCTACAAGCTCACAATGTGTTGCAGCGCGACGCATATAGAGCTTGTAGATCGGCTATTTTCAAATGGTCGAAATGTATATAGGGCTGAAGTGGCTAATGTATGTTTTGTAATAATAATCAAAATCTACAAAGTAACTAGTAACTAAAGTTTTCAAATAATTGTAGTGGAGTAAAAGTACAATATTTGTCTCTGAGATGTAGTGGAGTAGAAGTAAAAGTACAGAAAATTGGAAACACTCCAGTAAAGTAAAAAATACTCAAAACTGTACTTACGGTAAGTACAATTGATGGTGTACTTGACTAAATGTACACCATTGCATTTTCTTTAGATTTTTGGCTGTGTTGTGAGTCCAATACATGTATGTATTCTGCTCAAGATGAGATAAGAATTTGCAACTGTACTGCAATGAATGGGATGATACAGCAAATCTCTCCGAAAAAAACCCATTGCTGCCTCCTGGACTTAGTCATTCACTGGTCCAGTGGAGACATCGATAGAGTAGGGTACTGTAGTATTCTTATTATGATACAAATACAGTTTTGTATCAGTCTCCTCTCCTCCAGTAGCTGTGAAACATGCTTTGTGGGCACTGATTCACTTTTTGACCTCCCTTTAAAATTCCACCACTTTTTTCTCAAAGCGTTGCACTGAACCAGCACTATACGGCTTAAATATATTTACAGCAGGAGCCAATTTCGCCGCCCACTCCATTTTTCTTTTTCCTTTCATATTCCACTATATACCACATTGCCAAATAATATTGTTTATCCTTCGCTACATCCTAAACTAATGTTTCCATTTCACAGTCTGTTAAGTTGCAGTATATGCTTCCATTCCACTGTTGTTGTCTCAGCCATCATCTCTGTGAACTTACTTGGAATTGTATAGGGCACACTGGTTCTCAAAGTGGGGTCCGGGGACCCCCAGTCGGTTCCACATGCATGGTCCCCACTCCCCAGCAAAATGAGGAACAGTTTAAACACTTAAAGGGATAGTTCACACCCCCATTTTTTTTTTTTTTTAATCGATTAGTCACGCCATGGAGACTTGAATTCATGGATATTTTTTAGTTTTTTACGCATTCCTAAGCCAATAATTTGATGACCAGCGGACCGGTAGGCAGCGGTTCCGGTAGGAGACACAAGGGAGACTCTTTGTGTCTCCTACCGGAACCGCTGCCGGTCATCAAATTATTGGCTTAGGAATGCGACAAAAAAAATAAAAAATCCATGAATTCAATCCATGGGGTTATTTTGGGGGTGAACTATCCCTTTAAAGGAGTAGTTCACCTGACTTTCCTTTTTTGGGGCTTTTGTGCCTTTTATTGATAGGATAGTAGTCTGACAGGAAATGGGTATGGGGAGTGACATGCAGCAAAGGCCGTCATGATCGGGAGTCAAACCCGCAACCTGGGCAACATTTATCAAGATCTATCTTCTGGGGGTCCCTGGCACAAAATCTTTTCAAATGGGAGTCTGTGGCCAAATACATATCAATGTGGGGGTCCTTGATATGTTTGAGAGCCACTGGGTATTAACTCTCTCAGTGCCACGCCCCGAGATATCCCGAGTTTTTCCCGAGTACCCTCCGTGCCAGCACGAGAAATCCCGAGTTTTTACTTTTGACTGTGGTCGCGCTATTCTTTTTATTTTTCATGATCACTTTCGCTTCCTGACTCCTTCAGACTCACCCGGAGCCGGATGTAAAAAAAAAAATTCATTTCCGGGTCACGTTGTTTTTCTCCGGTGATTTTCGGCCAGAATAGGGAAAGTCACGGTTTTTCACACGGTATAAAAAGCGAACGGAGAGGTCCACGTCTACTCTCTTTGGTCTGGGTGACGATCAGTCATCGTAGTCGTGTATAGCATCGTAATTTAGCCCGATCAACGATTGTCGAAAATGTCAACATCCGGTTATGACCGGATATGACGTGAGCCTGTTTGGGAGGGGGCGAGTGAGCCAGCGAGGTCATCAATGTGTCGATTTGTTGCTCTCTACTGGTAGAACTGTATTATGGGTTTAAAACCCCAATCAGATCATTTATTTGAATGAAAAATTACAAAATTAAAAAAAAAAAAAAACGCAAATTGCTGGCACTGGGGGAGTACTTTATGAAAATACTCTTGGCACTGAAAGAGTTAACAGGTTAATTGTGGGAATTTTCTGACTATTTAGGGGTAAATGTGGGGGGAGTGGATGCATCCATGTTCACATGCACATAATTTCACACTGATTTCTCACCTGATCAAAAACAAGTGTACAGTGTATGTGTCTTCACTCTTCATACAAACATTTCTCCATGCAGAGAAATGCGGAACAATGTGTTAACAATTTAGCTTACAGGCTGTAGACAACTAGACACAGAATAGACAACTAAAAAAGCAACAGAAAAGGTTGACTAAACAGTTGACAACTTTCCCGAGGATATGGCTTTGTGAGCAATTGCTCTAGCCATGTCTACTGCCACACTGGAGAAAAAGCAACAATTTGAAAACCCAAGGGAAGGCGACTGAATTGTGCTTCCACAAAAACAATTGAGCACCAGCACCAGCAGTAAAGTACCAACGCCTACTGAACCCATCAGCACCACACTGAAATCACAAAACACAACCAATCATTAACTTATTTTTCAACCAAATTACTGTATATCTCCCCAGTGGCGCATAGCCCATTAAAAACAAACCATTCAAGACTTCCAATTTAGTAGTGTGTAGCCCATTAAAACAAAACATTCAAGGCTTCCAATTTAAAAACAACACGGCTCCGCATACACTCATTCACAACTTTCTATGAGCCCATTCAGCAGCCAATCCGATGACGAAACGGACTGAACGAGCCCCCAATTTGTCATGATCTGGGGGTCTGATCGTGTGTTGCAGGACCACATTGGAAACAAGTGTTTTGTTATAATGTTGTGTATATCTTGGGGTTAAATTATGTGTTTACTCGATTTTCTTTTACCAAAACGAAATGAAATGAAATCATGAACCATGATAAAAATATAAGACACATTCTTTTGAAACTTAAAGGGTGCACAATTGGTTAACATACAATAATACCCAAATCTATACTATATTGAGTTGTGTCAATCAGCATTATCAGTGTGTCAGCAGATGGATGAGTGGATGGGTTATCTGAAAAGTTGTGAGATTGTAGATCGGCTATTTTCAGAATGAAGTATGTCATACATTGAAAATAACTACTCTCAAATAAGCATTTCACGTTAACAATTGCACATGTATTCATTGATACAGTCATGTTGTGTGCAATGCAATTGAAATGAAGTCTGCATGAGGTGGGACTTGAAAAGGAGCTCACACAGATGACACAGTTTCACGCAAATTGCTCAGAAATCAGAGAGAGAGAGAGCAAGGCACATTACTGCAAAGTTTCAAACAAATGTGAGTCTGCATGTATGTGTTAGGGGCAGACAAATAATTTGCAAAAAAACAACAAAAAAAACCCTGCAATATTCATTGGCTTATAAAAGCTTAACGTTTTCACTTATGGAAAATCCGCTTGCTCTCATCTGTCGGCATAGGTCCAAAGTTCCTGTGTAAAACGTTTCGTGCAGATTGCTCAAAGATCCCAGGAGGCTATAGATTTTTACTCTTTTTCATATAATTCAAAATGTGGGCGATCTAAAGGTCAGAGGTCAAAAGTCAGAGTATGAAAGTTGTTAGGCATGAGGAGACGCATGTGTGTATGGAAGTTTCAGGGCATGAGTTGTACCTGTTCAAAGTTGGCATTTTCAATTGAGTGCTACAGCGCCACCCTTTTGGCCAATGGTAACTTTCTTGGACGAAGCCAACCAAACAAACACAAGGTGCTGGAAGAATTAAGAGACAGCTCAGACTGGAACAACCAGGTCTTAAAGGGACACAACACCCAAGGCTGATTAATTAGTTTAATTGTTTTCCACTTCAGGTGAAAAACTACAGCAGGGTAAAAACAAGGCATGCATGCTGCCATCACTGTGTACTATACTGTAAGCAACACAGCTAATCCAATTAATAATGGGTGTGTTAGATTTTAGGTAATACTGTCATGCTTGCACATTGGCATGCCCTTGGTTCTGGACACACCTATGAAAATCTAACACACTCATTATTCATTTGTTTGGTGCAGCTGTGTTGCTCACTAAAGTCCGCCACGTTACTAATCTGCTGTAGTTTTTCACCTGTGCCTCACATCCCTATTTGGGCATGTCCTTATAGGCATAATTATTTCACCTATAAATTCATTTTTTACATATAGCCTACTGTATATATACAGTAGAGCTATTTTTCCATAGCGCAACACTGGCGTACAGCAAAGTATAAGTGATGCTTAAGTGGTTAAATCCCCCCGGGAGAATGGCCAGGTGCTCCCAGTTGGAGTGATTAACCCCCGCCCACCAGGGACCAGCAAGGCAAACAAGGAGGAAACAACACACCGCAGAGGGCCGTCACAGGTTACCAGTTAATCGAGTTATTTGGAAATGGACGCCTCTGCTTCTGTTACTTCCTTCTGTTCCCTCAACACGGTGGTGCTAAAAGGGTTGAAGAGGTGGCTTGATAGTCAGGCAGTGAAAGAGAATTAGGAGAATTTACATCACATGACATGGCACAAAGCCAAAGTTTTAGGATTCACAGAAGAATGGGGTCACCTGAATAATTATATATATAAATATATATGTTACAAGGAAATTGGAAAACCAGTGAAATTGAAAAAGGAACGCTTGTTTTCACTCCTCCTCGCTTCCCCCTTTGTTATCAATTCACTTTGATTGCGACTGGTGACGTTAATCTGTCTATGTAATCAACACACCTATTAGTAGGCAATTCTGTAGAACCAACACTAGAGCCCCACACACACACACACACACACACACACACACACACACACACACACACACACACACACACACACACACGCACACGCATGCATACTAATTAGAGAGTGTCGTGGATAGTAACCCATGAAAAGATCTATTCTCCCCCTATCGGTTTACAACTCGGACGGCACTGAGTCGACTAGCAGACCATATCGGCCGGTCGGCCTGGAGGCGCTCGGGCGCGCCTCCTCGGCCTCAAGCTCTGCTGAGTCGGCGCGCCTCTAACAATAACTATTATCACCGTCTCGCGAGTTAAAAATACAACGTTACTCTGCTCAGTTTGGCTAACCGCTTCATTATCCAACCTGTCATAGAATATTTCTCTCATATTATCCATTTTATTTTCAGCGCTCCTCCGCCTCGCATCAAAGCCCCGCCTCGTGCCGAAGCCCCGTGCTGAAGCCCCGTGCCTAAAAACGAGCATATACCTTTCCAATTTCCCAACGAATGCCAATTTCCCTGTAACATATACACACACACACACACACACACACACACACACACACACACACACACACACACACACACACACACACACAGACACAGCAGACTATATTCACACGGCGGCGATTTTGCTATTAAGTTAATGAAATGCCACCCCGTTGCCACCCCGTTTTTTTCAATGCAAAATGCCAACATGGCCGCCGTGTGAATATGGTCTTTTCTATGAGAGACAATAGGACACACATCCACATAGACACGGTGGAACAACATTGCTCTGGTTTGTTTTCTGTTCCTGCCACTTCCACTAAGACAGAAGAGTTGCAGCGTGTTGCATTTCCAATCATTCAACAAGCAATATTCATAACTAGACACTTTTACAACTCTGGTTGTGCTGAGCATTATGCACACTGAACGGGCTACGTTGGCAAATTCCCTGTGCGGATATACTGTACGCAAGGCTGTGTAGCCCTATGCGATGTGTGTGTGTGCGTGCTTGCTTGCATGTGTGTGTGTGTTTGTTTCTGTGCTGTATGTGTGTATGCATGCAGCCTGAGAGAACAGAGACGTTGCTGCTGGATGCAGGATGCAGGATGCATCCATAAACCAAACCTGAGTCTCATTAGTGAGACGACAGGGAGACAGCATTATTCACACCTCCACCTCTCTGTCAACTATAGCTTCCAACTCTCTCTCACTCTCTCAATACCTCATTGTTTCTTCTCTCTCTCATTCTCTCTCTCGTTCCCTCCCTCACCCCGCCTTTGTTACGCCATACGCACCCCCCCCCCCTCCCTCTCTCTCTATTCCTCTCTCTCCTTCCATCACATTATGCTCCTTTGTTAACTTTCCCTCGCACATAATGTCTGCCATGTCTCTCTCTCTGTCTCTGTGCTGGTATCATTATAGTTATTTACACCTCTTGTCAGACATTCTCTCTCTCTCTCTCTCTCTCTCTCTCTCTCTCTCTCTCTCTCTCTCTCTCTCTCTCTCTCTCTCTCTCTCTCTCTCTCTCGCTCGCTGGGTGTCTCTCTCCGCCTCTGGCTACCTTTCTCCACCACCATTTATCTTCCTCTGCCTCTGTCTCATGCTCAGTCTATATACACAACATCATCTCACGACAACGCCTGAACCACACACAGTGCCAATACTGTAATATAGAACATTGGACTGAAGGTGCTGGTATCCAGTGCTGTTATTTAATCTCATGCACCTGTGAAAAGTGCAATATCATTTACAT
Source organism: Gymnoscopelus braueri (assembly GCF_963280865.1). NCBI lineage: Eukaryota > Metazoa > Chordata > Actinopteri > Myctophiformes > Myctophidae > Gymnoscopelus > Gymnoscopelus braueri. The sequence goes on along the minus strand of NC_137604.1, from coordinate 52,591,389 downwards.
TACAATATCTCATTTGTGCAATATCTAAAATGTACCATAACCTGTGCAATATCATTGCTCTATTTCAAAAGGCTCTGTGTACTAGATGTCACGTGACTTGATCAGAATCCCTCAGGGCTCTATACTTTGCCCCCCTCCTGTTTTCGCTCTACACTGTCTGAATATCTTCATAGAAAATAGCAGATCAAAGAAAAAAAAAACAAAGAAAAAAAAGAAGAAAAGCACTATTTCTATCCACTGTCATTATCTATTTTCTATTTTTACAATCATTATTATTATTACAAATGTTTTACTTATGTTTTTTCCCCCTTTTTAAGATTTATTTTTAATTTCTCTTGCAGTGTTGTCTCTGCTTCTGAGAAGAGTCGGTGGGTGGGAGAGAGAGCGGGTGGATGGGTGGGAAATGAGGGATATTTATGCATTGCATATACATGTATGTTCATGAATGATGACCTCATATGGGAGGTAAACAATAACCCCAACCCTAACAAAAAACAATACAGATTTGGGAAAAAAAAGAAAATAGCAGATCGATGTTGTGACGTGCTGTGAGCTTGTATATCTACTTCCGCCAAATGTGAACCTCAGAATCGGGACGCTATGATGTGGTTAATCATCACAACATAATACTGTTAATACTGTTACACTCCCAATACTGTTAACACTGCTCATACTGCTTACACCTGGTCTGACCCTATAGTGCTTGTCAACGTGTCGACACCACGGGGGGCGTGGCATAGTAGCTGCAGACATACTGGTGGGGGTCAATGTTAAGTCAACCTGTTTATAACCCACAAAGATGTCCGCTGCTCCAAATTACACTTGTTGACGCCCCCTTCAGGATTTTTTGGTACGCTCTATACTGTAATTTGACTGTATCTATACTGTATTTGTAACTATACAACATTTTTTATACCTTGCTCTTATATTATATACTTGTTACCCTCATCTTCCATATCCCTATCCCTCTCCTCTCCTGGCTCAATGACATTTTCCTCACAACCCCTCTAGTGGATGGTATGCCATGCTGTGCTGCACCTCTAGCTACTGTAGCCATTTATCCTGTCTTCCTTTTCTTCTTAAAAAAAAAAAATCGTCTTGTTCTTGGGCTCTCCCACTGAAGATTCACTTCCTGTGTGAAACACATGTAAAGGACTCTTATCAAATGCCTGGCAAATCTCCCAGTCACTTTTTATGTCATTACCCTCTAACCTGTCCTCTCAAATTCTTATCTCCTTCCATCCTCCTACCACCCTCCCTCTTCTCTTTACACTCTTGCACTGTTCTTCCAGCCCTCCCTCTTCTCTTTACGCTCTTGCACTGTTCTTCCATTCCTCCCTCTTCTCTTGACACTCCTGCACTGTTCTAACACCTGCCTCTCTTCTTACCCGGCCTTTCGTGTCCTTGATTCTTCTGCTGGTGTTGCCAACGGTGAGACACACAAGAGACAAGGACACTGAAATGACAGCCCTGTGAGAGCTACTGAGTAATGCCTTCAGTACTCAGTTTGCGATTATTTCAAACTTTTGCCTTGATTACGATTAATGAATGATTATTTAACACAAATCAAGTATAATATAAACCTATATATATATATATATATATATATATATATATATATATATATATATATATAAACCTGCTTCTCGATTATTCGATCAACCTACATGAGCATTAGTCAGTTATCTATATTGTTTTCGATATATTTTCGGTTAATTTCCCAGCCCTACTGGAACTGGTCCCCTTGCTCTGGTTCAGAGTGAGTACCCACAGTGCTTTGGCCTTGGAAGAACCTAGGAAAAAGTCAGCTGCCGGCAAATCTCTTAGACAACCCATCATGGTCGTTTTGAGAATTCAGCTGGCATAAGCAGTTTGTTCAGATACCAGAGAGATACCCAGAGTCCAGAGCCCAGAGCTTTCAAAACCCACAAGCAGGCTACTGTTTTCTCTCTCTTTGCTTTGATTGAGAATGTATGTGGAAGAGCTTTCTCTTTTGAAAAGGCCAGGCTTGAAATGTTCAGTTCAGTCCTTAGACCACACACACACACACACACACACACACACACACACACACACACACACACACACACACACACACACACACACACACACACACACACACACACACACACACACACACACACACACACACACAGGCACACAGCACAGGTGTATATAAGGGCATGCTACTTCATCATCTAAAGATAACATACTATTCTTATCATACACACAAATACATTTCTGTGCCTGAGGTTAGCTAATTTATGTGCAGCGCTCCCTTTTGGCTCATGGATGTTGCAGCTAATAAGGCACGTTTTAATCCTTGCCACAGCCTGATCTCTGCAGAGCTTGACAGCTCTGGCAATCTGCATCCATCCACATACTTTGCCCTCCATTACGCTCCCCTCTATGTTTCTTTCAGTTGCTCTCTTTTTGTCAATCTCTCCCCAGCTATCATTGGGCTTTGATCATGGCGGGGAATAAATCACTGCTCCCTTCGTGCCGAAACAATGCTTAATAGCCTTGAAATGGCGGCATTCGTGTGTAAACACTCCGGCACTGGCCGTGTCATTTTTGTTAACGTCGCATGACTGCATGTAGCAGCACTCAAACAGCCATGTGACGAAGCAGAATTCAATTGGGATCGTTTAACAAGCTTTAACAAATAAGTGAGAGTGTGCTTCGTTGGGTCGTTCCCCCTTCTCCACCCCTCCCCCCTCCCCCCGCTCCTGTGAAAGTACAAATCTGTGCCAACCAAGAAAGCCGTCACGCTGATGCGGCAAGAAGAACTCAGAGGCGAAACGAAACAGCATCCAGGCCTGGCCATGGACGCTGCCTTTAGAAATCCCAAATACGCACCTGTGGCCAATGAGGTTTAGCCGGCACTATTATGTTCAGGCAATAATATATATATTATATATATATTATGCACCTGTGCATCAGTGTCTGCATGTGAGAGTTAGGGAGATGCCTTATACCGTGTCTGATAGAAAGATAAACACTGTGTGTGTGCGTGCGTACGTGTGTGTGCACGCAAACACACACACACACACACACACACACACACACACACACACACACACACACACACACACACACACACACACACACACACACACACACGTGTGTGTGTGTGTGTGTGAATGTCTGTGACAGGGACATACAGTACAGCACGACATCAAAGCCTTCCCTGCTCGATTGGCCAGTTGCCTCTGGCAATCCCAGCAGTGTCACGACCATCTCCCATTACCATCTGCTCCGTCCTGCCTTTCTCAAACGCTGGTCCAGACTCGGTTTGTAAATCGCTGCCGGTTAAGAGTCGGTCCAAGCACGCAGATCTCTGATCTGTGCGTGGGAGCGTATTGTCACGCTCCAGGTGCAGGGTCAAGCGTGACTCAGCGTCATGGTGAGTCATGGGCCCAGGCAGTGCTAATAGGCTCCAAGCCAGTGGTGTAAAGTAACTAAGTACATTTACTCAAGTACTGTACTTAAGTACAATTGTGAGGTATTTTTACTTTACTGGAGTATTTCCAATTTTCAATACTTTTCCATTACATCCCGGAGGCAAATATTGTACTTTTACTCCACTACAATTATTTGAAAACTTTAGTTACTAGTTACTTTGCAGATATAAATTATTACATTATAAAACATACATTAACCACTTTAGCCCTATTTTAAACCTAGGCTATTTGAAAATAGCCGATCTACAAGCTCACAACGCGTCGCGGTTGTGAGCTTGTAGATCTGCTATTTTCAAACATTTTATGACTTTTACTTGTGGTACTTTAAGTACATTTTGATACCAATACTTTTGTACTTTTACTCAAGTACATCTTGAATTCCGGACTTTTACTTGTAACAGAGTACTTCCACATTACAGTATTGATACTTTTACTTACCGGTAAGTAAAACATTTGAGTACTTTTTCCACCACTGGTGCTATGCTCCAAGGTGTTATGCATATTAGACCTGCAACATTTACAAGAGAAATATTGCGTTGTAAAAACGACCCGTTTTAATCTCCAGCTCTTCCAACCCACCTCCATTAATTTATTCTCATTTGGTTTGTCTCAACAAGCACTTACTGATTTATTTTTGTTTTTATTCTTTTGTATTTAAAATACTAACTCATTTCTCCACCACTGACCTCTCTCTTTCGTTTCATTATCCACTCTTTTGTTCCAGTAATATTATACATGGCATGCCTTTATCCTTACAACTGGCGGGAAAAAAAGAAAAGAAAACCACACTCTCTCGCATGTCGTCACACATGGAGCTCATCTGCAACTCGACTGGCATCAACACACAGCACGCTGAGGCCATCCTTCCTTTTATCAGCTTTCGGGGGTTTGATTATGTATTTTTTGCGTTGCCAACAGCAGCTTATGGCTGTCCCTGTACACAGCCAAGTGATGCTACGAGACAGCGAGGAGATGGGTGGTGGTGGGGACGGGGGACGGGGGGCGGAGGGGCGGAGGGGCGGAGGGGTGCAGGGGGAGTGAGGAGGAAATATGGATATGGAGTGCAGCGGCTGATAGATGCGTCCGCCCCAAACCTCATCACCGTACATTGATTGCAGGGGGGAAAACGCATTGATTAGGGTAGATGGGAGTTGGTACACACACATGAGACATACACGTGCACATGCCCATGTGCTCATATATGTCCCCACACACACACACACACACACACACACACACACACACACACACACACACACACAAACACACGTGCACACACACATGTACAACGCATCCATCCATATGCAATCCAGGTGTTTGGTAAATTTGACACATTTCCTGTGATTATAGGTTAGTCAGTGGTTTATATCGATGTTCATTTGCCATTCAGAGTCCTTTGGGCAACAGCAATCACCGAGCAAGACACACACAAAAAACACTAACCACACTATTATCTATAATTTCCTCAGAGGAAAGTGCTTGCCCCAAAGCCGTTTGAGGCAGGTGTTGCATGAAGGGAACCATTGGTGCTGCGGAAATACAAAACAAGATTGATATACTGCATTGGCTAGTTCTTTAATGGGAGGTCATTAGATCACTTGAGGCAGGGGTTTTCTTAGTGGTTGTATAGGAACACAGAAATAACCTTTTTCCGGGGGAGTATTAGATTACTTTTGGAGGTATACAATCTAACTTTACATTTATCAGTCTCTCTTTCCCCCAAGTACTGGAACCAAATTGGCGGAAATAAAGGCTCCAGGATGGAGCGATTGTCTGGAACTGAGAGACATTGACTGTGAACGGCAAATGTTTGTCTCTGCGAGATGCGGTTGACTTTTTTCTTGCATTCTGTTCGTGCGTGTGCCTTGGCAAGCGTCATTACCGCGGCGTATTCACCCTGTTACATATTCATGCAATTTACCCCCCCTAGCCCTCCTCCGCCCCGGCTCCTATACGTGACCGGCTTAGAGGAAGCAATGGAGCCAGGCATAAAATATGCACATGCAGTTCACTACAGTGCACCCATAGCCTCTGTTATCTACAGGGACTTGATAGAGGTTACAAAAATCAGCTTTTGAGGAAAGGAGTCTCTGTGTGAGTGGCACCTCTCAGCTCACACTCCGTCCTTTGTGCTCAGGAAGACTGACTGCTCTGCAGGACTGGCATACAGGGGTAATGTGGGCAGCATGAACAGAATGAAAGAAAGACCGAGAGAGAGAAAGAGAGCAAATAAGACTGGTTTGACGGAAGACAAATTGAATGGAGAGAAGGACGGGGTGGGAACAAGGGTGGACTCGTACTGTATGAGGGCATGACTTAAACAAGCAGAGGGGGCTTTCTGTTTTGGTGTGAATAAAATCAATTACTGTGGTCACAGAAAATACACTGGCTATCCTGAAGAGAGTGTTCTTCCAAGACTCAAGAATGATTCTTCTATATCCTTGTAATAAAGGCACAGTACTACATTCACACAGGGAACTCGGTGGCCAAGGTGGATAAAAGTGTTATAATGGAGCATTGTGGTATAGCTCAGGCAGACACACAGTCACGTGCAGCCTTGATCCTAACCGTGTGATCTCACAGTCTGTGTCATGCTTTGGCAGATTGTTCTAGTAAGTAAAAGTACTCTGTTACAAGTAAAAGTCCAGAATTCAGAAAGTAGTATGGAATTTGTGTAAAAGTACAAAAGTATTGGTATAAAAATGCACTTAAAGTACCAAAAGTAAAAGTACTAAAATGTTTGAAAATAGCAATAGAAAAAATAGTCTAGGTATAAAATAGGGCAAACGTGGTTAATGTATGTTTTATAATAATCATTTATATCTACAAAGTAATTAGTAACTAAAGTTGTCAAATAATTGTAGTGTAAAACAATTTGATGCCAATACCTTTGTACTTTTACTCAAGTACACTTTGAATACAGGACTTTTACTTGTAACAGAGCATATCTACATTACAGTAATGATACTTATACTTAAGTAAAACGTATGAGTACTTCTTCCATCACTGCTGAGAGCTAACAGTCTCTTCCGTGCGTCCAGTCTCAATGTTTGTAAACACATAATTGTTCTATTGATTGATTGATTGAATATTTTATTAGGCAAAAAATGTAAAACAGCACAGTTACATTTAAAATACTTTGTCTAACAGGTCCGTTCATAAAAGTCCTTGCGGACTTGTTTCCAATGAGGGCCTTGGTATTCAATTCATAGGCATATATAGTGGCACCACAGTTCAAATATCATTACAAAATAAACAGCAAAAAAATATAACACTATGTACAACAAAAAAAAAAAAAAAAGAGGGGAAAACAAAAAATATGTACAAGAACAGGGGGGGGGAGGGTCTGCTGTCTAACGGGAAAATGGTACTACCTCCTCCTTTTGCCTCCTGAAAGGTGATTTTTAAGGCTCTTTTAAATGAGCCCAGCGAACTGCATTTTTTGAGGGATGGAGTTAGACTATTCCAATCCTGGGTGGCAGTGCTGTAGAAGGAGAATTTGCCCATGTTTGTTTTATGGGTGGGTGGTACCAAATTGTTGTTAACGCTCCCTCTGGTATTGTGACTGTGGGTGTCGCTAACCTTTTGGAGGTATTTACTCAGATATGCGGGAATAGGGGGCATATCGGGCAAATTTGCATTTACAATTTTGAAGGCCAGTCCCATTTTTAGTTGTTTAACCCTGTCTTCCACCCTGAGCCAGCCTAGGCTGGCAAAATGGGTGGGAGAAAGATGGGTCATGGGCCCCAATCCGAGGAGTAGCCGAATCAGTTTGTTTTGGGAGGTTTGAAGCTTAGTCTTCAGTGACACTGAGGTGTTGGAGTACCAGGAGGTGCAAGCATAGTCAAAAAGTGGTTGAATCAGGGCCCCAGAGAGGGTCCTGAGGGCCTGAGGGTTGACAAAAGAGGAAACTCTGCCCATAAATTTGGTTCTCTGGTTTACTCTTTTGACCACCCTTGTAGCCATGCTTTCACCTGTCAGGTATTTGTCAAGAACACAACCCAAATAGGTAATCTCTTCTTTGCTAGAGATATTTGTGTCATCGACTTTGACCTTGAAATCATTTACATCCATCTGTCTGAGGGAATGTTTGGTCCCAAAGAGAATGGATTCAGTTTTCCCAAGGTGTAGTGACAGTTTGTTATCGGTAAGCCAAGTACGGATTTTTGAGAGTTCGGAGCTGAGCGCCTCCTCAACTTGCAACTTGTCCTCTCCCGAGATCAGGAGTGCCGAGTCATCAGCGAACAGGAACAATTTGCAGTTACAGGCAGCACTCATGTCGTTAATGTATAGAAGAAACAGTAACGGCCCTAGAATGCTGCCCTGAGGAACCCCACAGCTCACCGGGAGGGATGAGGACATGGTTCCGTTAATGTCAACCACTTGTATACAACTACATTACGTGTGGGCCAGGCCGACACACACTCTTGCTTCCAGGATGTCGTCGGCCTGACTCGGCCATGCATTTGTAGACAGGTCCTATCAGGGATAGAACTAAGCATCTCTTGTACCACCTTATTGTAGGGGTGGCAGGACTTGAGTCTGCTTGGGGGCGCTGCTTTAGTTGTGGTGTCATGCAGGATATGCCAGTCATGTTTCTGGCTTTTTTACTTTAGGTACTTTAAGTACATTTTGATGCCAATACTTTTTTACTCAAGTACATTTTGAATTCCGGACTTTTACTTACTAACAGAATATTTCTATATTGCAGTATTGATACTGCAATATAAAAGCAAAAACTTCAGTACTTTTTCCACCACTGCTCAAAAGTATACTATTCCTTACTCGATTCTAATGGCATGAGGGGATCCTATTATACCATTTAATATGCACTGAGCCTGATCTTGGATAGTAGATTGTATTAAGCAAAGCGTTCTTCTTCTTGGCACAGACATTATTTCCGAATCTGCAGAATGAACCAGTCATTAGCAGGACTCATGCCCACATCATTTCAAATGCATGGTATTTACCTTTGCTCACAATTCATGTGGGTTTAAGTTTATAAAAGTGATTATTATAGTTCAGCTCAAACTCTTTTTAAGCTAGTGTCAATCTCTAACAGGCAGAGAGTAAAAACGTGTATGGAAGTTATTTGTCTGGGTCCGCTGACTAAAGCTATGAGTAATTGCCTGAATGAGGAAATTGCCCGGCTTAGACACTGCCATATTTCTGGAACTAATTAAGTACCCAAGTTTCTATCAAAGACGCGATTGCCGGTCATGGTGTCCAGGAAAATATTACATGGAATTTTAGAAGATTAAAAGAAAAATAATATTTATGCTTTGCGAGCTAATAGTGCTCCTCTGAGAGCGACAAGATGAGATGAGAGTAGGCAAGGTTGATGGCACAGTCTCATATCATTTTGTTACAGCTTGTCCCTGACAAGGGATGCCGCGCGTGTGTGTGTGTGTGTGTGTGTGTGTGTGTGTGTGTATGTGTGTGTGTGTGTGGGGGGGAGATTTCACTGCTGTCGTCTATAAGGGAGATTCTGCTGGAGAGGAAACAGCAGGGTGGAAGGATATAGGCCTGTTGATTAACCCATTACGACCGGGAACGCATCTAGATTGATTTGGACTATTCAAAAATAGCAGATATACAAGCTCATAGGAGCTTGTAGATCTGTTATTTTATTGAAAAATCGTGAACATTTGTGCAAATCTTTGAGTATATATTTTTAAAACGAACAATTGTAACTTAAATCTTTGCTTCTGGGGGTTCTACAAATGTCTTCTAAATCCTACAGTTTTCTAAAAAAAAACGTATGTTGCTATAATCAGTGGTGCTCAAACTTTTTCATATCAAGGGCCCCCAAAATGATATGTATTTGGCCGCGCACCCCCATCTCAAAATATTTTGGTCCAGGGACCCCCAAAAGAAAAGATTTTAGTTAAAAAAGTTTGCTTTAAAAAAAATACATATATTCAAAGATTTGCACAAACTTTCACAATTAAAACAAAATGCAGATCTACAAGCTCATAGCGCAGCACTCGATGCCGCACTATGAGCTTGTATATCTGCTATTTCTGAATAGCCAAAGTATAAAATAATGGTTAAAGTGGTTACATAGATGCGTTCCCGGTCTTAATGGGTTAAAGCGACTGTCCTTGAAATGGGGCCATGATCGTGCTAACTGCGAGGGAAGTCACACAGACAAACAGTCGATTTAACTGTGGGCCACCTCTGCTACTACATGGATTAAATCGGTCCTTCTGCTGGGCCCTGAACCAGAGTTCAACTCCACTGAAGGAACAAGCAGCAGGTAGTTTGCTAAACCCCAGACGACGCGTGCTGTACAGCCTGAGTGTGAGAGTCCACACCAGGTAACACTGCAGGTTTTGTCCTGAGGTATACCTGTCTGATGCAGTGATGTAGGCAGTATTTCAGCAGTCTGCTGAGGCCTTTGTCGCCAATTGTATAGGTCCAGAGAGCCAGGTGGAAGAGACTGTTGGCTAGCTCTCAGCAGTGATGGAAGAAGTACTTGTGTGTTTTACTTAAGTAAAAGTATCAATACTGCAATGTAGATAATGCTCTGTTACAAGTAAAAAAAGTGCAAATGTATTGGCATCAAATTGTACTTAATGTACCAACAGTAAAAGTACTCATTATGCAAAAAGTTCCATTTCAGGTTTCAAAATGTATACAAATATTTTGAAAATAGCAGATCTATTTTGAGTACAAAATAGGGCTTAGTTGGTTAATGTATGTTTTATGTTAATAATCTAAATCTGCAAAGTAACAAGTAACTAAATCTGGCAAATAATTGTAGTCGAGTAAAAAGTACAATATAGTAGTATAATAAAGTATCAAAAAATACTTGAGTAAATAAAAAAATATCATTTTTTTTTACTTAAATACAGTACTTGAGTACACGTACTTAGTTACTTTCCACCACTGGCTCTCAGCATGTCTGTCTGGCTGTCTCTAACTGAGATGCACAGCAGACACAGACAGATACATAAATGCACACTGAACAGAGATGATGCAGGCTGACATCTGTGCTGGTGGTATACGCTCCGGAAATGTCACCAGCTAATGCTGGTCAAACACTGCCTCAAGACGTTGTGTGGGTAAAGTGGCCAGAAATGGAAGTGGACAAAGTGAAACCTTAATCCATTAAGACCGGGAACGCATCTGTGTCATTTTTATATTTCTTTGGCTATTTCAAAAATAGCAGATATACAAGCTCATAGCGCAGCACCGAGTGCCGTAGATCTGCTATTTTTTGAGAAAAAATAATAATCTTTGAATCTTTGAATATATATATTTTTAAACCGAACATTTGTAACTCAAATCTTTGCTTCTGGGGGGTCCCTGGAACAAACATTTTGAGATGGGGGTCCGCAGCCAAATTCATGTCTATAAATGATATGTATTTGGCCGTGGACCCCCCGTCCCCATCTTAAGATATTTTGTTCCAGGGACCCCCAGAAGCAAAGATTTAAGATAAAAATGTTCGCTTGAAAATATATATATATATATATTCAAAGATTTGCACACATTTAAAAAAAACAAAAATAGCAGATCTACAAGCTCTTGTAGATCTGCTATTTTTTGAATAGCCCAAAGCAATCTTAAAATGACACACAGATGCGTTCCCGGTCTTAATGGGTTAATGAGGCAGCAGCGGGGGAAAGCCGTAACAAACTGAGGTGTCAGTTCATTAGTTTGGAGGTTAGAAGGATGGCCCTGCAAATATTTCATTTCATCAGTGGCAGCAGCAGCAGCTGATGAATGTCAACGATATGGAGTCTGAGAGCGAGGCTGCTCTGTCTGTTGGCCCCGGCCCGGGGTAAAGTGGAAGCGGCAGCAGGGTAATGACTCCTCCAGGGTCGTCCCAAACCGGTCTGTGTGTGTGTCGGAGAGTATAGCGAAAGGACGGATGGAAAGAGATGTACTGCAATATGCTAATGCCCGGCTTGGCGTTTGATAAATGTCACACCTCATGAAAAGGTCACTGACAAAAATGTTCTTCTGTTTTTTTTAAGTGAACATGAGGAACTTTCTAATTAAATACTTTACGGATTACAGGTAATTTTTTTGGGTAATTGTAGTCGTAACAAGTCAGTTTCATAACTTTTGTTTGGTATATTCGGGGGGTCATACTGTTGCCATTCACCTGATTGAATGATCGCCTTTGGCGCTGTTGGCTTTATTTAGAGAGAAAAAATAACTGTTGCAGACAGCAAAAAAATCTGTGCTGAGTCAGGTTTTTTTTTGGCAGTGATACTGTACAGTACAGTACAGTACAGTATATCCAAGCAGAATCAGCTTGTTGCTGTAGTTATTGCACTGACAACAATCAGTGTGTTCAGGTTTAGGTACCCAGCATAGGCCGGAGCTTGGAGATCTGTTAGTTTCGCTATTTGTGGGAAGATTGTAAAAAAAAAAAGAAGAAAAAATAAAGAACGTGAAAGTGGTTACGTGTGTCTATGGGTTTTATAAATATTGAACCAATGAAAAGTATAAGAGCTTGTGCTAAATAATAACTAGAACCGGGACAAATAACTAGAACATTGGGAATCATTGGAACACTGGGTATTTTCTAGCCTGGTAAACCCTCCCTCCGGAAATCTCATTTCCATTTGATTTCAGGAGTGAGTCTGGCCTGATCGCCCATTCTGCAATATTGGCTGTGTACACCAAATGGACGAGCCTATCAGCGTCGTCGCACATCGTTCTGTGATTGACAGCTACAGTTGGCCAATCAGGTGGCGAGTTCGAGTGAGCCCGAATGGCACCGAGTGCAGCCTGAGCAGCCTGAACACGAACGGCAGCCATCTTTTCTGTGCGCTATTTTCTCCGCTGTTTTTTTACTTCTATTTTGAGGCACGGAATTTACTTATAAGATATCGTTTGGATAGAATTTAGTTGTTTAACTTATGTGGTCAATTAATCATGACAGAGCATATTTAAAAATAAAAATTTAGAGAACCGGCAGGGGCGGGCAGTGACACGCATGTATCCGAATAAGGCAACCTATTTTGGGCATGGATGTCTCAAAAGTCCCGTTGTTGCGTCACATTAGTCTGGTGAACTGATTGGCTGAAGGGGAAAAACGATCAAGGGGTTGTCAGTCAACGGTATTACTCCCGCCCAACTCCAGCCCACAGCCAATATTGCAGAATGGGCGATCAGGCCAGACTCACTCCTGAAATCAAATGGAAATGAGATTTCCGGAGGGAGGGTTTACCAGGCTAGTTATTTTCCCCCCATTTTCTGAAAAGTAACCGTTTTGGACATACAAGGTTTTCACCCGACAGCAACAATATGATACCAAAAATGCGCGCGCACACGCACACACGCACACATTCACAGGACATAAGCAATTTGTCATCAGGACAGATTGTTGGTGAATTAATTAATTCTAATCGAAAAATTCTGATTGTTGTTTCATTTAATGTCTGAGCTCTTTGACTGTTTAAGTCCATATATTTTTCATTTTTTAATCACCCAATTACAGTCAGTGTGTTAACAATGTAACCATAATTAGTGTCACCTGTTTTTCTTTTTCCTCCCCTCTAATATGAATGCAATTATTATTTTGGCAGGCAGTGATTTAGTTTGAGTTATTTCTGTTTCTCTCACGAGGTGTAGAAATGCTCCATGGGCGACAGCGGCAAACCCATAGAGCTCTTGATAGACTCACCTTTTTTTTGTGCAAAGTACATTTACTCAAGTACTGTGGCGTACTTAATTACAACTTTTGAGGTACTCGTACTTTACTTGACTCTTTAAATTTGTTATACTCAAGTCAGATATTGTATTGTTTTTAGTCCAATTACAATTATTTGACAGCTTTAGTTACTTGTTACTTTGCAGATTTAGAATGTTATTACAGAACATACAATAACTGCATAAGTGCTATTTTATGGTTTGACTATTTAAAAATAGCTGATCTCCAAGCTCAAAACGCATGTAGTGAGCTTGTTCGTGGTTTTTACTTTGGTTCTGTAATGCTGTGTTCACACTGCCAGCTACAAAAGATACAAAGCGACGCAGTGTATCTGTGGCGTTGTCGCTGTTGAAGTGTTGGTCAACATGCTCGGTGACGTCAACCGTGCGTCCGACAAGTGAGAAAAATATAAAGGAAAAATATAAAGCCTGGCAATAAAAAGAACAGAGATCTGGCTGATGGAAATTATTAGTTTCCTGCCATTGCAAGCAGGAATTGTGTGGAGAGAGAAGGCCACAGCTACAAAAGTTGGGCGTCTCTTTTTATTTTCATGTCACTGGCTTGCACTGAAAATGTATTGTAGCCTGTAGCTTTGTAGCTGCCAGTGTGAACATTTTGATCCTAATACTTCTGCACTTATACAAACATTTTGAATACAGGCCTTTCACCTGTAAGAGTATTTTTATGTTATGTTTTATGAAATCTGAGTACGTCCACCACTGTGCAAACAAATGACAAAAGCTACACCATGGTACAGGTAGCCTACTGTATGCTGCCAGAGGATGATTTATTGCCCGGGTTCGTTCACCATAAAATGACTAGCAAACAGCATTGGAAGCATCTGGCATGAGATCAGGTGCGAGGGAAGTGTGCTATTTGGCTGATAAGGAGGAAACTATGGCTGCCGTGTTATTTTGGATGAAAAGGCTTGAGAGGAGGAAGGCCAAGTTTGCTCAAAATGCATGCTGTTTCACATTAGAAAAGTGTTACTCGTCGCTTACTGTGTTTCTTGCACATCTTAATATGTCTGGGTGTTTTGTGTAAAGCACATGGCATTGCCTTGCTGTTGAAATGTGCTATACAAATAAACTTTTTTTCTTGTTGACTATAGCCTAACTACTGTGTGTGTTCTACTGTTGGCTATGAAGGATGTTGGTATATCGTTTAGCATTTGCGGCGTAATCCTAAAATACACCGGGCTGACATCAGCTCAAAGCTTTGGAGTTAGTCTGCTTGGTGAGTAGATATTTTTGGCTGTTGTTGGACCTCACAGGCCGTTGAGCATTTTGTACACCTTCAGTGCTGACGATAGATACTGCATTTAGTCATGATGAGGCAGACATCACCATGAGTTCCTATATCCCTGATGCAGCCATCTCTGGAAAGGGTGTGATACACATGCTCAGTGATTACACTGATGTTCTTGTCCTGTTGTATGCTGTGTATTGGGGTGTATCAGGTGGACCTACAGTGTAAAGTATAGATGGAGCATTGGGATGGGACAGTCTTATATGTATGACAAAGGCAAGATCAGAGCACACTACACTTTGCTGGCAGGGAACTTCCCAGGCTACCCTGATGTGCTGGGTGAGGTGGGTGCCACAAGTCAATGGCCCTTCCTCCAACACCGACCAACCTGTTGCACCACATGTGGGCTCATTTATTTACAAGTGATGTTGTGGAAAGTGGCAGACCACCAAGCCCCACCTGACAAGTCGTTTGATGTCACAAAATTTGGATAGGAGATCTAGGATATTCTTGTTCCTGTCATTGCTAAGGGTGACCCCACCGTCAGAGCTATGTGACATGGTGCAATATCAATTTAGGGCACAGAGAGTGAGAAGTACATCACTGATGTACTGTAACTGCTCTGGTGAAGATGGTTACTGATGATATGTTCAAGCTACAGATGAGGAGTGATGTTAATAAGGAGGATACTTGTAAGGATGAGGTAGAACAGGATGTGGGTTGGAGAATACAGATGTAGTTGCAAAAGATACATATTTGACATTAGATTATATCATTTTACATTCATGTTATTATGAATACCAGTTCTTGTGACATGTTAATGACACTTTTCACAAAACAAAATCATGAATAGTGAACCATGAATGTTCATCAAGTTGTTTCCATTTGTAGTTCTCCCAGAGGTCAATTTTAACCTTGACCTGACCTTTGACATGATTGACCTGATATTAAAAAAATAACATCAGGAATGGATTCTACATATGAAAACCCTAAAAAAGAGGTATTAAACAGAGGTATTCTAAGACAAGCGGATTAAAAGTAAAAAATTGCCAGGCGTGTGTTTAGTGGCCATTTTGGATATTTTCTTACCCATTGCACTATATTCTGTTTATTGAATTTCATAATACATTTCCTTAGAATCTAACATGGTTTTAAATCTATAGGTAATTTACAAAGGAACCCTTTGTGTTCCATCTTTCATTAAAACCAAAGTACATCTTATGTCACATATAGTCACTATGTTGTCACTGCCTGTAATAGAAAAATATTCTAGATATGCAAATTTTAACAACCTTTCTGGACAATATATAGTCTGAGCTTTATCCCAACCATTTTTCAGAGAGAGAGGGTCAATAATAAGAGAACCATCAGTTTGAAGTAGAATGCTTCATTCGGATTTTGAAAACTGTGTTTTGGCTTGTGGTTATAAAAGGAGTGATAACACACAGATAGCTACCACCGATGCAAGGCTATCACATTTTTCCTAGCTCTAGGGGTGTATACCTACCCAAAAATCACTATGAGAATTATTCCCCCCAGATGGTAATGATGACCCCATTTTTGGGGTCCTGGCTCACGGACTATATGAAAGCAGGAAATCATAGCTACAAATTGACATTGAAAAAACACTGGAGAAGGTGCACCGGTCGTTGTTGTTGTTTCCTCTCCCCCCCCCCCCCCCCCACACACACACACACACATGTAAAGAGTTCTTAGAGATGCGCTATATACATTCCAGGTATTATTATTATTAATAAATGAGATGACCATACCATCAGTACAGTGAGAGAGCTTTGTCTGAGAATTGGAATGAGATTTTCTTTATGACGCACACACACGCACGCACGCATGCACACGCACGCACGCATGCACACACACACACACACACACACACACACACACACACACACACACACACACACACACACACACACACACACACACACACACACACACACACACACACACACTTACCTGTGAGACGTGGTCGAATTGCAGCCATTACATTGCTGTTATAGTCACTGCATCTCTTGTGTGGATGGATGACACACTCACTCTCGCCCACTCACCCTCAAACTCAGACCACTGGAGAAGGAGGGGCACCGGTTGTTGTTGTTTCCTCCCCCCCCCCCCCACACACACACACACACACATGTAAAGAGTAATTAGAAATGTGCTATATAAATTCCAGGTATTATCATTATTATTGATAAATGACAAGATGACCATACCTTCGGCACAGTGAGAGAGCTTCGTCTGGGAATTCGAATGAGATTTTGTTTATGGGATGGGATCACTGCTGACCCTTGCCTCTGTGACCTCTGCTGTTGTTAGTTGACAGACAGTCAGTTTAGACTGTCCTGTCTTGCTCAAAGAAAACCCAACTGTAGACGAAATTGGACCGTTATTGTTTTTTATTGCAGGCTCCTATACAGCTCATTTTGAAAAATAAGATAAGATAAAGTTGTAAGAACGTGTTCCCTGACAAATGTTTTCGACTCCATGAATTATTTAATTTGAGCTTCTGACAATTATGGCATCTCATGACTTTTAATTCACAATTATTACACATAATATCACTGTATTATGCATAATAATGATACATCAACATGCTGCTGCCGCATTTGTAACTGCAATGGAAGAAGCTGTGCTCTGGTAGATAAGGACGCTGTGATCAGAGTGAGGAGAGGAGTTGGCGAGGACTGCAGAGAATGGACAGAAGGAGACAGGAGAGGAGAGTGAAGGAGAGGAGACAAGACAAGGTTAACCTATTCAATCCGGGAACGCATCTGCTTCATTTTGAGATTTCTTTGGCTATTAGAAAATAGCAGATCTACAAGCTCATAGCGCGGCACAAAATGCAAATCTTTAAATATACATATTTTGTAAAGCAAACATTTTCAACTCTTCTGGGGGTCCCTGTCATTTTTAAATGGGGGGGGGGGGGTTGGTGGCTAAATACTGTAGATGCAAAGATTTTAGTTACAAATGTTCGCTTAAAAAAATATATATAATTATTCAAAGATTTGCACTTGATGTTCAAGATTTTTCAAAAATAGCAGATCTACAAGCTCATAGCGTGGCACTCGGTGCCGCGCTATGAGCTTGTAGATCTGCTATTTTTTAATAGCCAAAGTATATCATAAATATGGATGAGGTGGTTACACAGATGTGTTCCCGGATTGAATGGGTTAATGGCTGGATCGCTTAGAGAGGTAGAAGCGTACGGGGGGCTAAAGTTTAAAAAAAAGTACAACGAAGAGGAGGATAAAGAGGGGAGAATGGAGAGACAAAACAAGGAAAAAGCCGCTGAAGAGGCTCTTAGGCGCTGAGTGTTGCGGAGGAAGACTGTAGTAAAAGACAAGGACACGAGCGAGAGAGAGATGGCATTGAGAGGTTTAGCCTATAGATGAGAATAGATGGCAATGAGAGGAGAGACACAAGAGAGGAGAGATGAGCTGGTCTATTGCATGTTAAGAACTTTGCTATCGGAAGCAAATGTACGCTCTCAAGAGTTAAATTATTGTTAAACATCTGCATTACTTAATTTACAAGAAGTCTACACAATTAGAGAACGTAAAATAATTGTTTTGATCAGCGTTTGCCTGTACTGTTATCTCTTCTATGGTACCAACATCAATACAGCATGGATTTGTGGACAAAATCATATCCAATAACCAGGCATGCAATGCACATTTGGTATGTTCTTGCACTCTATTTCAATGACCTGACGCGCACGTCGCTTAACACCTACACTGCAAGTCACACAATGGACAATTGATATCCATCTAGGCTTATTCCTATGTTAATTCGCTAGGTGTGAGTCGGGAGCCTTTGAAAACTTTGTTGAGGTGCGAATTTAAAGTAGTTTTAAATCTATGCGTGTGCCTGCGTGTGCTCCTGGTCAAATAGGTTCCGGCACGGCGTGCAAGGCCGTCCAGCGAGCATTGCACCCCTGCCAATAACAAAATATTCTAAGTTTTGGGTCCTGAGAGGCTAAATCTCGGTGGTCTGTGGCTCACATGCCCAATAAATAATGGACCTTGATATGAAAAGGGTTTACAACCACTGTACTCTAGAGTGTTTGAGTGGGTTGTGTTTCTGGCATTCACCCAGTAGCGTTGCAAGTTGTGAGGTCATTCACAGGGAGCTGTAGCTGCACCAGTCACAGTACAGTATGCAGTCGACTGAGAGAATAAACTTTTTACTACTCTGTAGTGATATTTGGTTGGTTCTTTTCTTGTTTTCTGTTTTTATCTCTCTCTGTCTCCCTTCTGTATTTTAACTCCATTGCACTTATGTCTCTTTCTCTATCACTTTTCAGCAGTGGTGGATTTTCAACTTTTTACTTTTTTACTAGTAAAAGTATCAATACTGCAATGTAGAAGTACTCTGTTACAAGTAAAAGTCCGGAATTCAAAATGTACTTGAGTAAAAGTACAAAAGTATTGGTATCAAAATGTACTTAAAGTACCAAAAGTAAAAGTACTAAAATGTTTGAAAATAGCAGATCACATCGCGACGTGTTGTGAGCTTGTAGATCGTCTATTTTCAGAGAGCCTATGTATAAAATAAGGCTAAAGTGGTTAATGTATGTTTTATAATGTAATAATTTATATCTGCAAAGTAGCTAGTAACTAAAGTCTTCAAATAAATGTAGTGGAGTATAAGTACAATATTTGCCTCTGAGATGTAGTGGAGTAGAAGTAAAGTATAGACAATTGGAAATACTCCAGTAAACTAAAAGTACCTCAAAATTGTACTTAAGTACAGTACTTGAGTAAATGTACTTAGATACTTTACACCATTGCTTTTCAGGTCTTTGTTTTTGTCTCTCTCTGTACCTCCCCTCCCTCCCTCCGTCCCTCCCTCCCTCCCTCATCATCATCCATTCTTCTCTCTCTTTGTCCCTATTGTTTCATATTGGTCATTTGAATTGTCCTACCCTCCTCCTCCTCCTCCTCCTCCTCCTCCTCCTCCTCCTCTCCTACCAGAGCTGTACCTTGTTACTCTCAATGACACATTGCAGGCTCTAAGCTTCTCATCCATTCCATTGATTTATGTTTTAAACCCATTGCCCCTTTCTCTCCCCCTCTCTTTCTCTCTCTCTCTCTCTCTCTCTCTCTCTCTCTCTCTCTCTCTCTCTCTCTCTCTCTCTCTCTCTCTCTCTCTCTCTCTCTCTCTCTCTCTCTCTCTCTCTCTCTCTCTCTCTCTCTTAACCCATTCCATCCGGGAACGCATCTACAAATGTCTTCTAAATCCTAACTGGTTGCTGAAAAACTTATGGTGCTATAATATCAGTGGTGCTCAAACTCTAATAAGGACCACCTTTTGTGAAGGAGGCCAAAGTTTGGCGACAGGTGAATTTAGGAGGAGATCTCTGATGGTTAAATCAAAGAATAGGACCCGCACACTGTCAGAAAGTTGAAAAAAAAAAGAATGTTTTTTTTTGCTAAAAGCTATTTAGTTTCTGACAGTGTGCGGGTCCTCTTCTTTGATTTAACCATCAGAGATCTCCTCCTAAATAAGGACCACCCAAATCGCAGACCCCCCATCTCATAATATCCCGGTCTTAATGGGTTAATCTCTATTTCTCTCCCTCACTCTACGTCCCTCTGTCTACCCCCCCCCCCACACACACACACACACACACACACACACACACACACACACACACACACACACACACACACACACACACACACACACACACACACACACACACTTACCTGTGAGACAAGGTTGAATTGCAGCCATTAAATTGCTGTTATAGTCACTGCATCTCTTGTGTGGATGACACACTCACTCTCGCCCACTCACTCTCTCTCTCTCGTTGCCTCGTTCTCTCTACCTCTCTCTCTCTGCTTCACCTACTCTTATTCTGCTTGCCTCTGTCTCCCCCCACCCACCTGCCCACCCCCCCCACATCTCTCACTCTCTTTAGCCTCTCCTCTTTGTCCATTTGAGAGGTCAGGGACACCATGATGTGCAAGACCAGTATATATAAAGGGGGATGAAAAAAAGCTGTGCTGGTTTGTCAGCTGCTCGTAGCTATAAAATGCCACCATGTGCTGCTGAATTGTCTGTCACTGAAGGAACTCGGCATGTCAAGCTTGTATGAAAGCCCGGGGCCACCAAACACGATTGTGGTGGATCAGTGGTTCCCATTAGTGGTCAAAAAACATCAAAACATTTTGAGATGGGGGTCCTCCGCGGCCAAATACATTATCTAAAAATGTTTTCTAAATCCTAGTAGTACGTTGCTATATCAGTGGGGCTCCAACTTTTCCATCTCGAGGACCCCCCAAAATGATATGTATTTGGCCGCGGACCCCCATCTCAAAATATGTTGCTCCAGGGACCCCCCAGAAGCACAGATCGGAGTTTTTCGCTTTAAAACATATATTCAAAGATTTGCACATATTTTCCACGATAAAAAAAAAAAATAGCAGATCTACAAGCTCATAGCGCGGCACTCGGTGCCGCGCTGTGAGCTTGTTTTCCGTTTCCGGTTTCCGGTTTTAGCTTGAAAAATGCGCTCTTTAGGCCAGAACAATTTTTTTTTCACACAGTATAAAAAACAAACGGATAGCTCCACTTCTATTTTCTTTAGTCTGGGTGACGAGCAGTCATCGTCGTCGTGTATCACAACGGTCTGGTCGGCGATCGGCGATTGACGAAAACGTCACATCCGGTTATGACGTATTTGACTGTTTGACTCTGTTTGGGGGGGGTTGAGTGAGTCAGCTAGTGATCGAGGTGTCTATTTGCTGCTCTCTGCTGGTAGAACTGTCGTATGTGTTTAAAACCGCAGTCAGACAATTTATTTGAATGAAAAATTGAAAAAAAAAAAAAAAACGCAAATCGCTGGCAAGGGGGTGAGTACATTATGAATAAACTCTGGCAGTCAATGTGTTAAGCACACACTTTAAGCTCTCGGCTCTGTCAGGAGGGGTGCTTGGAACAGCACTTTTCTTCCCATTTTAAATCCGGTGAGAAAAAACCCAGTTCTGTGAAGAGCGGCTCCCAGTGGACAGGCAGTCAATCCCTTTTAACCTTCGACATGCAACAAAGCAATTTTTTCTACACACAGAATTCTAAGGCACATATACGTATTGATTGCTTTAAAATGTCAGAAAAGCCCAGTGTAATCCAACAAGGAGGAAAATGTGAACCGTTCTTGCTTGGCCTGGGTGTTACACAACCGCATGATGGCAGAAGATGGACGCCTTGTAGTTATTTGAAAAGAGAGAAGAAAAATACATACTGTGTGATCCCATCAGTGTTTTTTCTTCCCCTGAAACCTGGAAATGCTTCGGGGCTTCCCCTTGCTCAGACCCCTCAGGGGAAACGCATATCAAAAGAAAAAAGAATCAAAAAGGTAATCAAATGACAATCCCAATCATGCTGTGTGTAATATGGATGTTGATGTCCCCCCCCCCCCAAAAAAAAACAGATGCGTGTGTGTGTGCGCGCACGCGCAGGATTTCACTACTGTCGTCTAAGGGAGATTCTGCTGGAGAGGAAACAGTAGGGTGGAAGGATAGGCCTGTTGATTAAAGCGACTGTCCTTCAAATGGGGCCATAGTGCTAACTGCGAGGAAGTCACAGACAAACAGTCGGTTCAAAAGGCGCTTCCATATTGGATGGCCTCACCCGGCGTGATCGTGTGCTGCATACTGACATACTGGCAAAGACAAACTGCCGGAGTACCGAGGCTACAATCACCCACCACCAACTGCGCTTGGCAGGGGGGCCGAAGAAGCGGTATAAGGACCAACTGAAGATTTCACTGAAAAAGTGTAAGATCAGGCCCGAGGACCTTGAGGCTGCTGCTGCTGACCGTGACTCATGGCGGCAGCGCTGCCACGTAGGAACTCACAGGCTGGAGGAGGACAGGACTGCCAGAAGACAACAACAAAGACACAGGAGGAACACACCCGTGACTGTCAGTATCACAATACCACCACTACAACTTACACATGCCTGCAATAGAACCGTGGCTCCAGGATAGGACTCTTCAGCCGTTAAGGACATAAGTGGACGTCATCATGGGATTCAATGGACAGTGTGTGTGTATGTGTATGTGTATGTGTGTGGGGGGGAGGGGGGGTCGTAGTTACACAGGGATGCGTATATGGCTTTTATGGCTCAATGAAGAATGAAACAAAGCGTGGTCCCTCTCTGCGGGGTACGGCTGTTTATGTGCCCGACACAGTGGGAAACAGGTACTAGTCCTGTGCGGTGGAGAGTGACCAGCGCCCACAGGCAGGCCTGTCACAGTGAGAGGTCGCTTACGGCTTGTCTTCACAGTTGATCCCCTTCATCCATTTCAAGTGAAGTCAGAGAGGCGTTCAACACATCAACTCCTCAGGCGGCGTGACAAGTGAGTGCCGCTATCAGTGCCTCTTCAGCGATGTCGTGAGTCATCATACCTCATGAGCTATACACAGATATACCTGGCTTCAGGGGACATTACGTGGACATTATCTGGATTTACTTTGATCCTCAGTTATAGTGGGCTCTTCAAGTGGAGTATGTTTGTTAACGGATCAGTCAGCGTCTGCATTTTGTCCAAAGCCATCCGCGGCCAAATGCATATCTAAATAATGTTTTTTAAATCCTTACGTTGCTATATCAGTGGGGCTCCAACTTTTCCATGTCAAGGACCCCCAAAATAATATGTATTTGGCCGCGGACCCCCATCTCAAAATATGTTGTTCCAGGGACCCCCAGAAACACAGATCGGAGTTAAAAATGTTCACTTTAAAACATATATTCAAAGATTTCCATGAATTTTCCACGATCTTTCAAAAAATAGCCGATCTACAAGCCCATAACCGCGCTATGAGCTTGTATATCTGCTGTTTTTGAATAGCCTTTGTGCAAAGGCTCAGGGTCAAATGGACAAAAGTATCATGTTATTATTCTGCACGGCATGGCCGTCGAATCGAGTAATATGGCATCACAACATGCCGTGGTAAACCTGTGCATGAAATTCACATCACATCTCCAAAACATAATCAGCATCACGTGGAAAATTAATTGGTGGGTTTGTGATGGGGGAGACTAAAGGTTAACCATTAACCTTAAACCTTTGAGAGCGTTTGTCGTGGGTATGTGTTACAAACCATTAACAACCTCACACTCAGGGGTATCAATGTGATATTGCGTGTGTGTGTGTGTGTGTGTGTGTGTGTGTGTGTGTGTGTGTGTGTGTGTGTGTGTGTGTGTGTGTGTGTGTGTGTGTGTGTGTGTGTGTGTGTGTGTGTGTGTGTGTGTGTGTGTGTGTGTGAGTCTCCATTCATCTGGTGTCTGGTTGATACACTCAGGAGTATCAATCTGTGTGTGTACGTACAGCTTTGTTTTGAATCAACTTACTCAAATTGCTATGTAAGAGAAAAGCTCTTTCATAATATCTTGATCTTATTGCAACGTATCAAATTGTTTAATTTGATTTCAAAGGATGAATTTGATGTTATTGTGATTCAGCACTAGAGCCTCGTGGAATTGCTTGTTAAAATGTTCAAGACCAATTAAAATGACAAGCTGGGCATTTAGCCTGCAAACGCAGCTTCTGTTGAAAATGTTTAATACGGCATGGTTCTCATCGGGCGAAACAAATATAACCTTGATAAACAAAGATGAGAATATCCGAGGGTGTCTGTTATCTGTTGGTTATCAGATAACCGTGTTGGAGGGGAATAATGGGCTGAGGGGCCCTGTCGAGGTTTCCTCTGTTTGAAAACAGAGCCTTGACTTCACTGCCAGATGAGCCAGTTCAAGATGAATAAAGAGCCCTGCCGTTTCAAGTCTTAAGAAATAACAGGAGCTCTTCAGACATAAAGAGAACTCAACGTCTCACATCCCTGATCCCTGCTACAAAAGGAATCGACATCACAAGGGGTTATCAAACCAAAAAAAGGAGTAGAAAGATAAAAGCGTGAACAAGAAAGAAAAAGGCAAAGAAACGCCCTCTGTTTTTCTTTCAATAGCGCGGACAGTGTGTATATGGAAGGTCAGATGGACTGTAGCCTGGGACCAGGCGAATCTGCCATTGCAAAAAGAAGAAATTGCCTTCGGCGATTTGGGTCTGGCCCCCGCTCCGTTGTGAATCCATTTCTTGCTCCCGAGGTCTGGGGTGACCAATCAGGGCCCAGTTTTCAAATATGGGAGACTGTAATTGGTAGCTGGTTGTACTGTACTGTAGGTCTAACCAATTGCGTCCAGAGCCATTCTTTTGATCCCGCACCTTGGGAAAAAAAACGTCCTCATAGAAGCACCAGACTCATATCCACGCAGTAGGGGTGTGCCGATACACTAATTTCACCAAACGATACGATACGATATTTGGCTCACAACTTCGATACGATTTCGATACGATACGATACGCAATTTTTTTTATTATGAAAAATATATGGGGGAGAAAAAAAGCAAATGCAAACAAATAATTCTGTTTTTGCATTATTCAGATATGCAAACTTGTAGCTTTTCAGCTACAATAGCCGTTCAAATAGGGCAATAGTGTGACACCTGACCCGGAAAAACAACAACATGTTGTCACCCTTTTCACCTCGGGGCTGTTTGCATGCCTGATTATTATTATTGTAAAAAAAAAAAAATTAAACACATTTTTTTTTCTTCTCAAAACGATATCGTCACGAAAACGTATCGCGATATATCGCGGGACGATATATCGGCACACCCCTACACGCAGTGATATAGTCTGGCCACGCGGGGCTAGGTCAGATGACCATAGGTGCTGCCTACCGGTCCGCTAGTCATCAAATTATTGGCTTAGGAATGCGACAAAAACAAAAATATATCCATGAATTCAAGTGTCCATGGGGTGACTGATCGATAGAAAAACAGATTTTTTCGGGGGGTTAACTATCCCTTTAAGTCAGAAGACTTCAACCCAGGCTTAGTGAGCGCCAGCTCAATCCATCAACAAGTGGTTGAAGGGTAAAAACTGTTCTTTTGTAGAGGGCAGGCACTCAGTCCAGCGGGGGTTTCATTGGGAAACTTTTTCAACTGATGATCAGACAGCAGGGCCTTTGAGGCAGGGGCCCACTTTCAATTGGAACGTGTGAAACATCGGAAAAGGCTGCGAGTGTGGGTGCTGTGTTGATGCAGTGGGGCGTCCATTGTGCCTCGAACAGACAATTATTTGAACCAATTCCTGCCTGGAAGAAAGCAAAGTTCTCCAGACCTCAGCAGGAGTCTGAGGCGGTCAGACACCTCAAGCTGAATCCCCACCTGCAGAGTAGAAGGTCTCTCTTTTCTGCTATACTGCCGGTGATTTGATTTTAATGGCCATATAGTGCTTGAAGTAGTGCCTCCTATCAACACGGATGTTAGTAGATTCAACACCATTCTGTGTGTGTGTGTGTGTGTGTGTGTGTGTGTGTGTGTGTGTGTGTGTGTGTGTGTGTGTGTGTGTGTGTGTGTGTGTGTGTGTGTGTGTGTGTGTGTGTGTGTGTGTGTGTGTGTGTGTGTGTGTGTGTGTGTGTGTGTGTGTGTGTGTGTGTGTGTGCGCGTGTGTGCATGTGCGCGCGCGCGTGCCAGGCCATAACTCACACACTGTGATGCATGGTCTGACAACCTGATCAAGTGGCCACTGGCCAGGCTTGTTTACAGTATGTTTTTTGTCTGTGTGTATGATCGTTGTATGTGCGTGCGCTTGTGTGTGTGTGCGTGCCCTGCATGTGTGCGGGTCTCCATTCGTCTGGTTGAATCGCCCAAATGACAAATCCACACCTAAGTCCACTGAAGACAAATGAACTTTCACTCTGTGTGACTGATTAAGGACGCGGAAGCTGACAGATCTGTGCTGATTGATGGTTAATCGGTGTCGCCAGTATGGACTCATCCATTTCCTGTTGGCTCCCTCAGATAAGTGGTTGGTCTAGTCATGGCACCAATTAGAATGGGGATCACTGAGGCTTGTTGCTATAGTTTACATTTTAAAAGGATATCAGGACATGTGGAAATTCAGTCTGTTACTTTTGAGTACTTGTTAGGATTATTAGTGTAATAAATTATAAACAAAGCTTTGTTTATGACCTACAAGACAGCATATTGTGCCAATATGTTGTTATGATTATATAAAATGTTGTGGTTGAGTTCAACACAATTCTGAATATTTCTGATTAAAAAAGGGGGGAAAAAAGAGAAGTGCATTTATTTATTCTTGGGGAAAATTATTTATTGACTTTCTCACTCTCTGCATATGCCAATGGTCAATGCTCATGTGCAAGTTAAGATCGATAGGTCAACTCACTGAGGAGAAAGATGGATGAAGACGGACAGACTGACGGACTGTAGATTTTTTAAGCGTTTTTTTAATCCGCTATTA
>NC_137604.1:52514646-52562146 GCF_963280865.1 Gymnoscopelus braueri | reverse complement strand
CAAAAATAGCAGATATACAAGCTTATAGATCCGCTATTTTTGAAAAATAAATGTCGAAAATGTGTGCAAATCTTTGAATATATATTTATATTTTTAACTAAAAAATTTGTTTCTGGGGGAGTCCCTGGAACAAAATATTTTGAAATGGGGGGGGGGGGGGGGGGTCCGCGGTCATTTTGGGTGGTCCTTGACATGGAAAAAGTTTGAGAACCACTGATATTACAGCAAGTAAAAAAAAAAAAAAACTGTTAGGATTTAGAAGACATTTGTAGAATCCTCAGAAGAAATTGTTCACGATTTTTTTCAAATTTCTTTTATAAAATGATAGTTATATCAAAGAAATTATAAAATGACACAGTATGCGTTCCCGGATTGAATGGGTTAAATATTTCTAGATCCATTTGTTGTTGTTTATCTTCAGTCCGGTCCAGTTTTTCCACATGTTTCAGAGACCAAAATGTTGGGACGGGTGGATGGACAGACCGAGACATTAGAGTCGTCCTTGGCAGCTCCACTGCCGGCGGTTCTAAAATTACTCCCTTCAGTGAAACTCCCACTCAAAAACATCTCCACCGCTTCACTCCTATACTTCCAATTCTCCTTCTCTTGACAACCTCCTTTTCTTGAGCTTCATCTGTCAGACTAAACAGCTCATGTTTGTAAAGAATGTCGTGATGGTTTCTTCTCTACCCGGTTATAGTTCTTCAGAGCTGCAGTCTATAAAGTGATGTGATTTGATGTGCTGCACTGTGCCAACAAATAGTGACAGGCAGCAAAATGATCCCTTTTCTATTCTTGAACAGCTCGGTTTGCTAGCTGCTTGTTGTGTGTTTGTTTATTTAGACCAGTGATTCCCAACCTGTGGGCCGGGGGCCGTATTAGGATATTGCAAGTGGGCCCTCGAATAATCGACAAAACGCTAAGATTTTCATGATAATATGACATTAATATTAAAACATGAATGTATCGTTTCTTTATCACAATCAGTTTTCATACCATATAATAGGGCTATAGTCGTTCTTATAGCTGAACCCAGTTTGAATCCGACCCGAGGCACTTTACTGAGTGTGCCCCCCCCCCCTCTCTCCTCTCTTTCCAACCCGTTCTCACTCCCAAGGCGTCACATTTCGCCGCTCTGTCAGTTGCCCTGAAAAGTCAAGTTTGTCGGGACGCCATGGCAACGTCACATGTTGACAAAACTATGCCTAAA
The DNA here is from genome assembly GCF_963280865.1 of Gymnoscopelus braueri. Classification (NCBI taxonomy): domain Eukaryota; kingdom Metazoa; phylum Chordata; class Actinopteri; order Myctophiformes; family Myctophidae; genus Gymnoscopelus; species Gymnoscopelus braueri. Next base: position 52,560,936 of record NC_137604.1, on the reverse strand, counting down.
CCTATAATCCTTACCCTAATCTCATAAATAATATGCCTAAACCTAACCCTCACCTCACAAAAACTATGCGGAGAGAGCGAAAAAAATAGTCATACCCACGGTGCGATTTAATCACAGGAAATTGCGGTTTCTAGTCAAGCACTGCTACCAAGTAAGCCACCGAGGTAGCTGTCCAAACCCCAGATTCGAGTTGTACTTGAAGCTCCAATGCATGTCTTTTAGTTGTTGTAGTCCTATAGTGACGCAATAGGGAGTGAAAATGACAGAGCGGCAATAAATGACGCCTATCTGTGAGAATGTGTTGGTCTTTCCTATATCCCTCTCTCACTGTTTCTATCTGAAAACAATAAGTCTGCACACTTGTTATAAATGCTCCGCTGTGTTTTATTGTGCTCTCAACAACGCTTCGATCAACAGATGAAGATCTGTTGATCGAAATACAGCAGAAAAAAAACTAAAAACTTAAAAGATGCTCTCAGAAACAGTGACTGAAACAATGCAAAAGTAGTGGACCGATTAACCAACGACAAGTGGCTTCATACACAAGAAGATCAATTGATCGATGCAGCAGAACTGAAGTGGTAGTGTGTGTGTGGGAGATTAAGTGCACTGCTACTATTCATCAACTCAAGTCTCTTTTTTTTCTCCTTCTCTTTTTCTATGCATTGTGCATTATGCCATTTGCAAATAGAAACGGTGGCAAATCAAAGACAATTGAATTCTCAATGATCGTTTGAGCTCAATCATGATGCAATGACAGGACAGGAACACTAAAGCCCACTGATGTCTTGCAGACATTTAAAGGAATAGTTCACCCCCCAAAAATACTTATTTTCTATTAATTACACACCCCATGAAGCCTTGAATTCATGGAGATTTTTTTGTTTTTGACGCATTCATAAGCCAATAATTTGATGACCGGGTGTATTTACGGTAGGATACATTAGCATCTTTCCGCCGGTAATCAAATTATTGACTCAGGAATGCGTCAAAAACTAAAACATCTCCTTGTATTCAATGCTTCATGGGGTGTGTGGTTGATAGAAAATAAGTACATTCTTGCATGAACTACACCTCATGGCAGTGTTAATTTTGACAGCAAATTCTGATTTAGTCTTAGTCTTTTGAATAACACACCATTTAGTTTTTTTTTCCTATTTTAGTCATCTGAAATTGTTTAGTCTTAGTCTAGTCTTATTCGACTAAATATCAATCTTAGTAGTCTTTTAGTCTTTTAGTCTTTTAGTCTTTTAGTCTTTTAGTCTTTAGTCAACAAAATGAACACTGCCTCAGGGCCTTGTTTGAAAAAGCCCCTTCAGTACATTATAATCAAAATAAGCGATACATGTCTTTATGTCATATCTGAATTATGGTCAATCTAAATGGTGTAATGCCATAATTTCATAAATACCATTTAAAACAAGCACAAAGACAATGCTTCAGTTAAAATACTTTACCACAGACATGGAGTAAAATTGTGTACACCCTCTAGACCAGATTGTGTCCTCTATTTATTTACTACTAACTTACTTACTTTTACTTTTACTAAATAATACACTTTAGGTTGTTGATATACTGTACAGCAGGGATTCAGAGTCTGGGAACTCCCATCTAAATGATTTATAGTAAGGAACTCAGACTTAGAGTACAAATGGAAACAAATACTATCAAACTGGTACGACAGAATAGTTTGCAGTGAAACTCCTCCCCATTGTATTTCTCTCTCTGCATCTCTTTCGCTTGGAGCCGTGACAGCGTTTGTCACCTGAGTTGTCAGACCTTCTGTTGTGGTCCTCAGCGTGCCAGCTGTTTGGATCTGTCCCCAGTGCGAGGCTCTGGTTAGGTGGCTGAGCACCATTGATCTGCAGCTATCGTGCCGCAATCGTGCTAATTAGAGAGTGCTTGAAACGCCTCTGACAGGCACCGTCTCTCTCTGAGAACGAGAGCGATGACGGCAGAGCAAAAGTTTGTAGTCGAGCTTCACTTTCAGCTGTCAGCCGACAAGAGCCAATCAGACGTTAGCTTTGCGCGGAGAGCAGCGAAAGGAAATAAAAGAAAAAGAAAGAGACAGCCAGGTGTCAGGAAATAAACAAGGGCAATTATTCTACATTCACCCACAGTGCTGCGCACGCACGCACGCACGCACGCATGCACGCACGCACGCACAGCAGCCTTGAGCCTGCACACAGCCAGACTTTCCTACACACTGAGACAGCCCAGCGAGATTCGAGTTAAAGCAAAAGTAGCAACGAGACAAAGTGGAAGAAGAGAGAGAGGCTGGGAAATGGATGAGGTGGAAGGGAGAGTAAAGATGGGAATAAAGACTGAGAAAGAGAAGAGAGAGAGAGAGTTAGAGAGAGAGAGAGAGAGAGAGAGAGAGAGAGAGAGAGAGAGAGGGGGGGCAGCTCTCTCTTCTTCTCATGCTGCCGTCATCCTGCCAAGGTAACTTGGAAGACGACTGCTTCTATTCTTAGCAACATTAGATAGCAAGGACCTCACACACATACAGTATGCACACACACACACACACACACACACAACGTTACACACAGTCACACCCATCCACCCTGACTCTCTCACACACACCCACACAGAGACACGGACACAGACACGCGCACGCACACACATGCGCATGTGCGCGCGCGCACAGACACACACACACACACACACACACACACACACACACACACACACACACACACACACACACACACACACACACACATAGAGACACACACACACACACGCACACACTTACTTCTTGGCAGGGCAGTGATTTGCGGAGCGGTGACTATAAACAGCATGGTCAGCTGTTTTACACACACACACACACACACACACACACACACACACACACACACACACACACACACACACACACACACACACACACACACACACACACACGGCTTGTTGACAGTGAGGTCTCTCATTAGGTGGGGTTGCAGATTGCTTCTATTTATAGAGCCCAGCAGGCAGCAGTAGCATGCTGCTGTTTCAAGTAGCTCAAGTCTCCAGTGGGTCTCTTCTAACTAGATGCATCCAGAGCTGCAGCCATCAATCTCATCACGGGGTGACGGTGATGGCTCTCCATGGCTGGGATTGAGCTTGGGATTGCCTTTGTGCTCCTGCCGTGTTCAATTGGAATACGTAATGTACACACACACACACACACACACACACACACACACACACACACACACACACACACACACACACACACACACACACACACACACACACACACACACACACACACACACACACACACACGCACTCTCTCACATCTGTATATGCCTAGTTATGGGTGTATCGGTAGAGGATCGCCGGTTCTGGACAACCACCTATCCTCGACATATGTGAACCACACACACACAGGGACAGAGATTTTGCGTATGTGTATCGCTGAGGACCAGAGGGAGAGATGTGCCGAGTGGGAAGTCAGTCGGATAAGCGGTTGTCAATAAATATCTATAGATCCATAAATCCCTGTATCTGTCTGTCTATCATGTACATAGAAGGAGATCCCTGGTCATTATGACATCATAGTACTATTAGTCAATTAGTTACAGGCAATTTGAGGCATATATCATAAAGTTACACATCCAATAAACAGTGCAGGGGCATGGCAGACAGTCTTAACCCCCCAAAAAACTTTTAAAGCTATAATCATCATTCAGTCCATTGGGTGTCATAGTGTTGAGTGTGTATATCCACTGCATTCCTCTCTGGGTCAGTTTCTTTACAATATCACCTCCTCTAATAGGCACCATTCTCTCAATCTCACAGAATTTTAATGAAGAGGGTTGAACCATGATTTGCTTCAGCATAATGTCTTGCAATTGCATAATCCATATTTCCTGTACTGATTGCAGTGTTGTGCTCTGATATTCTTTGTTTGAGGGGTCGTTTAGTTACTGTATGCTAGACCAAAGGGACATAACAACATGTACATCACATGTGTCGATTTGCAGTTAATTAATTCACGAATAGGAATTCCATTGTGGGGATGATTAAATGATTTCATGTCTGTTGTGTTGTTGCAACAGGCACAGTTACCACATCTATACATTCCTGTTGTTGTCAGCCATGTGGTCTTTTTTTAACCATATTTTTGTCTGTACTGAATACACCAAGGGGTGGGGATTTGCAGAGGTCCTTCAAAGATGGCTCTGCTTGACCAGTGTCTGTTGAGTATCTTTTTGATTTGTGAAGCACTGTGATTATATTCAGTAAAGAAACAAGCCTGACTTCGATTTTTTGTTTTTGGTGCATTAGATAAAAGATCAGAGCGGGAGGTGTTATTGGCACGTTGTGTGGCTTTCTGAATAGATTGGAAGATTAGCCCCTGTCCTTAAACTGAGTACTCATAATGGTTTGTTTGGAGTGAAAGGTTAAGAGGTGCAAGCACATCCAGACATTTCGACGGGTGCTGCATCAAAAAGGAGAAAATGTGAACAAAAGGAGAAGGTCCGCACACACCGTCTTGATGATCCCAAAATAGTTTGATAATAGAGCGGTCAATAAATAATAACGTTTCGGCCTGTGTGGTATGAGGTTTGGAGGGAAAGTCATCAAGATCTGAACAGTTGCGTTTGAGCCTCAAATGTAACTGTTGTGTTTACCAAGCTCACTGCTGTCCATGGTTCTGAAGTAAAGGCAGCTGTTGTCCATGGTTCTGAAGTAACTGTAGCTGCTGTCCATGGTTCTGAAGTAACTTTAGCTGCTGTCCATGGTTCTGAAGTAACTGTAGCTGCTGTCCATGGTTCTGAAGTAACTGTAGCTGCTGTCCATGGTTCTGAAGTAACTGTAGCTGCTGTCCATGGTTCTGAAGTAACTGTAGCTGCTGTCCATGGTTCTGAAGTAACTGTACCTGCTGTCCATGGTGCTGAACTGTAACTGCTGTCCATGGTTCTGAAGTAACTGTCCTTGTAACTGCTGTCCATGGTTCTGATGTAACTACCACTGCCACTTATGTTTGTGAATCAATCAATGACACACATCTTACATGTTCAAACAGCTTAAATACATATAATATATTAGACCCGTTGTGAGCATGTAGATCTGCCATTTTTGGCTAAATTGACCCTAGATTGGGTTCAAGTGGTTAAAGGATTAGTTTGATAATTTGATGACGCCGTTGTCTCCGGTACTGAGTCTCCTATTGACCGATGACGATCAAATTATTGGCTTAGGAATGTGACCAAAAATCAATAAATCTCCATGAATTCAAGGCTTCATGGGGTGTGTACTTGATGGGTGAACTCAAAACTGCACATATATGCAGTGAGATTGGATCTCTTTCTGGGAGTCCCTGATTTTTCTTGGAAAATATTTGAATTACAGGCAGTTGGCAACCCTAGGTGGTTGTGTGTGTGTGGGGCGGGTTGGGAAGCAAAAGCTGGGGTCCCTGACATGATTGCCTCCTCTGGCTTTGAGATTTTATCAATGTGAGCTGCTCCAGTCTGAGTTCAACACCATCCAGATATCTGAAGCGTTGCACACAGAGACATCCAAGATGGTGAAGAATACCGCTATGCAGTGCACCTAACTGTACCTACCTGTGTGTGTGTGTGTGTGTGTGTGTGTGTGTGTGTGTGTGTGTGTGTGTGTGTGTGTGTGTGTGTGTGTGTGTGTGTGTGTGTGTGTGTGTGTGTGTGTGTGTATGTGTGCGCGTGCGCTATCCATTGAGAGTCTGGAAGGCAATTACATTTTTTTTTAAATAAATACGAATCGTGGTGGAGGCGAGGGTCATGCTCAATCTATAAAACATGTTGCAAATTTAAAGGAGAACACATGTGCACGCACGCACGCACGCACGCACGCACGCACACACACACACACACACACACACACACACACACACACACACACACACACACACACACACACACACACACACACACACACACACACACACACACACACACAGCAGGCACACACACACACACACACACACACAGCAGGCACAAAAAGATCTTTTCTTGTTATCATCTTCTTTTCAACTTCCACACTTTTCCTACCCCCGAGCATCACCTTATGTAATATAAATTTTAGAGGGGGTGCACAGTGTGCGCTTAAGGACAAACTCTTCTTTTTCATGTTCTTCACAGAAAATGAGCCAAGGCCAGTGAGTCTCTGGTCGAAAAACTTAACAAAACAACCTAATCATATCCTTTGTATTGAAGGATGCGCTCATGTTTGATCACTAATACAGCTCCTCAGAAATGCCTCCTAATCCTCGTTCCTCGCTCCTTAAGAATAAGAGACTCGTTATGACCATCATAATGGGGTACTGAGATGAACTTCTGGTTCAAGTGAGGATAGACGAGCGAGGACATATCAGAGAGAGAGAGAGACTTGAGTATCAGTCACAGATTGATTCCCACACATTACTGACACACAGAAGGATGATACTGTAACAGCGGGCCCCACAGACCTAAACACCATACAAGCAAAGCAGCATGATAAGAGTGACTCTGAAAGAGATTAGTTAAAAATGTGGAACAGAAGAACGCTATCATCTAGCATTGGTCATTATAAGAATGTATTAATACACATGGACCCAGTACCAGTTATTTCTACAGTGCTCTGTGTATTTCTAACACAACCACTAGTTTTGATTGATTGTTTGGAATTTATATTGAAAATAATCAAAAGGATAAAAACCACATTAAAGCCTGGAGGCTTGTTTCCATCGTGGTCCTTACATAGAAGTCATGGGCTTGCATGGGGCAATAACACATAATAAGACAGAGACAAAACAATAAAAGACACATTATTAATATAAATCCATTAAAAATAATAACATAAACCATACATTTGGTGTTTTCTCATAAAGAAAAAGAAAACGCACATTTAAAAGAAAGGAACCCAGCTTTCTTGGTTTAAAAATTAAGTCAAGTAATTAAACAACCTGATTGTTTAACTTTCAATAAGTAATCAACTTAAGGCTACCAGGTAAACCACAACACAGGACTGCTCCCGAGTAGGCTATAAGAAATAATCCTTTCCCACACAGCTCTTAAAACGGAAACAAAGTCAGTAGCTCTACCTCTGGTAGAATGTATGTGTTTCACTAACCTTGGAAAAGTAGTTGCCTAAAAATCTGGATACTGAATCATTGACAGATCCTGTGAACCAAACACAAGCTAAACTGGGATACTCTCTCTCCCACTCTGAGCCACGTACGGGTGATGAAGTCGGCAGGGAGAAGATTGTGTTCTGTTCTGGCATGGGAGTCTGTTACCACGGCCCCTCACTCTACAGTATTTACCTTTTCCGTTCCTTTCCTGTGTTCTCAAGTCTCCTCATCATTCCCTCGCTCTCCATCATTGTTTCTCCTCAGCCGGCTGCTCTCCTGTTGCCTGCAGACACACACTGCCCTAGTTCACGTCTCGCTCCTACTAACAAGTACACAGAACGTTGAGGCTCTCTGACCCTGCTCCCCACGCTGCAAAGAACAACAGGCCCTGGCCCTGGAGGGGAGGGGGTTGGGCACGGGGTGGGGCGTTGCGGACCAGTTGGCAGTCCACTGGGCATAGCGTGCTTGAACAGAACAGAGGGGGCAGCTGGAATCTAATCTACAGTTTTCCACAGTTTGCTACACCAAGGATCCCCGTAACGATTCCTTCTGTTTCTTGTTTCAACAGGCCGTGTTGCCATCCGGCAGATTTTACGGGGCGCTACGTCTCGCAACGGCTTAGTTAACTTTATTATCGTTTGCTTTGCTGCAGCACCGTTAAAACAGAAGCCAAGTGATAGAACATAACGAGGAGATACAGAATAAAGTGAGAAAAAAAAACACAAACGTAAGGATGAGAGGTGAGATATACATTGTTAATTGTTCATTTAAATCTCCATAGACTTGAGGTGTTGAAAACTCAGTTTTACTCTTTGCCTTGAACTAACTTGAATACCGTATACATAATTTTTGAAAGCGATCATTTTTAACTCAAATCTTTGCTTCTCGGGGTCCCTGGAACAAAATATTTTGAGATGGGGGTCCGCGGCCAAATACATATAATTTTGGGGATCCCTGACATGACATTTTTTTTAACATCACTATATTTTTCAGAAAATAGATTTTTTTTTTATCAGCCTCGGGTCTTAATGGGTTTAAAAAACAAAGTGAAGCATTGCGTTAATATTAATGCAGGACACAGGAGTCGTACGCCCCAGCTGTAATCATCTGTCAGCCTGCTAATTGAATCAGTGTTTCTAATCAGCCACGCATTTCTGCACATTCACAGCCCGGTATCACAACAAGGCGGACCATTTATATATGGCTCCCTCCCACACTGATCCCTGCTACAGAATGCTGCCTCAGCCCGCTGCTGCTGCTGGCAAAGCTTTGTCTCCACAGCCGTTTCTAGCTCAGAGTCTTACATGGCTCAAAGGTTAAACTGAAATTCAGTGTCTTGCTTTGGGCCTGCTCTTGTACACCATGCAGTGTGCTGGTTTGGCTTTGCGTTCTGCTTGGTTAATTGAGCAAGCATCTTAAAGGGATCCCTGGCTAATAAGCCAAATATGCCGTAATACGTTATAATTGTTCTCTATAACTAAAATGAAAAACACCTTATTTAACACCTTAAATTGTTTTATAAATAGTTAGTATTTTACTCAATGGGGGGAAAACGCCCGTCGTAAGTTGATGATGTCATTTGTCCATGTGTGGTCCAGCCCTAAGCAATGTTATTAGCATGTCTTAATAAAAAACAACCAAATACTTCCTACGGTTTAAATTTTTATTAGCACATGCATTACATTCCATACATTGGGCTGGATCACACATGGACAAATGACATCAACTTGCGACGGGCGTTGTCCCCCTTGAGGAAAAGATGAACTATTTATAAAATAAGGTGTTTTTAGTTTTTAATTTTTGTTATAGAGGACTCTTATAATGTATTACGGCATATTCTGCTTAGTTTTGGTTTGATATGGCTTCAGTTTGGCTTGTCCAAAACTACAATATGAATGCAAAACTGCATTACGCATTAATTCAGCCCAGCTTCAAGTTAATTCTGACAGCAGTGAAGCGAGTCAATGGCGGTTTGAGCCAACTTCCATGAAACACCCCTGAAATATCTCTGTCTAGTGAGTTTTGTGTTTATGAATACATAAACACATGAATACATAAACACAACCTATCACTAGAAAGGGCAAAACCCCCATACCTCCGTCCAGAAATTCCCCACAGTTGCAATATCCAGGTATTAAATTGAACCATCTGTTTGTTCCAGCAGTGCTTGCTGCACAGCTCAAGCAGTGCACAGCTGCAAAAATTACAGATTAACCCATTGAGACCTGAAGCCGATTCTACATGTCTCCTAAATCTCAACAGTATTCTGGAAAAACGTATGTTTCTATATCAGTGGTGTTCAATCTTGTTCATGTCAAGGATCCCCAAAATTATATGTATTTGGCCGCGGACCCCCATCAAAATATTTAGTTCCAGGGACCCCCAGAAGCAAAGATTTGAGTTAAAAATGTTCGCTTTAAAAGTATTTATATTCAAAGATTTGCACACATTTTCACGATTTTTCAAAAATAGCAGATCTACAAGCTCGTACTCGGTGCCGTGCTATGAGCTTGTATATCTGCTATTTTTGAATAGCCCAAAGTGTAAAATAATGCTTTTTAGCTCAAATCAAAAAATGACAAAGTTCCAGGTCTTAATGGGTTAAATTCCTTGTGTCAGAACATTGGGATTTGGTTTTCGAAATCGTCAAAGTTTCCTGAGCCTTCAGCACCAAGTATAACTGTATCCATTGTGATATTCATTTGAGGTCATATTGCCTATAGCTCTAAGCTTTATAAAAATAAAAATAAATCCTGGATTTTACCCGTTCCCTGAAATACACAACTAAAAGCACAACACCTTCACAGTTCAATTCAAGTCCAAGGTCAAAAGTCTTCGGTGCTCACGGAACGCTCATGCTCTCCTGATGTGTTGGCCCCATCAGGGGACCAAACAGCGCCAATAAAAGCGGCTCCTTGAAATGAAAAAGTTTGAGCACCACTGATATAGCAACACAAGTTTTTCAGGAAACTGTTAGGATTTAGAAGGCATGTTTAGAATCGGCCTCAGGTCTTAATGGGTTAAAGAGACCTGGACTATGTTGAAAGAGCACCGTCAATGCAGCATGTCATAATAACCAGCAGCTGCGACGGGAACACAGGGACAGAGAAGTTAAGGACAAATGGAGTTTTGAGAAGTACTAATAATATTGAATATGTTTTGGTGTATTGCCTTACTTAATGTGATTGACAGAATTACAGCAAAAAGGCTATATACTGTACAGGTCACATCCTGAGAACGCTGATGAAGGTCTGAGTAGCCGAAACGCTTCCGTTTGTCAGAGACTGGTGCTGCGGTAAATAATACAATCAAAAGAAAAATCACCTTGTGAGTGCGGACTGTTTCTATAGACTGTTCACTGAGAGTCTGTACCTTCTCTGAAACTATTGACAGTAGAGCACGCTCAGCTCGGGACTCCTGTCCCTAGTATTTGGACATTATAGAGTTATCAGGACCAGTGTTGATTTTGACAGCACATTTTGATTTAGTTTTAGTCATAGACTTTTGAATAAAATTCCCTTTAGTTTTAGTCATATTTTAGTCATCTGAAATGTTTTAGTTTTTGTCTAGTTTTAGTCGACTAAATATCATTAGATTTTAGTCGACTATAAATCTACAGTTGATGTAGTCGACTAACATTTATTTTGGTGGTGCCTTGATGGCGTCGTAATGGCTTTTACACTCTGACATTTAGTCATAGTTTTAGTCATCATAGCTTAGTTTTTATGAACATTTTTGAAAAATAAAATAGTAGTCGACGAACATTTTTCGTCATAGTTTTAGTCGATGAATTCAGCACTGATCAAGACCCCAAATCATTAAAATAGTAACCACAGCGGGAAGGAAAAGGCAATACGTTGAATCCTATGAGAGAAGTCAGTGTTAGAGGCCTGGAGGAAAGAGGTGTGAAAAGAGAGGGGCAAAAAAAGCATTGAAAGATAGTCAGGAGAGAGAAGAAATGAAATGTCAACCTCCTGTGTCTGTGAAATACCAAGGGAGACGGTTAAGAGAAGACTAAAGAAAAAGAGAGGGGCGGATGAGGACGAGAAAAGGAGTGGAAGAAGGTGGGTGGTGGTGATGAAAAGAGAGTGATGCGGTAGCTTAAATAAAACTAAATAAATAGAAATCTAGGTGAATGAAAGGTTGTCTATGTATGAAAGGAATTTAATTGACTGAGATGGGAAGTAAATGTCAGGAAAGGGGGGGGTCCCCATAGATATATATAAAGGCTAGATGACTCACCCGCGCTGCTGGCCAATGGAGTACGACGTTGCCACATGGCGGCCATCTTGCGACAGTCATTCACACTGTAGTAGTAGAGGGCTACATTAACATTATGTCTATGGTGCATGTACTATTGAAATAACCATAGCGTGCTAAATTTTCATCCGATTTTCAAACGGTTTGGTGTGTTGTAAACACCAAAGATGTAGTTATGATACTGCATACTTAATGTTATAAAAAAAAAAACATGATTATAATTATAAGCATGCAGTATCACATCTTTGGTTTACAACACACCAAACCGTTTGAAAATCGGATGAAAATTGAGCACGCTATGGTTATTTCAATACATAGACATAATGTTATGAATGACTGTCGCAAGATGGCCGCGGTTGAGCTACGCTTGCGACGCCCCCTTGAGCCATCTAGCCTTTATATATATCTGGGGGGGTCCCAACATCACCACCACCACCACTAATAATGTTCCTCTACTACGAGATAATAATGTTCCTCTATATATGAGAGAGAGAGAGAGCAATGTGCCTTCTTCGGAGTGAGACTGTGTTGGAGAGAGAGAGAGAGAGAGAGAGAGAGAGAGAGAGAGAGAGAGAGAGAGAGAGAGAGAGAGAGAGAGAGAGAGAGAGAGAGAGAGAGAGAGAGAGAGAGAGAGAGAGAGAGAAGAGAGAGAGAGAGAGAGAGAGAAGAGAGAGAGAGAGAGAGAGAGAGAGAGAGAGAGAGAGGGGGGGGTGACTACAAGTATGTGTGCTTTTCATGAAGCAGCCATTTTAAGCTGGGCATAAATCACCCTAGCACCATTACAGGGTATTTTCATGGTGTTCAGGCAGAAAACCAATCAGACACACACACACACGCACAGTGCATTGCATACAACTCGCACTTGCAGCACAAGCAACACACACCCACTTACATTATACAGTAGGTAATTTATGCGTAGACACGTAGACTCATCCACGATTGAGACTCACATGTTTACAGAGATACTGGGGACGGGGGGTAGACGAGGGGGGGGGGGGTACGGTAGAGAATCTTCATATGAGGAGAGTTGGGCAGATCTCAGAGCTGTCGTTCTGGCCTCAACCCGCTAAAACCAGGAAAGCGTCTGTGTCATTTCAGATTTGAGCTATATAGCTTACGTTTGTTTTTCAGAAAACTCTTAGGATTTTTTTATTTTCTAACACAAATCTTCTCTTCTGGGGGTCCTTGGTTCAAAACATTTTCAGATGGGGGCCAAATACATAATCATTTAGCGGGTCCTCTTTGGCACGAAAAGGTTTGAAAACTACTGATTTAGAAGGTATTTATAGAATCGGACTCAGGTCTTTAATGGGTCATATGAGGAGAGCTCTATAAAGTTGGGCAGATCTCAGAGCTGTCGTTCTGGCCTTATTAAGCCAGCGCTCCAACTCCATGAACCGGGGGGGGGGGGGGCAGATTGCAATCTCAACGACCTGCTGTCTCCTAATAGTATTTACTTACTGGTACTCATGCTCTGCAGCCTCTAAGCCGCCACCTACACGCTGCTCTCTGCAAACGCATCCCACAGCTTCCCGTCCGCCTATTGACAGGCGGTTGGTTTATCTGCCCATCTATCCCTTGGCTCCTGTCTATCAGTGTGTTGTGAGAGGAGCTTTATAACTGGTGCTATACGGCAGTGGTTCTCAAACGTTTTCATGTCATGCACCCCTGTAACCCTATGCCATAAACACAGTGGTGGAAGAAGTACTCACAAGTCCCATATTAAAAATGCACTTGAGTAAAAGTACAAAAGTATTGGTATCAAAATGTACCAAAAGTAAAAGTACTCATTGTGCAGAATGTCCCATTTCACAAGTTCAAGATGTATAAAAGAATCGTCAAGGTCCTTACACACCGGGGCGATTTTTTTCATGCGAATAATACGTTATTTTTTTAAAAACCTTATAAAGTCAATGCAAGCTTCCACACCAGTTTCGCGGAGCGAAAAAAGCGTCTTTTAATTATTCGGAACGAGTCCGAATTTTGCGTATATTCGCATATTCGCCGGTGTGTAACCGCCTTTAGAAAATAGCAGATCTACAAGCTCACAATGCGTCGCATCGCAACGCATTGTGAGCTTGTAGATCTGCTATTTTCAAATGGCCACAGTATATAGGGTTGAAGTGGTTAATGAATGTTTTGTATAATCAAAATCTACAAAGTAACTTGTAACTAAAATGTTCTATTAATTGTAAAACAGGGCATGATATTTTGTTGTTACTGCGGATGATACAAGTTAGAACCCTGGCTGTTCATGTGGATTTATTGAATCAGTTTTTGTTATCAAATTACCAGTTCTCCAGCACGGTCCTTCTTTCTTTTAGTTCAGAAGAAAGGATAAGGATTACTCTGAAAAGGAAGAGGAAGGTGGTTATACCCCTAAATCAATAGGTTGATGGAGGCTGCGGACCCCATCTGAAAATATTTGGTGCCAGGGACCCAAATACAAGATTTGTGTTGTTAAAATGTTTCAAAAAATATTCCAATTAGGGTTTTTTTATGTAAAATAATTCAGGCAATGGGAGCTATCGAAAAGAATTCGGGCTATGGGAGCTATCGAAAAGAATTCAGGCAATGGGAGATATCGAAAATAATTCAGGCTATGGGAGCTATCGTTGGCATGCTTACAGCTGTTGTCGCCCTGGTTACAGCCCCCCAAGTTATGGGAGGAAGGGGTCCTCCTTGGGGCCAAAAAGGTTTGGGACTATTGCTGTACAGCACAGCACATACTGTAACCGAAAGTCTGTTAATACTTTGACTGCACACATCCCCGGGTATGGACTATATAGAAGTGTTTAAAAAGGCTATTGCGCAATCCTAGATGATTGATGAGCAAGTCGGGAGCACACAGACATTTGCACGGACACGCATAATGGTGGGACTAGAAAGTCAACTCCAGCTTAAAATTCGAGTTCATTGTCACATTACAAGTTTATAAGAGTGGGTGAAATTATGTTCAGTACAGCCTACAAGTACAAGCTTCCATGAATTGCAGTTACAACTTAGACAGTCATACGAGTAGATTCAAAATAGCTTTATTTGTCTTTTTTTTTCCTTCTGCAAGCAGCATCAGAAAAAAAATAATTATGTGTTCATCTAAATAAATAAATCATACATTCGAATGAATGAAAGGAAAAAAGGAAATTATTGAATAACGGAACCATATCAAATAAACATAAGGTGTGAATCAATAAATGAAAAAAACGAATAAATAAATAAAGGCAATGCACCAGCGGCAGATATGAAATATGTATGCAGTGGGATTTCCACCAATGCATAGGCCAAAGTTTCCAGTTGCACACAATATCAAAATCTAATGGGCGGATTGCCATGAAACTTGCTGAAGGCATTCATTCTCCCTGGAGGATTAAACCGTAAGCATTTGACTGCCCCCATGACCTTTCCACTGTAGCACCACCTATTATTATTCATAATTCCCGCTTGCACGTAAAATATCAAAATTTTGAATGTGCACAATGCCATGAAACTACCTGTTTTTTTTCCAGTGTCCGCTAGCAGGGCTTTTAGATTCCCTGGGCCCTAGTTTGGGAAACGGGTGAACCGGCGTGAAGTTTAATCAATGGCAGGAGGAGGGCAGGAGTACCAGTGGTGGGAGAAGTACTAAAATATTTTACTTCAAGTATCAATACCACAATGTAGAAATACTTACAAGTAAAAGTTGGCTAGTGTTCAAAATATACTTGAGTAAAAGTACAAAAGTATCGGCATCAAAATATACTAAAGCACCAAATGTAAAAGTACTTATGTTACGACTCAGCCAGTACATACTTATGCAGTATCTTCCATTTCACAAGTTCGTCATGAATAAAAATCTTTGGACAATAGCAGATCTATAAGCTCACAACGTGAGCAACGTATATATAGGGCTGAAGTGGTTAATGTATGTTTTGTAATAATAATCCAAATCTACAAAGTAACTAGTAACTAAAGTTTTCAAATAATTGTAGTGTAGTAAAAGTACAACATTTGCCTCTGAGATGTAGTGGAGTAGAATTAAAATGATAGAAAATTGGAAATACTCCAGTAAAGTAAAAAACAATACCTCAAAATTGTATAAAGTACAGTACTTGAGAAAATGTACTTACCGGTAGTTACTATCCACCACTGCGGAGTAGCCACAGCGAAATGGGGAGGAGGTTTGGATTAGGCTGAACATAATGTTAGTGGGTGTGTTGCAGGTGGATTCGGTTATGATCAATCAATGATCAATCAAGTCATTTGCTTTTCATTACCTTTTGAAGAGCAGTGCGCTGTTGCTTCCTGGTAATGTTAACAGTGTCATGGAAGAAAAAGCCTCGGAAACATAATTTCTCCCGAGAGCAAATTGATGTCCTTGTGTGGGTGGTGAAAAGTTTTCAAACAACAACTCTATGGCACCTCAAGCAGCACAACAAGAGCAGATTATATGTACAATTAGCTTGGGAGGAAATAACAAATTAATACCGTTCCATCTGACACTGGTCCAGTGAAAAAGCATTTATTTGTGAAATGCTCAGTTCACCAAGTAAACTGTACGTGGATGCAGTGGTGGAAAGTAACTAAGTACATTTACTTACTGTACTTTTACTCAAGTGCATTCTGAATTCCGGACTTTTACTGCAGTATTGCAGTATTGATACTTTTACTTAAAGGCATACTAGGTAACGTTTTCAACAAAACTAAAGTTAAATTGTATATCTTTTGTGAGTGGCAAAAGTTTCACAACACCCACTCCATGAATTTCACCCCCGGAAGCCTTTTATTTATATATTTTATATTGAACGTGGACTGGGGGGACTTTCCCGGGGAAATGACGTCATCTGGCCGGAAAACGGAGGTGGAAATGCACTGGTTTCCTGTTTGGCCAGGAACTACCGCAACGGTTTCCTGTTTGGCCAGGAACTATCGCGCTAATAACAAAAAGGAACCTCACGCTGATTTTAAGAGAATGTAGGATTAGAAGATCGAAAAAGAACAGAAAAAGAAAGCACAGCTCATGGTAACTAATGCTCCACTGGCTAAGAGAAACGATCCGTAGATAGTATAAAACAATTAAAAGATCGCTTTTTGAAACGCTTCCGGCTTCCGGTGAAAACGAATGGAATTCTGGGTAATCGAGGACTAGGGAAATTGTATGCAGTGACGGTAGTGACCAGCAGAGGTTGCTAAAAATCGTTAGTTGTGAATTTGCATTGTACAACTTTAAGTAAAAAACTTGAATACTTTTTACACCACTGCATGGATGTATATCTGCGAAATAACCTCTACTCAGGGTTAGCGGTGGATCCACGCTGCAAATGACGGACCCTGAGCAAAAATACTGCCATTCTGCTGCCTGCCCCACATTGAGACCTGTAAGGTGTTTTGTATTAGTCAATTAGTTTGTAACACATCCATGCAGGAATAGAACTGGGTTTGATAAAATAAAATAAAAAGTCCACTTGCTGGACTGAACCATCTGTTCATTTTGGATGTTCATCGTCCTTTAAATTGTTTTGGTGCAAATAAAACTGATTCTGTGTGCAAAGGGCTTTAGTATTGTGAATGTTGTGCCTGTACTACCACATGTATTTGACTGACTGACTGACTGACTCTCTCTCTCTCTCTCTCTCTCTCTCTCTCTCTCTCTCTCTCTCTCTCTCTCTCTCTCTCTCTCTCTCTGTCTCTCTACCTATCTCTCCCTCAGTGGAAAGCTGCCAGAGAAACACAGGTAAGCTTGTGTTTTTACACCGTTCCCAGCTTGTAAAGAAAAACACACACACACACACACACACACACACACACACACACACACACACACACACACACACACACACACACACACACACACACACACACACACACACACACCCAGAGAGAGAGCACATCTCACATGTCACATCTCACATCTCATTTCACACAGCAAAGGAGGAGGAGGAGGAGGAGGAGGGGTGAAGGACAGAAAGAAGTGCACTAACAGAGAGAGAGAGAGAGGGAGGGAGGGGGAGAGGGAGAGAGCGAGGAGGCCTTCTGGCAGATTGCTGTAATGTGTCCACAGGTCCAGAGACATGAGCAATCACCCGCCGGCATTACAATGCGTGCACACTGTCAAATCCTGAGTGTTTAACTCCAAGCATGTACAAATGTATTTATACACTCAGAGTTACAAATCTGTTTATCTGTGTGTTTGTCTGCTTGTGCGTGCTTGCGCACACACACGCACATGTGTGTGTGTGTGTGTGTGTGTGTGTGTGTGTGTGTGTGTGTGTGTGGGTGGGTGGGTGGGTGCATGTGTGCGTGCATGAGTGCGGCTACATGCATGCACACATTACCTACTTTAAACCTAGACAAAAAACATGCACTCATTTTTTCACCCACACAGTAAAATACTGACTTTTCATTTGACTATGTGAGTGTAGTTAAATCAGCGTGACCTGCCAAGCCAAAGTGCAGTAACTACGGGGGGGGGAAATCACTGAAAAATGTGTTTAAAAGTGATTCAGCTGGTCAGCCAAATGAGATATCGGCATATAAGTGATATTACAATAAATGTACATCTGTTCTTGAGGTAATTGTTCATCCCCCAAAATCACGAAGGCTAATTTGACCTTTGGGATACACAAATAAGTGGGTGTGTCCAAAAACGTAGTTACTGCACTTTGTCTTGGCAGGGCTGTGGTGTAAAGTAACTAAGTACATTTACTTAAATACAATTTTGAGGTATTTGTACTTTACTTGAGTATTTCCAATTTCCAATACTTTTACTTCTACCCCACTACAGAGACAAATATTGTAATTTTACTCCACTACAATTATTTGAAAACTTCAGTATAATAGAGTGGCTCATACTTTCCAAATAAAACAATGTTTCTGATTAGCGCCGACAGCACTGGCTGCCTACACTGTTTATACAGTTTATTCAGTATAATACTGTATCATTTGTTTTAGCCAAGTAAATCAAAGTACAATCCAGTTATCTGAAATCTGTTTACCCTGATTGGTATTATACGGTTACAATAATCAGGTTGGCTAATATGATTGGACTCAACATGATTGGATCTTGTTGTCACAAAGGTTTAAGAATCAATTTCATTTCAACCGTTGTGGAGCATTTTCTATTACAAACTTATTACAATGGGGAATTTGACTGGAATTGTCTTACAGGAGTCTAATCTGACAAAATTAGAGCATTTCTGGATGTTTTCATGGGCTGCCGTAGTTTCAGAACATGCAAGGGAATTTCCTGTCCCCTATTAAGCTCCTTACACACTGGGGGTGATTTTTTCATGCGAATGATACGTTTTTCTTTTAAACCTTATAAAGTCAATGCAAGCTTCCACGGAGCGAAAAAGCGAAAAAGCGAAGCGAAAAAGCGTCTTTTATTTATTCGGAACGAGTCCAGAATTTTGCGTATATTCGCATAATTGCCGGTGTGTAATGACCTTTAAACTGTTTATTCACCAGTCTTGGTTTTTAATATTTCATTGTATTTACAGTATCTGTCTCTGACAGCCTGGACTCTAGCTCACTTTATTAACTATACTTGAGCCCTATTATACGTAGTACAACAAATAGATAAATACAGTAGCTGATGTACAAGCTCACAGTGTACATTGCATCGTGATACGTTGTGATCTTGTAGATCTCCTATTATTATTATTTTTTAAAATCATTTATTGACATTGTTTGGAAATTTTGAAAAAGAAAATCAAAATGGGACCGAATGCCTCCCTGCTTGGCACTCAGCATCAAGGTTTGGTTTGGGGATAATGACATGCCCCCAAAATCCAACATAATTCTCACTAGTAGAACTACACACGGGTGAATCAGCTGCTGCTGATTGTGCCTTTCCAGAACTTCACAGGCCCTGCGAATGGTAATTCATGGGACAAATCAGTGGGAAATCCACATCTTTTCATGGAGAAAGTGGGACATTTGCCAGGTACAAAATGGTGTGAAATAGTGTAAATTCAAAGGCTAATCGGGCACAAATAGGGGGGAAAACGGTGGCTATTCAGGGGCTTTTCAGGGAAAGATCAGGGAAGTGTGATGTTCTAAAATGGCACATCTGTACGTGACGTGTGATTGTGTGTGCACCATAGACAGTAAAAAGGATGGACAAGGTTACGCCTATTAGACTCTACAGAGCGTAAATGAAGCCTATGTTTCAGCAATTTCAAATCCGCCATATTTCTATATCCAGAACACGGAAATGAATGCTATTGGTTGGGACCAGAGCGGGGGTGGGGAGTTAATGCTATTGGTTGTGTAGCTTGTCAATCAAATCATCACAAGGTAGCCACACCCCTCCTACAGCATACCCTACTTTATCATCAATTTTAAAATAAATGGGACCATAATTTATCAAAACGCATATCATGGTAATTGAAAGAAGACTTTAAACTAGCCACTGGAAGCATATGTGAGCGGGTACAGTGCTTTAGGCAGCAACGGGGCATTTTTCATTTTTCATTTTATTACAGATTGTTGAAGTACAGAATATAAGCTTTCATATGATGTATCATTCATTGAAATTGGAACACATTTGAAGAAGATGTGATCATTTGAATCTTGTCATCTATAATAGTCCGAACTGAGATAATCCCTTCTAAAGAATTTCCACTTTCTAGCACCTCTCAGCTCCAGGTAATGGGCGTGAACAATGGGTAATTTATTCAACCTAGCCATTCCTCTAATCACTCCCCCATTTTCGGATTTTTACTGTGGAAAGTAACTAAGTACATTTACTCAAGTAGGCTACTGTACTTAAGTACATTTTTTTAGGTATTTTATACATAGGCTATTTGAAAATAGCCGCTCTACAAGCTCACAATGCGCATTGCAACGTGTTGTGAGCTTGTAGATCAGCTATTTTCAAACATTTGAGTACTTTTACTTTAGGTACTTTAAGTATATTTTGATGCCAATACTTTTGTACTTTTACTTTGCTTGAACGTAACATTTTGAGCACAGGCCTTTTACTTTTTATATTGTGGTATTGCTACCACCAAGTGCTTCTTCCACCACTAAATTTGACCCACTGGTAGTCGACTATAGTCGAGGTTTACCTACTAATGATAAAGATACGCACCAGCTATAGGTCCTGGATTAACTCCAACCTGGTGTTTGCACTCTCCATTTACAACCTGTACATCTACATAAACGTTCAGATTTCAAATATAAAGTGCTTACCTCATGACCACTGCGCCCTCTACAGATCTGGACAATTTGAACTAACCATTAACCAAATCTGTAGAGGGCACTGTGGAGTAAATAAAAATAATTTCCGTCTCGTGGACATATTTGATTTTCTGCCCAAAAAGTGTATTTTACAGAGTAGGTGGGGTGCTGAGAGGCTTCCCACCTCCGAGAATAGACTTTCAACAACACAAAACAGCCTTTGTTTCGGTGAGTAGTGAAGTGGTTTTGTTTATTTTCACTACTCTTGAGGGAACTTGAGGGAACTGACTAACGCTCTGGACCAGGGCTAGCCGCTTCCCACCGTGGTGAAGTTAGTTTCAGCCTCAGGTTGAATATTCACCCAGTGGATATTACTCCAGTAAAGTAAAATACCTCAAAATTGTACTTAAGTACAGTAATTGAGTAAATGTACTTAGTCACTTTACACCACCACAGAGAGGAGCGAAACTGATGGGCGGGGATTAGGCTTGTAACCGGAGAACAATGGGCCAACGACCAACCAAAACCACTCATGCTACTGTTGTCCCTGCAAGTTAAAACCACTCTCCGCACCCACAAGACCGACAGAAACACACAGAAACACTGCTGTGTTTGTAATGTAATTTAAACCACTTAATGATTCTAAAACGGATATCTGTTGGGATCGAAAGCTTCCTCAACATTCGAACTGTGTTAATATGGAAAAAAACGAAAATCAGCCAAAAAAAAAGAAGAAGTTATTTAGCTAGTTTCTACAGTTTTTCAACTCGCGAGTTGATGCCCGAAACACCAGGCCTGCTCACATATAGTATTTATGACGATGTGTATTAAGGTAATAACATCAAGTAAGTTTGGCCAAAATCCATCCGTTTGAATGGAGATTCATTCTTTCTGACACCAGCAGGGGTGAAACAGCGAAACTACAGGCCATTCATATGCACTGTCACTTCGTGTACAGTCTCAATTTACAACTCAGAAGCTGGCCCCTTGGTGTGCACGTACATGCACAGGCTCAGACAGTATCGCTACTGTAGCATACAATGGAACACATGCACCTGCGTCCTTCTGCAACAGAGTGACTTTCCTTTCCTTTCCTTTCCTGTTCGTGTGCATGTGTGAGCTTCTTGTGTGTGTGTGTGTGTGTGTGTGTGTGTGTGTGTGTGTGTGTGTGTGTGTGCGTGTGCGTGTACGTGTGCGTGTGCATGTGTGAGCACCTGTCCACCATTAGTCTATTACCAGAGTCATGATAGTGCTGCAGTGATAGTGTGTGATATAATATCGTCCACCCTATCGTCGCAGTCGGGCAGAAACCTCTTTTCTCCATATTTTTATGCTTTACGCTTTTCTGTAAATGAAGGCCCTACTTTTTCCTACTACGGTGTCACACAAAAGTATCTAAAACTTCCGATCTACAAGTTCAAACCGCGTTGCATCGCGATGCATTTTGAGCTTGTAGATCCGCGGTTTTTGCTACTTTTGAATTTGAATCCTGAAAAGTAACAGTTTTGGACATATGAGGTTTCCACCCGACAGCGACGCTGTGATCTGGTGCAGTGAGGGAGCCCTTTCTTGTCTGTTTTCCTGTCATCAGTCTCTGTCTACAGATACACTAGATTGATGTACACAGTAATGCTCTACAGTCCGTATGGGACACGCCCTCTAGGTTGCATGGTTGGATGAATAAACACTACTTCTCTGGAGAGAGATTGGAATCGGTGTGTGTGTGTGTGTGTGTGTGTGTGTGTGTGTGTGTGTGTGTGTGTGTGTGTGTGTGTGTGTGTGTGTGTGTGTGTGTGTGTGTGTGTGTGTGTGTGTGTGTGTGTGTGTGTGTGTGTGTGTGTGTGTGTGTGTGTGTGTGTCTGCTATTCGGTACTTTGCGAGAATGCACAACAACTGTTAAGTTGTGTGTGTGTGTGTGTGTGTGTGTGTGCGCGCCTATCTGATTGATTGTGTCTGGGTATAGGTGGGTGGGGGAGTGAAGGATGGATGGACACGTGTGTGAGCCATGGATTATAGAAATGAGAAAAGACTTCGAAACGTAGAAATTTATAGGCTTCTGAAATGGATGGGTAAACAGGTGTTTAGCTCACTGCAGGCATAGATAACAAGATGGATGAATGGACAGATAGATAAGTGAGTGATGACTATATAGGGAAGGGTTGCATATGGTGGTGTTTTAGAAAGTGGGCGTGCAAAGCAACATGCTGTGTGTGTGCGTGTGCGTGCGTGTGTGTCCTATTTGTGCAGGAAATAGTTATTATTGTTACACTTATCCAGTCGGTGGAAGTACAGCACAGGTGTGTGGGTTAGGTGTTTGTCAGGATGAGTTCGGAGGACTCAAAAGCAGTACGACAAAACGGGCAAGATTCAAGAGGTTTATTTACTAACTTAGACTTCCCAAAACATGGGGCAGGCAAAACAATAACTTATATTACAGATGGCTTGCAGCCTAAAACACAACACACTGACACTAAGCAACGAAATGACAAACACTCACAGTAACAGAGGGGTAAAAATAGACAGGGAACTAACTACACACTGGTGAACTCAAAGTACACTCAACACAGGATAGGCTAACTGGCAAACGAGCAAACAGGACACATGTTACTAGGGTTACAATAATTACAGGGAGGTGAGACAAGACAGGTAACAGCAAAGCAAGGCAGACAGGAAGGCACAGAACATTACTACAAAATGAGATACACAACACCAAGGAAATACAAGACAAATACAGAACGTACTGAACAACAGAACATAGGCCTAAAGAGTCCAAAGACTAAACACCACAGTCAAGTTGGGGGCTGAAGAGCGGACTGTGACGGTACGGTTAAAGGTTGGAGTTACAGGTGTAAAGAAAACAGGAGATAATTTTTCTTTTTTTACCGCACACAGGGATGACTTCGTAGAAATAATGAATCTTAAATGATACACTCATCAACAAGGTAATCCACCTTGCGTTATATTTATCTCAACCAGGCCGAAGGCAGAGGCCACAAATGATGTTTTCATCCTGTCTGTCTGTCCGTCCGTCGGCCCGTCCGTCCGTCTGCGGCTGATAGATAATGACCCAACTGTTAATGTAATCAACGGCTATTAGAACACCTGGAGCGGAGTGATAAATACAGTTAAAAGTCCCATCGCTGTAATACTTTATATCTGCACTCACAGGAATTTTCCTCCTGTCCATCAATCAATTTACTTGGTCGGAACTAACTGTCGTATAATATCATATTTGAGCCAGTTCCAGGTTTGACTTTTAGATGAATGAGTACTTTTAGATGAATGAGTGCTGCGTCCAAGTAATCTTTGACCTTACAGCTTTTCAGCACTGTGCAGAGCCCGGCAAAGATTACCCCATCAACCATGCAGGGTCATAAATAATAATAATCAAAACCGTGCTGCTCTCTGTGTGTGTGTGTGTGTGTGTGTGTGTGTGTGTGTGTGTGTGTGTGTGTGTGTGTGTGTGTGTGTGTGTGTGTGTGTGTGTGTGTGCGTGTGCGTGCGTGCGTGCGTGCGCGCGTGCGTGCGTGCGTGTGTCTTTTTGAGTAAAACTGGCTTAGAGGGGAAAAAAACTACTAATTCATGGCCATTTACTACCCATGAGACAGTCAGAAAGAGGAAGTGCTCAAACTAAGATGTTACGTAACCAACTTATGTGGGCAATATTGTGTGATTTGGGATGATGGAGAAAGGTACATAATGGAGAGAGAGAGAGAGAGATGACGAGCACACGGATGGGTGTGATAAAAAGGAAGGGGATGAGAGGAGAGGAAGACAGACAGCCAGACACACAGGCAGGCAGTCGGGCGGGCGGGCGGACAGACAGACACACAGACAGATATGTGAGTGTGTTCAAGGGGGGGAGACGTGCGCAAGAGGGTTCAGGATGAAAGGAATGGGGGATGAAGATTGAAGGCTTTCAGAAGACCTATCCACCACCATTGATTGGAGCGGTAAGAGCAGCGAACAGCTGGCAGATTGGACGGAAGGGCTCTCGAAAAAGGCAGCAGACCGAGAGAGTCAAAGTGAAAGCATATATAATATACCAGGGAGATAGAAATGGAGGAAGGTGGGAAGAGAGGAAGAATGAGGCAGAGGGAAATAGAGAGGCACGGGGAAGATAAAGAGATGGGACTGGAAGGGAGTGGATGGCAGCCGAGAAGAGGCGTGCAGGGAGCATGGAGGAGATGGAGAGAATGAAGAGTGACCAGAGAGAAACCCAGGGGAAATCATCTCTCTTTCTTTCTTTCTTCCTTTCTGTCTCTCTTTCTTTTTCAGTCTCTCTATTCGTCTTTCTATCTCTGTCTTTCTATGTGTCTTTCTTTCTCTGTCTGTCTTTCTTTCTCTGTCTCTTTTCTCTGTCTTTTATTGACTTTCTCTGCATATTTCATTCTATTTCTGCTGTCTCTTGTCTCCTAAGGATCTGCGGGCCCGTTTCAAGAGCTAATTTGGGGCTCCCCATATTAACTATTACATTGATGAATTAGATAATTTAAATTGACTCCAGTCTGCATTACATGAGCCACTTTCTTAAAAAAAAATCTCATGATTCACTTAGATGAGCCCCGATTTAAACATCTGATTAATTGAATACACAGGACCACAATGGAAACAAGCCCTCGTGGCTTTTTGTGTTATATCCTTTTAGTATTGTATATCTGTGCTTTTTGTGTACAAAGTGTTCTATTATCTATTCTATTAACCCATTAAGACCTGGAACGCATCTGTGTCATTTTTTGATTTGAGCTAAAAAAGCATTATTTTACACTTTGGCTATTCAAAAATAGCAGATCTACAAGCTCATAGGGTGCCGCGCTACGAGCTTGTAGATCTGCTATATTTGAAAAATCATGAAAATGTGTGCTAATCTTTGAATATATATATTCTTTTAAAGCGAACACTCAAATCTTTGCTTATGGGGGTCCCCGGAACAAAATATTTTGAGATTGGGGTCCGCGGCCAACTGCATATCACTTTTGGGGTACTTGACAATTATGAAGATGTCTGAGAACCGCTGATATAGCAACACACGTTTTTTTTAAAACATCAAAACACATCAGCGAAAGTTCATATATAATTTGGCTAATGAGTGTGTCGTTTAGTTGGAGATCAGATTGCGGTGCTTCTATAAGGCGATAAGCCGGCCCATGCATGACGACTGAATGCTGTGTTGTTTTCATCTAAACCTCTGAGGATGAGAGAGGGAAGGAGGGGGGAAGGGTTGATAAAACGAGTTAGCACATAAACATGCAATGATGCATACAGTACACACACACACACACACACACACACACACACACACACACACACACACACACACACACACACACACACGTACATTACACATACTCCTCCTCCTCCAGTTGGTAATTGGCCAGCAAGATGTTGATGTGTGCTCGTTCCTGAGGAGGTTTTCGTCCTAATTAGCTTGATGGCCAAATCAAAACGACACTTTACTCCTTAATTAGTGTGCACAAGGCTCTGGGATATATCTGAAAGAGAGAATAAAAAAGAAAAAAAGGGTAAGAGGGATGAAAAGAAAGCTTTGAAAACGTGCTTCGATCCAAAGCTTTTTTTTTGCACCAGCTTTTTATGGAGGCTTGATAATGCAAGCGTGTCCACTTAGCACATGGCTGAGCTCCTAGTTTGAAATCTCACAATTGACAGTTTTAAGTTGAGTGCAAAAGTTTAAATGAAGGGCTGATGTTCTTCAGTGGGGCAATTATAAAAGTAAAGTTCCAATTGAGCTGAAATGCATCATACACCATATACTGTTGTCAACTGTGTCGCATCGTGACATGTTGTGAGCTTGTAGATCTACTATTTTCACTGTTTCTTAAAACATTTTTGTTTTAATTTGTATTTATGCTTTTATTTAATTTTTATGTTTTCACATTTTAGACTGGTCTACTGTACATCTCTACAACTCCATCAACTTTTCCAAAGCGTTAAAAAAAAGGACCCCAAACAAAGGCATCATGAAAACAATAAAACAAAGGTATAGACCCAGAGACATGAATCTACTGCATTAACCGCTTAAAGAAGCACATCACCCATTTCCCACCTATTATAGTATCTTTATATAATTGGTCCTCACTGCTCATT
The DNA here is from genome assembly GCF_963280865.1 of Gymnoscopelus braueri. NCBI lineage: Eukaryota > Metazoa > Chordata > Actinopteri > Myctophiformes > Myctophidae > Gymnoscopelus > Gymnoscopelus braueri. Next base: position 52,534,328 of record NC_137604.1, on the reverse strand, counting down.
ATATGATGGCACCATTTCTCTCTACACAGTCAAGAACAATGGCTTCTATTTCAGCATGGTAACTTTCCAGGAAGAGGAAGACTGCAGTTTCTATTAGCTCGGAATCCCCATCGATGATGTCATTGGTAGACAATTGTGCCATCTTACATTGATAATTAGTGAGGACCAGGTTGAAAATGAGTGAAGTGCTCCTTTAACCACAAATATTTTTTGTGGTTAAAGGAGCCAATCTACATGCAGGTTCACATGCATCACATGGAAATTATAGACTTTTAACTTTTAGCTTTTAATGCCAACATTTGGGACGCCAGGTTTAAAGTTGTTAAAGGACATCGACAGTCCCCCCGCTTTGATCCAAAACTCACTGTCAACAGCAACTCAAAGTGAATTATGAATGCAGGAATGGCTTATATTCTGACAATCCTATTGGTCTGGGCTGTCAATGTGTGGGATGGTGGCATGTGTGTCTGACTCTGAATAGATACCCTTTGCATATAAAATGTTTTGGCTCTGTGTCTTCCACATTTTGCCTGCAATCTCTGCTTTTATTCTCAACTCTCAATTCTCGCGTTTCCCCTTTCAACCATAATCCTTCACAATTAGCCTCTCCATCTCTCTTGTCATCATAGTGATGGGCAACGAAGATTACATTCTGCTTTGTGAGTCATAGCATAAATAGTTGACAAAAAATCTGAAGTATTTTAATTGGCCAGTGCAGTAAATGTAGAGCAGGGGTTTTCAAAGCCCTCAGACAAAGCTTGTAAAAAGGCACACCCTCCCATGCTTATTTCATACTTACTGTATTTGCATGCTGGTGTCATCTGGCGAATTTCTGCGCGCCACCAGCCCGCAACTAAGTACAAATCAGGCTTTAGTTTACTTGCTTAGTTTAGCTAAATTCCTAGATGCTGCTGGGATCATGATTATGTTATTTGATCTCATAGACACAATTGAGCCATGACAGCCTAATATTGCAATTTGTGCCACTTACGCGTGGTCGTGACAACCTGGTCGTGCGACAGCTGTGAGACTGTCTTGGCCATGTAGGAGGCTAGGTTTGAAAATTCATGGATCATTGAAGCATAAAACACAGCAATCACTATATTCTAGTAGGTGGGTGTATTATTTCTTGGACTTATATCACCACTGTGGGGTGTTTGTCAGGAATTTGTAGGTCAGGATCTAGTTTTCATTTTCGTTTATATTAAAGCACAATAATGGTATTCAATTCAATCTTCAGTTCAGACCCAGGGAGATCCATATTACAATTATACAACACAACACAATAAAATAACATAAATACTCAGACAATAAAAAAGAAGGCTATGCACAATGGCTGGCCCAGCCAACTACTGCTAAGGACAGAGAATTCAACATTGATACCATTGATCAGTATAAAGTTGTGATTCTCCTGAGAAAGTTGTCGAGGGTCCCGAGACAGTCTGGAGCTGTTATGTTATTTCTACTCCGTGTTCTGATACTTTGTGGCGCACAGACTTTGGTGAGTGTCCTGAGAAAGTTGTTGAGGGTCCCGAGACAGTCTGGAGCCGTCTCAGGTTATAAAGTTGTTCTAATGTTGTGATTGTACTTTAGTGTTCAAATTATTTGTTATGTCCACTCTGTGTTCCGATTCTTTGTGGCGCACAGACTTTGGTGAGTGTCCTGAGAAAGTTGTCGAGGGTCCCGAGACAGTCTGGAGCTGTATCTCATGAGAGCAAGCTGATCTGAGACAGTCTCAAGGCTATTTTGCGGCGGTGACAAGTGTCCTGAGACATTTTCAAGCTGTCTTGCAAAAGTTGGCAACTTGGCAAGTGTCCCATGACAGTCTTGTAGCCGCTGTGCGACATATCATGCAACAGCGGCACAAATTGCTCTCACTACTTTTGCTTTGTTTTTTATGTAACTTCAGACTACACCAAATACATAAAAAAGGTCTGTCCTAAGGCCGAGACAGAAACGTTTGTGAGGGACGGGATTCCCACTGGCATCCATGTCCTTCCCCTCCAGGACGCTCACAGATCCCTGCTCTCCCTTTCTCTCACAGACATTGTTTCTGTCTCTATCAAACCTATTCACCAGTAACTTTCTCTCTCTCTCTGTCTCTCTGTCTCTCTGTCTCTGTCTCTGTCTCTGTCTCTGTCTCTGTCTCTGTCTCTGTCTCTGTCTCTGTCTCCGTCTGCTCGGTCTGATAGAGATGGACACATGGCTGACTAAATGTTCAAGTGCTCAATTTGAACAAATTGACCACCAAGTCGTAGCCCCAGGGACGCTCACAGTGGGCCTAAACTCATCACCAGTGATAGCGGAGAAGACATATGACATGCCAGTAAATCTGCATTTCAATATGCAGTAAAACTGACAACTTCAACTTTGGATGCGTGGCTTTCAATTTACATATTGACTGTCGGTCTGCTCTCACTGGTGCCTTTGGGCCTAATATACAGTATATACAGACGATGTGCCATTTGATGGTGGTGTTCCATAGAGCAATGTGAAGTATGTTATGCCACAGATGAGTTCAAAAGGGACAGCTGCCAAACAGTAAAAACATGAATTTTTCATCTGGCTTTGCTCCGATATGTGTCAGTTCTCCCCAGTCGTATCTTTAGCTCTTTGTACTTATTCTTTGAATGATGTGGCGCGGTTATGAATGATTCCAGGACCTACTAATGATGAGCTATGCATGTTTTATTTTTGCACTTTTTGCATATTATGCATCAGGCCGACATCAAGGCCACCATGAATATGCAAACGTGGCCTGGATCCCTCCTGTGTTTTGGATTATTGATTGACTGCTCACTGGTATTTCTGTTGCTGGGTTGACAGCTTCAACGGCTGTAGCTGAATTTATGTAGACAGTATGAGCAAAGTGTTTCCTCTTCTCTGAAGGCCTACTTAAAGCATTGGCTCGCACCGTGGGGCCTAGACGTCCTTCAGGATGTTCCAGGGGCTCCCCAACTGAATGATTGATAGTTAGGAACCAAATGGACCTTTATAGGGCTGCACTGTAACTCTGAGAGTGTGCAAACATACCGTTATGGGTCCATTTGTACAGTTAAATGAACACAGAGGACTTTACAATATAGATATCAGATCAAATCAAACTTACGTATAGAGCTCATGCAAAGGTAAGTGCCATTTCTCTCTACAAAATGCCTTCTTAAATCAGTAGTTCTCAAACCTTTTCATAATTCATAATTGTTCAGCACTTTCAAGATTTTTCAAACATGTACAAGCTTGCAGCGCGGCATGAAGTGACACGCTGTGAGCTTGTATATCTACAAGCTTGCAGCGCGGCATGAAGGGACACGCTGTGAGCTTGTATCTACAAGCTTGCAGCGCGGCATGAAGGGACACGCTGTGAGCTTGTATATCTACAAGCTTGCAGCGCGGCATGAAGTGACACGCTGTGAGCTTGTATATCTGCTATTTTTGAACAGCCAATGCAAAAATCTAAAATGACACATTATCCTTTCCCGGTTTTAATGGGTTAAAACAAAACGTTTTTTGTTAAAAAGTTGAAGCTCTACATTCTGATATTAATTATTTCTTTCCAGTGTTTTCTCAGTAACAGGGGAGTCTCTCTCCAGCTCTTTAATAAACAGAAAATATATTTTTTCAGGTGTGTTGCCAATTTCATCCAATCAAGAGAGAGTACCCATTTAATCAATTTTATAGCGTTCCAGTTCCAATTTTCTCTTCTCATTCCTCTGTGTCATCACTTCCAATTCCACTTGTTTATCCTGTATACTGTATGCGTTCTCTCTCCTGATTAGATCAAATTGATATCCTGACCTGAAAATACGTTTTCTGTTTACTTAAACCACTGGAGAGACAGGGAGACCCCTGTTACTGAACAAACTCTCTATAGCCATGATTAGTATCAGAATATGGAGCTATTTAACACTTATTTAAATACACTTATACACTAATAAAATCACTAACTGCCCCTTCAAAGCTACCATATAGTCGACCAAAGTGCTGCACAAGTTAAATAAGCATAAACATAAACAAACCTACATACACTGTGTATAGTGCATATATCCACATGTGCACGAGACACACACATACAGACTTATACATGTACACCTACTGTAAGTACACATGTAAAGATAGAAGATGGGAGATGGTCAAATGGTAGTCAGACTGACCTGATGCATATCGAACTGGGGCTCCTTGAAATTAGTTTAAAGGGAAGATTATAACCACAATTACGGTTTCAGTCTCTATTTTATCCTCACCTTTTGAGCTTAAAGAGCTGGTGCCATGTTTTTGCACTTTTTCTGTTTTTCATGTGTCTATGAGGTTGATAGAACTTCATTAAGCCCCCCGGTGGTGTTTTTATGGTGTTTTATGTCTTCTCTGACTATTTGGAGTTTCTTCCTGGAGGCTGAAACCTTGAGGGTCAAACGTGCCAATAGAGAAACAGCGCTTTAGTGACATCACAAAGCCATACCCTCCCCCTCATTATCATAACACAACAGGTGTGGGCATGAGGAGGAGGAGGGACTAGGACAGGTGGGTGGTGCTAAGGTGGTGGAGGAGGTGCTAAGGTGAGAACCAGGTACTGGAACTTCCCACTGATGTTAGGACAGCAGAGTCACTGCCCATATTTCGCCGCAGGTTGAAAACCCACCTCTTCAGGAAACACTACCCTTCCTCTCTGCCTGACCTACTTGTTGTTAACTAGTTGTACGAACGCTTGTTTTTCTATTGCTGTATTGTTTATTGGATCTTGTTTAGTCGATACACTTATTTGTTTTAGCTCATGCTCATTTGATTTAGCAATTTTTGTCTCATTTGTTTAAGGAAATAGGTGGCTGATATATTGTACTTTTACCTTAGCGCTAGGTATACTCTTGGTTGCTTGTTTTTGCAGAAAATGCACTAAAGACTTCTGGTGATTAGTTGTTTTCGTTCCCTACCTATGTTGAATACACTTATTGTAAGTCGCTTTGGATAAAAGCGTCTGCTAAATGACTGTAATGTAATGTATACTTAATGAACTGGAGGCGTGTCCACATAAAAACAACATTTTAACACTTACTGTACACTTTTTTTTTTTTGAAAAAAATCCTTACATAATAATAATACCTTATGATCAGGTTTTAGGGTTGAAAAATATCATGGCACCCCATCTTTAAAGACAGAGTAAGTGATCTTTTTTTTTTGGTTACGTGTGTGCAGGGACGGATTAACCCCCGCTCGGGCCCCTGGGCCGCCAATTTGCTTTTTGCAAAGCAAATTGGGGGCGGCTAGTGAAAATTACAGGTATGGTGTGTATGATAGGAAATCCTTAATCATATTCCATCATATATGGAAGGGCACCAGGAGCCCTTGGAGCCCAGGAGCCCTTGAAGGGCCACAGGAGCTCTCGTCAGGGCCTCAAACCCAACGAGAATCACTGTTCTAAATACAGAGGAACATTTGATATTTGTTTAACCTATATATTTCATTTTAGTAAATCGTCGATGGCCGCGTGGCCCAGTTCCCCCGAAGGGCGCCTGAGAGCCAAGGGCCCCTGGGCCACAGCCCCGGTGGCCCAATGGCTAATACAGCCCTGCGTGTGTGTTTTATTAAAGCTCTACATTCTGATAGTAATCATTATAGAGTGTTAATCTGTTCAATAACAGAAAGTTCATTTTCAGCTGGGTTGCCAATGTCAGCCAATCAGAAGGGAGGGAGTACCCATTTACCGCTTTAATTTTGTAGCGTTCCAGTTCCAATTGTGTTGGCTCACTTCTTCGTGTCATCACTTCCCATTTCACTTGTTTATCCTGTATCCAGTGTGAGCTCTCACACATTTAACTAATCCCCCCTGAAGAAATGTGTTATACGGTAGTTAGCTGTTTAAAAAAAGAAATATTTATACAGTATGATTATGATAATTTCTACTGTTTTGCCAAAATGCCCTTTAAGCGTTGAGTGGGTTCTGTGGGCATTTATAAACGTAGTAATTATCCTATTCATTGCTGTGGTGAATGGATTTGGAACTTTGTCCACCTGTTGCCGTGGGCGGTTGGCACATCTTTACGGGCACACCTACCTCCACTAACAGGTCCTTTTTGAGGATTTAATGCTAGCTGGATTAGATTTAACACCTGTGACTGCTCCGTCTGTGATGCAGTCAGAGCTCTAGGGGATGTGAGTGGAATCTTGTGTGTGTGTGTGTGCGTGAGTGTGTGCGTACGTGCATATGCGTGTGTGTGCGTGCATGTGCGTGTGCATGCGCACGTGCCGGCATTTGTGTGTACAGTACATATAGTATATTGTGTTTGCTCTTGCGTTATCACAGCGTATGCATGTATGTATGAGTGATGATGCATGCTGTGCATGTATTCCTTGAAGAGCGTCTTTCATGCAGTCTCTGCAGCAGCCTATGGTGCAAGCAGGGGAGCATAATGTGATATGATGATGTGTGATACCTTGGACCTCATATATAAAATGTTTACAGATCAGTGGTGTAAAGTAACTAAGTACATTTACTCAAGTACTGTACTTAAGTACAATTGTGAGGTACTTTTACTTTACTGGAGCGTTTCCAATTTCCAATACTTTTACTTCTACTCCACTACATCTCAGAGGCAAATATTGTACTTTTACTCCACTACAATTATTTGAAAACTTCAGTCACTAGTTATTTTTCAGATATAAATTATGATATTATGAAACATACATTAACCACTTCAGCCCTATTGTATACATAGGCTATTTGAAAATAACCGATCTACAAGCTCACAACGTGTCGCGACGCGTTGTGAGCTTGTAGATCTGCTATTTTCAAAAAATGTTGCACTTGTACTTTTGGTACTTTAAGTACATTTTGATGCCAATACTTTTGTACTTTTACGGAAGTCAATTTTGAACGCTGGACTTTTACTTGTAACAGAGTATTTCTACATTGCAGTATTGGTACTTTTACTTAAGTAAAGAATTTGAGTACTTTTTCCACCACTGGTACAGATACATAGCATCACCATGGAGGCTAAGATTGCTCTCTCATATAACATTGGAGCTGGAGATTGCCTGTGGATGTGTTAAGTATACATTCTGGATTCTGCATACATGGTTTGATGGTGACAATCACACAAACACTTATTGTATGCACACATAGGTGTGCATGCACACCTACACACACATACAGTACAACACACAGTACTATACTGTAAATGGTGCTAATCATCTAACTGTCATCTCAAAGGGGAAGCCGTTTTCTGTAAATTATCATCGTTTATGTAAGATTTGTGTAAGTAGAGAAGCAGTACATATGGCATAAACTTATGAATCATAATGAAACTGTTGAGAAAATACAAGTAATTGAGGAAAGCGAAGCAAAAACTACCCACAGATTTGAAAATAAATGTGAAAAGCCTGGAAAGGAAGTGGAAAATAACATTAAAGGGTAGCCCCAGGCGTGTGTCTGTTATTCAATGTAAACCAATGCATACAGTAGTTTAAAAGTTTGACCTGTTCTCTGAAATTTTAATGGCTTGCTTGAACAAAAAGGACTGTGCGCAAAAAGCCCTTGCTGTGCTGATATGCCTGTCCTTGTAGCATAACATCCACAGTGGATGTTAGTCTAATCTAACAGTACAGGCACACACATTGACACAAAAATTACAAAAACGAACAAGAAAAAATGAAGACAGTGTGAGAACATCACACTGTAAAAACGTCTGTGTTAATTTAAACACTGAGATACAAATTCACAAAAGGATTGTGCAGCTTTTGTGGCCAGTAAAGCGCGCAATTGAGAAACAAATACCGAAAGCACCCATGAGTGCACATTCACAAGGGGTTCCCGTGTGGTGGTGGGCCCGCAGGATGGACAAGTATATCCACGTTGTTGCTTCAGGCTGTTGGCTGACGGGCCCTTCTTCTGGGCATGGCTCCAGACAGGAGCCCCCAGGCTTCCTCCGAGCAGGGCAGCTATACTTCTTATAACTTGGGGTCTTCTTCAAACTTTCGTAATCTCTACTGGCTCCTCGCCTGAGACCAATTTTCCCCGGGAGATGCTATCAGAAGCGCCAAGCTCCAGATACAAACACAACTCCCAGGTTAACTGGGACACACAACCCCTCTCTAGGTTTGGTGATGGTTCCCTGGATAGCGATTTAAATTAATATGGCCCCAAGCGCACACAAATATGCAGTTTAATTGTGATAGCACCCATCTGACCTGTATATGATTTGGTCTCAAAATGTACATTTAAATGACAAATTATATAGTATACTTGGCTGTGTTTGTTTAGGTCTATTTAGGACAAACACAACTCATTAAACATTTATATTATGGATGCAAATGTCAACTCCATAATGATAATATACATCACATGCAGCACATCTACCCCCCCCACACACACACACACACACACACACACACACACACACACACACCTCACGTAATGCACATACATCATATGCATTAAGCAACATAGACACGTACTTTCCATATTCATGAAGTCCAGGGTAAGCAATGCAAAGCGATGTTGATATTGTGCCGTTCACACATGGCTGAGAGATGAAGACAGGCGCACGCACGCACGCACGCACGCACGCACGCACGCACGCGCACACACGCGCGCGCACACACGCGCACACACACAATGAACACTTTCATGAAATAAACATGAGATAGATGTGACAATTCAATGCCATGCAGCTCTGTTAAGCGTGGCAGCTACATGTTGTTGGCCTGTGAAGATAAACAGGCCAAAGTAGGGCTGGCTGTGACCTGAATAGGATCATTATTACTTCACATCCAGCGCAGTCCTGGTTACGAGCTTTTTATGCAAGCGCAGTCACCGCAGTGTTGGCAAACCACCTTCCACTCAGTAGTATGACAGGATTACATGGTCCTGTTAGGTGGATGAAATCAGACAGTGGTACTGTAGGCTAACTATCATATTCATGGGTTGTGTAGTTGTGTATGGGTTGTGTGGTTATCATTTATTTTACTCAAGGCTCCAGAACATGGAGGGATGTTTTTCAGTAAAAGTGGTGGCTTGTTTGTTTGGGTGTGCCTCGACGAAGCGGGTGGTATAGAGTGCTATCTGCGTGCCAGTTGTGGTGGGCCGGACTGGGCCAAAATGTCAGGCAGAATTTTTGACCCAGTCCTGCCCTGCCATCCTTAGAGCCCTGCTGCTAGCGGGCCTACAAGGATAACAGAGAAAGAATGAGAGTGTCAAGCTCATGTGGTAGTACAGGCATACTGTATACTTTATAAGACTAAAGCCCCTTGCACACAGTCAGTTTTATGTGCATGGAAAAAAACTGACACTTGCACCCAAATTGCCGTCCGACAAGTGGTAATGTTTTCAATCAAATCCAGTTTGATTCCTGCAGTTTTTTCAAATGTCTTTAAAACGGATTAACTGACTAATAAAAAAACGTAGGACCTTACAAGCCTCATTGCTGGACAGCCACGGTGGTGTGAGGCAGGCAGCAGAATGGCAGCAAAGTAGCAGGATTTTTGCCCGTACTTGAGAGATGTCTTTATGGCCTCTTCCCAATCACCTTTCAGTGTAATCTATATTGATCATGTGTATTGTATACTGTAGATGTAGTCAGCAATGTAGTTAGAGAATCTATTATGAATCTATTAATAAAGTTTTTATTAACGTGTGCAGGGCAGGTCAGTTACTCCTTCACGCTGCTGGTGATCTGTCTCAATGCTACATGAGCCAATACAAACTGAGGCAATGTAGTGATGGGAATGGGAAATATTGTTGTTTTGACATGTGCGAGTGGTCTGACATTGGTGATATTATTTTATGTACGCAATCTGTCAGCAGCGTACCAGGTAGTGTTTTGAAGAAAGGAAGGCTACACTCATAATCCACCTCCATACATGCTGTCCTTCACTGCTTTTGCACATCGGCAACAGTCTACTGTACCTGTAGCGTCATGTACTGTAAATGTGCTAAGCTACAATAAAGACAACCAGATGGCAACTAATTAATGGAGAGGTATAGCACACACTTAACAGCAGTGAAGCGATGAATATTATTCCAGAGCCACTGACAATCTGAAAAGTTTCTCGCCAATGAGGGGTCAGAAAGGTTGTGAACGTAGATGTCACAACTCGTTCTGTCTCAGTGGCTCTGTACAATGCTGCAGCCAGCAAGCAGTGGTGTTGATAGGCAGGAGTGGGAGGTGTGTGGCCGCCGGGTGCCCGAGTGGCCAGAATAATGGCCAACAATGGTAAAAACCTTATTAAACGTGTAGCCTACCTACACAAATACAAAGTCGTTAAACTTCCTGACCCATGACCGATATTTGTGCCAAGTTGGCAGAAATATCGGTCAACTGGTCAAAATGGTCAACTGGTGTTCTGGGAGAAGCGGCACAAACAAACACACAAAATCCACCCTTCTCTAATTGGAGAAAAAGATTTAACTCCAAGTTTAACCAAATGGACCCGTAGGGAGGAGGAGAGGGGGGTGGACTGCATTGGAAGGGGGAAGAGCAAGAGTGTGAGAGGACAAAACACATGCAGTAGAGAGAGATGGCAAAAAGGTTGCAGAAATGCAGATGCAGACAGTCATGGGAGTGAGAGAATTTCAGGCTCCATTACAGCTTCACAGCTACAGTATACATGGCGACTGTCAACCCCCATTTCTGATCTCACCGTCTTTCTCTCTCTCAAACGCCTTTCTTTAACACTCTCTCTCTCTCGCTCTGTGTTGTGTTCCTATCACTCACTCTCTGTCTCTCTCTCTCTCTCGCTCTCCCACTTTGATGTTTCATTTCCCTTTCTGTCCAGAGACAGCTTCCTATGTTGAGAGAAAGAGTGTGTGTGTGTGTGTGTGTGTGTGTGTGTGTGTGTGTGTGTGTGTGTGTGTGTGTGTGTGTGTGTGTGAGAGAGACAGGGGGAGAGGTAAAGGAGATCTGTGTGTGGGGATTTAGTATATGTGTGTGGGTGTGTACTGTATGTCTTAACTGTCAACGTGATTTGAAAATAATAGTATTTCTTTTGAATACCAGTGCACGTTTCATTTCCGTTATGTTTTCTGTAAAAGGGGGGGCCAACTTGTGGTGGTGGGGTGTTAATCGTTTTATTATTATTTAATGTTTTAATTATTTCATTTTATTTACAGGAGGACAGTGGGAGAAAATGCAAAACATGGGTCACATATATAAAAAATGGGAGGGTATGGTGTCTATGTGCGTGCGTGCGTGCGTGCGTGCGTGCGTGCGTGCGTGCGTGCGTGCGTGCGTGCGTGCGTGCGTACGTGTGTGTGTGCAAAAAGGAGAGATGGAGCAATGGAGAGAAGTTTGAGAGAGACAGCGAGAGACAGAGACAGAGAGAGACAGAGTGAGAGAGATACTGTAGAGAGAGAGTGACAGAGACAGACAGAAAGAGAGAGAGATAGAGAGAGAGTGACAGAGACAGACAGAGAGAGAGAGAGAGAGAGATGTAAAACTGTAAAGATGAAAGATACAGGAGGAGAAGACAGGAGGAGGACGAGCGCAGGTAGGTTAAATGCCAGCCCTGGTTACAGTGATGAAAGCCAGTCAGACAACCCAGCCCCGCCCCCAGCCCAGACCAAGGCTCACAGAGGTGATTCTTCATGCTTCATGCCTAGTCTATGATCCTAGATAAATAGACCTTTATTAATCTCGAGGGCAATTCAGTCGTATGGATGAAACCAGCGTGATCTAATATAAGCGTGACAACGCTAGCGTTGACTCCCAATGTAAGAATGGAATGCGGAAATGCTCGTTCTATATAGTTCCAATGTTTGGAACTATAGCCCATAGCGGCCCGCTTTGTGGCGAGATCAAAGCGTGTCACAACTCACTCTCTCTCTATGGGTCTGGATGAAACAAAGAAACAAATATACAGAGATGTACAGCGAAGTAGTAACGCATAGTAACAAAAACGTGTAACAATATCCTATATTAAAATGTATTGCCTAATGGGGTGGTTTTCACCCCTTTTCATATCAAGGTCCATTATTTATTCGCCATTTGAGCCACCGAACCACCGTTTGATGAGATTTAACCTCTCAGACCCAAGACTTTGAATATTCTGTTGACGTTGGATACGATTTTGTCCACAATTCCATGCTGTATTGATGTTGGTACCATAGGAGAGATAACAGGCAAACGTTGATCAAAAGAACAATTCTTCTACATTCTCTAATTGTGTAACTTCTTGCAAATTAAGTAATGCAGATGTTTAACAACAATTTAACTCTTGAGAGCGTAAAATGAAACCAAATGGACCCGTAAGGTTTCATTTTACACTCTCAAGAGTAAAAGATCTATACGGGTCCATTGGGTTACCAAACTCGCCATCATTTAGCTGGGGACGTCACAAACGTAGCATCTGGACTTGCAAGGTGCACCTTTTTTGCTCTGATCGGCACCAAACCTACCACAAATACTGTTCAGGTTCTGCCATGGTGGTATAGTCACACCAGGGGCCACGTGTGACACACAGGCACACCGTTTGCTCCAATCTGCACCAAACTTGGCACAAATAATGTTCAGGGGCAGTGTTGACATATCTTGTGAGAGAAATAAGCAACCAGGTCTAGGAAAACAAGTCCAGAAGAAGCAACTATAGGCCACATGAGCACCTAAACCTGCATCGGCTATTTGAAAATAGCAGATCTACAAGCTCACAACACGTCGCGATGCGAGAGCTTATAGATCTGCTATTTTCAAAAACTCGTATATAGTGGGGGTCCCTGCTTCATCTCTCTCTCTCAGCTAAGGGGTCCTTGGATTGAAAAACATTGAAGACCCCGGGTATAAAGATGAACTAACCTTAGGATCTGTGGATGATCTGTCTGCCCCCTTGCATGCACACACACACGCATGCACGCGCGCGCATACAAAGGAAGGCAACTATCGCCTCCAAACAATAAAGGTAAATTATTATCCCTCTCTCATTCTGTTTTGCGGTCTCTCCCTCTCAGCCATAGCCTGCAGTGATACTGTGTACTGTACATACATCACACACATAGGCCACACACACACACACACACACACACACACACACACACACACACACACACACACACACACACACACACACACACACACACACACACACACACACTGTTGGCTCAGACCAATAGGATTTTCAGTACAAAAGAGAGCTCCATAATTCAGTTTGTGTTGCCGTTGACAGTACTGTGAATGAGGCTTGGATCAAAGCAGGGCCTTGCGATGTCCTCTGCTCTACGTGCACCAGCTGCAAACCCACACCTCCTAACACCACCCGCCTCTCTCTCTCTCTCTCTCTCTCTCTCTCTCTCTCTCTCTCTCTCTCTCTCTCTCTCTCTCTCTCTCTCTCTCTCTCTCTTTCTTGTTTTGTCATGCTGTCTTTATATAGGGGTTTTATTTGCGTCTTGGCTGTTGTCCCCAGTTGCTCTCTCTCTTCCTCTGTCTATCATCCACTCTATTTGTTCCTCATCTGTTTCATCCATTCTGTATGTTCCTCTGTATCTCCTCCACTCTGTTCCTCACCACCTCTTTCTATATCCCTTTCTTCTGTTCAAATATCTCTTTGTTCTGTCATCCACTCGTATATGCTCCTCGGTAACTATCACCCACTCTATCTGCTCCTCTGGAAGTATCATCCACTCTATCTGTTGCTCTGTAACCATCACCCACACCATATCTTCCTCTGGAACTATCATCCACTCCATACGTTGATCTGGAACTATCATCCACTCCATCTGTTCCTCCGGAACTATCATCCACTCCATACGTTGATCTGGAACTATCATCCACTCCATACGTTGCTCTGGAACTATCATCCACTCTATACGTTGATCTGGAACTATCATCCACTCCATACGTTGCTCTGGAACTAGCATCCACTCCATACGTTCCTCTGGAACTATCTTCCACTCCATACGTTGCTCTGGAACTATCATCCACTCTATACGTTGATCTGGAACTATCATCCACTCCATACGTTGCTCTGGAACTAGCATCCACTCCATACGTTCCTCTGGAACTATCTTCCACTCCATACGTTCCTCTGGAACTATCTTCCACTCCATACGTTCCTCTGGAACTAGCATCCACTCCATACGTTGCTCTGGAACTATCATCTGTTCCTCTGTACTCCACTCCATACGTTGCTCTGGAACTATCATCTGTTCCTCTGTAATCCACTCCATACATTGCTGTGGAACTATCATCTGTTCCTCTATCATCCACTCCATATGTTGTTCTGGAACTATCATCTGTTCCTCTATCATCCACTCCATACGTTGCTCTGGAACTATCATCCACTCCATCTGTTCCTCTATCATCCACTCCATCTGTTCCTCTGGAAGTATCATCCACTCCATATGTTGCTCTGGAACTATCACCCTGTTCTGTTCCTCTGTATCTATTATCATCCACTCTATCTCTTCATCCGTATCCATTCCATCATCATCCATTCTATCTGATCATCTGGAACTATCATCCACTCTATCCGTTCCTCTGTATCTGTCATCCACTCTCTCTGTTACAAAGTGGCTGTATAGTCTCACCATACGTGCTTTCAGCTTGTGCTACATGATTGTTTACTCAACCAAACATAGTGTACATGTTCGTTGTTCTTTTACTTTATGAATGCATTTATCCAGGGTTTGTGTTAAACGTTACCAGTTTCCAACTAGCATATTTCCTGTTCAAGAGGAGACGGTTAAACATAGCTCCAAAAATGTGATGAGCACCGCCTAACATTTCTCCACCTATATAAGACTGGTGACATCATTGCTGATGTCACTTGACCAATCGTACTGAAGGGGAGTTAGTTATTGGTTTAGAGCAGGGGTTCTCAAAGTGGGGTCTGGGGACCCCCAGGGGTCCTTGAGTGGGTGCCAGAGGGTCCCCAGCAAAATTAGTCATTGACATTTTCAACAACACAAATCTTGTATGGGGTCTTTCTTCCTTGGCGGAAAAACATGTTCAGATAGGGGTCCGCGGCCAAATAGACATTAATTTAGGGGTCCTTGACATGAAAACGTTTCAGAACCACTGGTTTAGAGAAATGTTCATGTATTTGTATGATTCCAGTTGCTTTTTAGTAATGTAAACAAGCATGTACAGGAAAGTACTGTAAGATGTACCTGTTGTGGTATTGGACACTAAATGCAGTTGGTACAATGTAAGTTCAGGAGGGAAGACCACACCAGATAACTATCTCCTCCCCCTCGTAATCGCCTCCAATCTGGCCGATATCAACTCCTCCCAAGCTCACCTGCTTGCGATGGCGTTGATAACAACTCCTCCCTTATCTCCTCCTTCCAAACTAATCAAGGGTTGTATTTATACCAAGCCATGCCCGCTCCCATTCATGCTCACTGTTTCTTGCAAGAGGAACACGCACCAAACGAACGACAAAACGTCCTTAAGAAAAAGAGAAAATACCGCCGTATTACTCACCACCAGCAAAACCAGCAACATGGAAGACGACATCAACAACTCTCTCCAGCTCATGGCCTCGGACGAGGAGGACTTTTCCAACGCTGATCCTCCCGTCCCGCCGACAACATCACCACCCGAAACATCTAGCCGACGCTTGCGATCGGCATCCACAACACCCGTACCTCCGTCTCTCTCCCGGACCCCGGTCGAGCTTCGCTCACACCCACCACCACCCACCTCCACCACCCGAACGAGCCGACAGCGCGCTCGCCACGCACCCGATTGTCCCGGTCCATACTCCCGCGCCGCTCGCTCCACCACTGCAGCTCACTCCACCACTCCAGCTCGCTCCACCACCTCAGCCCCACCGCCCACCAGGTCAGTCACCCCACCCATTCGCCCACCATCAGAATGGACCGTAATCGGCCTCCAGAAGGCGCTGCGAGACAAAAATGTTCTTTTTTCCCGTGCCGCTCCTAAAGCCACATTGTATTCACTCCTTCAATCTGCTGTGTTAGTGAGCTCCTCCCCTCCTGGTCCGTCGCGTCAGCATGACGTCGGACCAGGAGGCTCGAGCGTCGCGCCACCACACCCCGCCCCCGCTAAAAAAGCAACACAAAAAACTTCACGACCGGCTCCGGCCCCCTCCCCCACCCCCACCACCACCACCAACAACAACATTCCACAGCACCCATTAGCCAGACCACCGACTACCATCACCACCACACCCAGCCTAACCCCCCCATTGACGTGTCTCACCTCACTGCCGTGTCTCACCTCACCGCCGCGTCTCACCCCATTGCCGTGTCTCACCCCATTGTCATGTCTCACCCCCCTGTGCCTGCTTCCCCCCCCCATGTCAAACATTTTAAATGTTTTGTCTTCCCTGTGCTCGCAGGCTGCACTCCTATCAAATGTATCCTCACACCCTCCTCCACCCCCCATCGTGTCTAACCTCCCTTCCCACCCCCCCCCCCTCCCTCCTGTCTTTCCTCCCTCATGTCTCACCCTTGCCTAACCAGGCGCTAAACTTTGCAGCCCACGCCCAAGTGGCTCACCCCTCCCTCCCCCCCACATTTGGCCAAGGCTACCAGCCTGCCGCCAGCGGCCAAATGGCTCTCTCCTCCTCCCTCCCCCCCACATTTGGCCAAGGCTACCAGCCTGCCGCCAGCGGCCAAATGGCTCCCCCCTCCTCCCTCCCCCCCACATTTGGCCAAGGCCACCAGCCTGCCGCCAGCGGCCAAATGGCTCCCCCCCTCCAATCCTACTCTTTCCTCCAACCTCAGGCTCCGGCACCCCTCCCTCTCCGCCAAGGCCTTCCTCCTCCTCACGGGCCTCAGCCCACCTATTTCTCTCTCTCCTCAGCCATGCCGGCAACCATGCCGCCCACAGCCATCGCCGCCAACCCCATTCCGGTCTCTGCTTCCCTCCGAAACCAGATCCTCCAGGGTATGGACATAGACTTAGCTTCCCTACTAAAACCCTCTGCTGCCTCCCACCAACCCAGGACCGTCGACTGCGGGGGGGTATCCATAACACTCAGAGACATTTATTCCTCACCACTACACAGCGTCCTCACACCCACAGAATTTGTCCTCGCCTTCTCACTTTTCCGTAATATAATTTGTTCTCTATTTCCCACCCGCAGGCAGGAGCTGGACGACTACGTCCAAATAATTATGGACATGGCCGTCCGCTTCGGGGGCACCACCTATTTTCAATATCACCGGCAGTTTGCGGCGATGGCGGCAGCTCGGCTCCAGCAGTGGAACATGGTAACATACTGGGGAGCGCAGGACACCGAGCTGTACTGCCGGCTTTTCGCCGGCAGAACCGCCATCGCCTGCAACCTGTGCGGCTGCCCCGCCCACCCCACCACCGATTGCACCCTGGTCATCAGCTCCCACTCCACCACCCCCGCACCGCCCCCCCGGCCAACCTACAACCCGCAACCAACCTACAACCCGCAACCCCAGGCACTCATGTCCTCCGTCATCCGTCCAGCCAGGGCAAGACCCGACCGTCCCACCACCTTCCCAGCCTCCTCCCAGACAAGGGACCGTCGAGGCCGTCAGCTCATATTTGTAGGATCCAAAATGGTGTGCAATAATTTTAACGACCAGGGATGCAACATGTCCTCCTGTAAAATGCTGCACGTGTGCACCTTTTGCAGTGGAGCACACTCCCGCCCCACCTGCCCCCACAATCCCACCAAGCCCTCAGTCAGCTGACTGACGGAGCACCTCGCCACTCCCATCAACATCCCCTCCATAGCCTCGGAACTAGCCTCCCACCCAGATCCCACCTTCGTCCGGCGCTTCATAGACGGCCTCAACTACGGTTTCTCCCCCGGCCTCATCACACTCCCAGACACATCCCACACCTGTAATAACCTCCAATCCGCCATAACTGACCCGGACACCGTAGACACATTAATCACAAAGGAAACCAACCAGGGTTTCATGATAGGCCCCTTCACTTCCCCCCCATTCCCCACCTACAGAATCAGCCCCGTAGGCATAGCCACCCGCAAGTATTCCGGCAAGAAAAGGCTAATCATAGACCTCTCTCATCCCCCCACGGTTCCTCAGTCCCCAGCATCAACAGCCTCATCCCCAGCGTAGATTTTTCACTCCAGTATTCCACAGTTGCCCACGCCATCTCCCTCATCCGGCTAGCCGGCCGCGGGGCCTGGCTCGCCAAAGCCGATATCACATCGGCTTTTAAAGTGCTCCCCCTCCACCCAGACTCCTGGCACCTGTTCGGAGTCTGCTGGAGGGGGAAGTACTACTTCGCCGTTAGGCTCACCTTTGGTTGCAAGAGCAGCCCTAAGCTTTTCGACAATTTATCAGAACTGCTCTGTTGGATCCTCCTAAATAATTACAAAATCCCCTTTCTCGTCCACCTCCTAGACGACTTCCTCTCCGTTGACTTCCCATCATCTCCCCCCGCACGCACTCTGCTCGCCATCAGAACGGCCTTCACGGCGCTCGGCGTCCCCCTTGCCGAGGACAAAACGGAGGGCCCCGCCACCAGCCTCGAGTTCCTCGGCATCCACCTAGACACCATCACCTTCCAAGCCTCACTCCCCCTCGAAAAATTACACAGGATCACCCTCATCATCGCCAACTTCGCAGACACCCCCTCGTGCACCAAGCAGCAACTCCTCTCACTCTTAGGTCACCTTAATTTCGCCACCCGTATCATCCCCCAAGGCCGTTCATTCATCTCTCACCTCCTCTCACTAGCCTCCTCCGTTCCAGCCCTCCACCACCTTGTCACCATCACCCCCGAGTGCAAAATGGAGCTTTGCCTCTGGCACAACCTCCTGCACAACTGGAACGGAATTAGTTTTTTTTATGATGACTTTCACTCCTCACCAGAGGACCTCCAATTATTCACTGACGCAGCCCCCTCCGTAGGCTATGGGGGGTACTACCAGGGCAGATGGTTCGCGGAGGAATGGCCGGAGGAGATGTTAGATCCTCAGTGCGACTCCGGTCATTCCTCCGCCTTGTTCGAGCTATACCCCATCGTGGTAGCGGCTTCCCTTTGGGGATCGGAGTGGACCAGCCGCTCCGTCCTCATTCATTCTGATAACCAAGCCACCGTCAATATCATCAACAAAGGTCGCTCCTCCTCACTCCCCATCATGGCACTCCTCCGTCGACTCACCTGGATCACCGTCACCCATAATTTCATTATTCGCGCCGCCCACATCCCCGGTCACCTCAATACCATCGCTGACTCACTTTCTCGCTTTCTTTTACAGAAATTCAGGCACTTGGCACCAGAAGCAGACTCTCATCCCACTCCGGCACCTCCATATTCACAAATGACCTTCCCCTGAATCACCCGCTCAGCCACCTCATCCACCACACACAACAAGCCATCCTCCAGTCTCTCGCCCCATCCTCACTGTCCACCTACTGGACTGCCTGGAAAAACTTCCAGCTGTTCCACGCCACCTTCACCCTGCACTTCCCGTCACTAGACCTGGCCACACTCACCTCCTACGTCAGCCACTGCCACTACTCCCGGTCCATGCACTCATCCACCATCCGAGTCTACTTATCCGGCATAAATTTCGTCGTTAAACTCCTCACCGGCGCCGCTCACCCCTTCCACGCGCACCCGCACGTCGCACTGCTGCTCAAAGGCATCAAACGCCACGAGCCTCACCACCCT
Source organism: Gymnoscopelus braueri (assembly GCF_963280865.1). Taxonomy (NCBI): domain Eukaryota; kingdom Metazoa; phylum Chordata; class Actinopteri; order Myctophiformes; family Myctophidae; genus Gymnoscopelus; species Gymnoscopelus braueri. Next base: position 52,514,757 of record NC_137604.1, on the reverse strand, counting down.
CCTAGCCGCCAACCCCTCACAGACAACGTCCTCGCCGACTGCGTCGCCGTCCTCCGTTCCGGTCACTCAGATCCACTCACCAACTCCACACTCGAGTCCCTTTTCCTCCTG
>NC_137604.1:52434646-52509646 GCF_963280865.1 Gymnoscopelus braueri | reverse complement strand
GCTTTTCTAGGCACTCAAAGGTGCTTTACAAGTGTACGTTTACTGTACATTGTATCCATTCACATCTGCAGTAATGATTGTATAACAAAGAATAGAGCAATGACATTGTGAAAAGTTTTCACTTCCTGTGTCTCCAGTCAGGGTAACGAAGCATTTCTCCCATGCAGAGCTGTTTCTTCAAAACACCTGCTGTGTAGCGCTTGAGGGAAGGGACTGTTTAGGCTCGAAAGTAATTAAGACACAGAGGTATAGCAGACGCACATTATGCGTGTTCATACAACCACACAATCCCACACACATACCGTACGCCATACTGTGGGCAGTAATTAACTAAAAAAACAACTAATAGATTAATTTGCATGTACAGAATCTCAGGCGTACACAAGCCCCCAGAACCGAGAGGGAGCGCATTGGACATGGTGGCTGATTGTAGGTACTGCCGTTTATTATGGCACATTTTCGTTACCTCTCTATTAGTTTTAACTCTATAGTACACACCTGCAGTGTGATGCTTATAACCCCTTGAGCCCTAATTTATACAAAGTTGTACGACAGTGTCGATGCACTTCGCATTGACACGATATTTTCACTGAGACTCTTTGACACAATGTCCCGGAGGAGCTGGGGATCAAGCCGATCGAGACCTTCTCTCTGTCCTGATCCACCGCCACCTGAATAAACGTCCAAGTCAACTTTTATGGCACTTTTAAAACTGCTTACACGACCAGAAAAAAGAACAGCTGAAGGAACGGGACAAGACTTTCTGAAAGAACAGAAAAAAGTGAAACAATAACCTGGGCAGTGAGCCAAGCTTGGTTGGAATATGGTGTCTTGCTCACTCGTGCCTTGGCAGGGACTATCTCTGGCTTTTATAGCCTTCAAAACAGCGACCTTCCCTTGTCACTCAGCACCAGAAAACAGCCCCTGCTCTCTTACAGTTTGCACTGACAAAACCACCTAGCTGCACAGAGCACTGTGAGCGGATGAAAGCCCACAGCATCGGCACACACACTATCTGTTATCCGGGTTCCCTATGGGGGTTTGGCAGGCAGACACGGCAGACAGAAGCAGCAAGCAGATGTTGTGAACACACCGAAACAACAGGGGAGAAAGAGATGACGATTCCACAGATGAGCAGGGAATGAGAGAGAGATGGGATATAGATTTACAGTACAATGAAAGAGAGAGAGAGATGGAGCGAGAATATAAGAGAGAAAGAAAGGACATATAGGGCTGAGAAAACCAAATGGGAGGGAAAGAAAAATGAGATAGATTAACCATAGAGAGGTACTGAGGGAAAAAATTAGGAAGACTGAGCGAGGGGGGCACAGAGAGAGACCCCGAGGGAGAATACGAGAAAATAATTACTGAAGAAGGTTACGAGAGATGAGAATGGAGAGAACAAATGAGTTTGTAGGAACATTGCAATGCTTTGAACATGTGCTTATAGCAGTGCTATAGGTGGCTGGCATCATGGGTCTCTTCGATAGCACTAATGGAATTAATGCTCTGCTCTGCTCCCATTGTACTTTGCACAGAGGTACGCCATAGGCTGGCTGGCTGGCTGGCAGAACAAATCAATGACTGGACAATATTTACAATTTAGGCATTAGCAGACTCTCTTGTCCAGAGAGACTTACAAATTGCAAGATCGGAATAACTGCCACAAACCTTTAGTCAACCATCACAACACATTAGGTGTTCCAGTGCTAAGTGCTAAGAAAGTACGTTTGTGCTTATTGTCGTACAAAGTACTGTAACTAGTGTTGTATATTTCATAACATAACATACACATCTATGCCATGTTAGAATTACTAGGATTACAAGTACTACTTTGGCATACAGACAGGAGAGTTGATTCAGAGATGGCTGATGGCCCTAGCCGGGTGGGGGGTACAATTATCATTCCCAATTGGGGAGACAGACGGTCTAGGCCTTTGTCTTCACCCTTCCCTTCCTGGCCCATACAGTTGCAAATCGAATCAGAGACTCAGTGTGATCTATTGTTTGTCTAGGTGGGGTCTCACCTTTCAAGGCTGATACCCATACAAGATCCGCCTACCAGATCTAAATGTGGCCACTGCTATATAGATGGAATGAAATGTAACTGTGTGTGTGTGTGTGTGTGCTACTCCAAGGCCGTGAGGCTGGCTGAGGGACCTCAGGGTCCATAGAACTCTGTTTGTACTCTGTTGTTATGAAATAAATCGGATCATGCAAGTAACCTGACTGACTGGAGTGACGCCTCAATCCATTCTTCAACCATTCATACTCACCTCTGGAACATTTTACCAAGTACAATATGGCGTTGTTGGCAACAGTAGGATATTTACCAAAACATAGTAAAGTCTGTGGTTCAGATGCCACACTAGGAAAACCAGTACACATGAAACCATGGGATCTATTGTATTAACATAAACAACACTAGCCTGACACTCAGCCTGAATTTTCATTTTGTTTCACTCCATTATTCAGTCTGAAAGCCCCCTCAGTGCAGCCGTTTTCTGAGATGGGGGCGTGGCCAAAGTGGGACTCTTTGGCGATTGGTTCTTACTGGATTATCCAGATCCCGATTGGGTCGTTTAGATGTGCAAACGAGAAAACCCCGCCTTCTACAGCGTCACCAGACCCTGAATGCGAGGCTAGCGATCTCAGGGGCTGGAGCCAGACTAAAACAACATAGCGCTATCTATATAGCATAACCAAGCTTCTGTCTACATAGATAACAAGCAGGACATGCACAGAGACAAAGATAAGAAATAAGCGCTAGGAGAGGTCTGGGCGTCTGAAGAGGAGATTTTTCTTTCAGACTGAGACGGATTGGGACAATATTGGAAGTGACTGCAGGCTTGACTGATGAAAGGAGGTCATTCCACAGCTGGGAGAACAGTCTAGGGTCTAGAGTAGACCACCTGGAGCTGAGGTCGTCATAAAGAAGAGAGGGACAGATGACCTGTGTTTACTGATTGTAGAGGGCAGGGAAGTATAGGGCTGGACTATTATAGCTTTGCTGGGTATTAACTTGACTTGGCTGACCGCAGTGGTGTAAAGTAACAAAGTACATTTACTCAAGTACTGTACTTAAGTACAATTTTGAGGTATCTTTACTTTACCGGAGTATTTTAAAGCTCACAATTAGTCGCATCGCGACACATTGTGAGCTTGTAGATCAGCCCTATATACATCTCGGCCATTTGAAAATAGCCGATCTACAAGCTCACAATGCGTTGCATCGCGACGCATTGTGAGCTTGTAGATCGGCTATTTTCAAAAGGCCGAAATGTATATAGGGCTGAAGTGGTTAATGTATGTTTTGTAATAATAATCAAAATCTACAAAGTAACTAGTAGCTAAAGTTTTCAAATAATTGTAGTGGAGTAAAAGTACAATGTTTGCCTCTGAGATGTAGTGGAGTAGAAGTAAAAGAATCGGACATTGGAAATACTCAAGTAACGTACAAATACCTCAAAATTGTACTTAAGTACAGTAAATGTACTTAGTTACTTTCCACCACTGCAGTCCAGTGGATGAGTTCATGACCACGTCCCCAGGGTTGTTGTGGTATGTATTGATGTCTTTGATATAAATCTTCACCCTGTGGAGCTGCATGGAGCCTATATATATATTTACACTCTACCTGCTGCTCAGAGCCGACATAATACATCCACACACTCCATCACATGGAGAGAGAAACATCACGCATGCAAACATGAACCGCTGCTGTTACACATGTGTGCACAGAATACACATGACCACCAGACAGACACAGACACACAGAGATACAGTAGTGGTGGAAAAAGTACTCAATTGTTTTACTTAAGTAAAAGTATCAATACTGCGATGTAGAAATACTATGTTACAAGTAAAAATCTGGAATAAAAAAAAACGAGTAAAAGATTGAGTAAAAGTTAAAAAAAAGTATTGGCATCAACATGTACATAAAGTACCAAAAGTAAAAGTACACATTATGCAGAAATCCTCCATTTCATGTTTTCAAAAATGTATAAAATCATTTGAAAATAGCAGATCTACAAGCTCTCACAAGTCACAACGCGTCGCTAGAGAGCTTGTAGATCGTCTATTTACAAATAGCCGAAGTATTGAAAATTAGAAATACTCCAGCAAAATTGTACTTAAATACAGTACTTGAGTACACCACTTACAGTAGCACAGCAACATGTTGTACATGCACATGTGCACGCACGCACGCACGCACGCACGCACGCACGCACGCACGCACGCACGCACGCACGCACGCACGCACGCACGCACGCACGCACGCACGCACGCACGCACACTAAACTTAAACTTAAACTTAAACTTAAACTTAAACTTAAACTTAAACTTAAAATTACTGAAGGAAGGAAGGAAGCCAATTCATCACTTTTGCAAACTTCATGCTGCTTATTAGCATTTCTGTGAACTCTCACTCAATTAAGACAGCTGTGGGTCCCAAGTCGGCACATCGTTTGGGTGGACGAATCCCTGGGTATTATTTACAAAAGATGAGAGAGGGAGAGACAGGGTCAGGGAGAGAGGGAGAGAGAGAGATAATATTTTCACATCTATCGTGACTCTACCTATCAGAAAACAACAACATATCTCTCAACTGATTTGGTTGCATCTGGGCAAAGAAATGATTGTGTGTCAGGCCACTGGAATAAGTGTTCATAATGGCAGATTTCCAATGGATTCTGCCCTTACTCAAATAGAATATATATTTCATGGATTTATTCGCAGTGACTCTGCTCACAAAAGGAGAGCAGAAATGGAACCCTGCCAGAAGCTGCAAGCAAGGAGCCCTTTCGGTGTGTGTAGCTATCATCAGGTCAGACCTGGAGCTGGAATTCTCTTCAAAGAGATTAGAGAATGGAGGAGTAGAAAGAAATAGAGTAAAACTGTGTCAGTGTGTGTACCCAATGCTTATGATTACTGTACAAACACTTTTCTTCGTCCTTTCATAAAGTAAGACTCTGTTGGTCCATGTACACCCACTCCAGTAATACAATTACAAACACACTGTATATTGGTATTCTCTTGGTATTAACTATTATTTTGACATCTAGGCCTACGTCAGATCCAGTCGACTCCTTTTGGAAGTGAATGCATGACAATTCATGACTTTATGAATTCAAACGTATCAAGGTGACCCCGGTTGCAAGCGTTCTTGCCAGTAAATTGCTTTTTTTGGTGTGTGCATTAACCACATATGCATGGCTATGATGACAACACCGTTGGGTCAAAGACAGATGGAATACCTCTGGTGGAGGAATTGAATTGTCAATGCCACTTTTCAACGTGTGATTTGAAGAGAGGCATGAGAGCCGCTAGGAATGCACTTCAAGATAAATGAGAGCTGACTGCAGGCTAACCGAGGTGCATGCTAGGGGGCATGGAGGTGCATAGGGGACGTGGAGGTGCATGCTAAGGGGCATGCAGGAGATGCATAGGGGGCATGGAGGGCTGCAGGAGATGCATAGGGGACGTGGATGTGCATGCTAAAGGATGTGGAGATGCATGCTTGGGGATGTGGAGGTGCATGCTAGGGGATATGGAGGTGCATGCTAGGGGATGTGGAGGTGCATGCTAGGGGATGTGGAGGTGCATGCTAGGGGATGTGGAGGTGCATGCTAGGGGATGTGGAGGTGCATGCTAGGGGATGTGGAGGTGCATGCTAGGGGATGTGGAGGTGAATGCTAAGCAACAGGGAGGTGCATGCTAGGGGACCTAGAGGTGTGTGTGTGTGTGTGTGTGTGTGTGTGTGTGTGTGTGTGTGTGTGTGTGTGTGTGTGTGTGTGTGTGTGTGTGTGTGTGTGTGTGTGTGTGTGTGTGTGTGTGTGTGTGTGTGTGTGTTAAAGAAGAGATTTGTCTTTATCAAGGTCAGGCCTGGCACAAAAAGTATATAGTCAAGGAATTTCTATGTTTATTATGTATGCATTGGCATATGTATTATGTCTTGGTTCTGTCATTCATGCAGCTACACAGAGATACACGTAACTTTACCATGGGAAGGGATTGAAACTTTGGAAACAAATTAAATGGGCTACACCTGTGTTTATGAGATACATAATATTTTACGCCGGTTTAGGGCCTAATCCGCGGCTAATCCCCCGAGAGAGGTAATAGCTAAGTGTCAGTTAGCACCCTACAAAGACATGCAAATTACAACGACCATCATCTGTTCCACACTTAGCCTGTGTCTCCTTTCTCTCTGTATAAACTGCACCTGTGAAACTGTTATTGTTTCATTATGTAAAGGTGAAACAGGCTAATTTAACGACTATTGTAAACTGGTGAACCATGTAAATATGACAATGAAAAGCAGTGCGGTTTTCATACTCTCCCCATTTCCATTTTTATTGGTGCATTGTATGCAAATGTCTGAGCCCGCAATTTATCTTTATAACGGGTTGTTTTTTCCATGAACATGAATAATTACAGGGCGGAAAAAGCCTGGTATCATTTGAAATGTCAAAATATATGTCTCTGCCTATTACAGTTTAATGAAATAATCATGCCAGCTAATAGATTTATTACTTTGGTGCATTACCTTCGAGGGATTGGGGTGGCACGAGCATTAGATCTGTATCTTTTTTTTTCATGCACAAATGAGACTTAAACTCAATTAATTCAAAACCATCTGGGGAATATATGAAGTGTATTACAATGTTCTGCCTACTCTTAATCATAATGACATTACCACCATTAATGTTAATATCTTCCTCGACTTGCCCTTTCCTTCTCTCTCTCTCTCCCTCTCTCTCTCTCACTCTCTCATCTCTGTCTGTCTGTCTGTCTGTCTGTCTGTCTGTCTGTCTGTCTGTCTGTCTGTCTGTCTGTCTGTCTGTCTGTCTCTCTCTCTTGCTCTCTCTCTCTCTCTCTCTCTCTCTCTCTCTCTCTCTCTCTCTCTCTCTCTCTCTCTCTCTCTCTCTCTCTCTCTCTCTCTCTCATATGCAGGTCTCCTATAACTTTTCTGAGAACTATCCCCGTCTATGTCGCCAGGGGATACCGCCGTCGGGGGAACATGAGTAGTTGCCGGGGTGACCACCTCCAAAACCCTTCGAAGCGAAACACCTAAAGCATGGGGACTGACCATCCTGCCGTGCTGCACGCTCAGCTCTAATCCCAGCGGAGAGACGCGCCTTTTTTTCGCTGACCCTTTCTCTCTGCTTTCTGCAGCACCGCTTTACCCCTTCCTTCTCCTCCTTTTAGCTTAGTTTTAAACACTTCAGCCCTCTCTTCTTCTTTTTTTTTTACCCCTGGTCCATCTTAGACAACCTGAGACAATCCCTACCTTTTAAACCATGGTCAGCAGACTCCATTCTCCTTCCCTTCTCCTCTTTCCTCTCCTGATCCCTATGCTGGTGCTCCTCCTCCGCCTGCCTGGCCTGGCGAGAGGGGACTGCTGGTTGATAGAGGGGGATAAGGGCTATGTGTGGCTGGCTATATGCAGCCAGAACCAGCCCCCGTACGAGACCATCCCCCAGCACATCAACAACACGGTACAGTCAAATAGAACCTCATCTATCAATATGCAAAAGGTGCTCGTAGCACCTAGTGCAGCGCTACGACCTTGTGGATCTGCTATTTTAGAAAAATCGTGAAAATGTGTGCAAATCTTTGAATATATATATATTTTTTAAAGCGAACATTTTGAACTCAAATCTTTGCTTCCGGGGGGTCCCTGGAACAACATATTTTGAGATGGGGGTCCACGGCCAAATACATATCATTTTGGGTGGTCCTTGACATGAAAAAAGTTTGAGAACCACTAATATTATAGCAACATACGTTTTTTCAAAAACTGCTAGGATTTAGAAGACATTTGTAGAATCCCCAGAAGCAAAGTTAAAAATGTTCGCTTTAAAAAATATGTATATTGGCACACATTTTCTAAAATAGCAGATCTAGCCGCGCTACGAGCTTGTAAATCTGCTATTTTTTGATAGCCAAAGAAATCTAAAGTGACACAGATGTGTTCCCGGATTGAATGGGTTAATGTCTCTAGTTTTTTTTTTAATATTTACTAGTAACATTAGCATGACATTAGGGGCTGAGACCATGACGGTACTGTGTTTTCTATTTCGGGTCACTTACACCATTAACCCCACTCATTTGTTAGTGTTAGTCAATGGTTCAGTACCACCCAATGTTTATTATTTGCATAATTATTACAAAGGGTATTCATAAAAGCAACATGGAATGGAAAGATGCCGTGTGCCCCACCACTTTGTTAGAAAATAAATGTTTCGCACTCGTTACAAATGTACCCACAGACATTGATGTGCCATCAGTTTGAGACACAAGCAAATTGATCAACACTTTTAACCACTTAAACCCTAATTGACCCTAATTGAGTCCCCTACGGTTCTATATTAGGCCTGTTTCACTTTACATTATTCTATGTCAGCGGCGCAGCGCTGAAAATAGTCATTCTACTGTACAAGCTCACAACATGTTCCGACAATGAGCTTGTAGATCTTCTATTTTCGCTGAATGTCCAGCCCAGAATAGGGAAGCTATAGGGTTCAATTGGTTAATGTTCTGCAGATTAGCTTTCATGGTATCCCGTGAATGCAGCCCACTTAAGTTACACACTGACATGAACACAGCCAGCAGTGTGTAAGCTCTACACTCGATTTAGCATACAGCAAGTGTCACTGCCAAGGTGAATCCATTCCAAGTAACAAGCAGCAGATTTAGTGTGATGAAATGCAGTTCCAGTGCCATTGTGTTTTATGAATAATAGCAACCATAATCAGTATCATATGCCCGTCAGGGCTTTTGAAGCTATGATGGTGTCAGACAAAGGACATATTACACATATTTGTGCAAAACTTCCATGGTAGGTTTTGCTAAGCTGCCACTTTAGATGACGTGCTTGCAGTCTCTGGTCAAAAGTGTGATGATGATGATGATGATGATGATGATGATGATGATGATGATGACTATACACATTAAAATCTGTGTTAATTTAGCCCAATGGACAGGTGATGTTTACTATGTGATAACCAATGATGGTGTGACAAAATTACATAATGACGAGGACAATAATGATGATGTTTGGTGGTGGGGGGATTCCGTCTATGTTATCCTTTTAGGTTCATGACCTGAGGCTGAATGAGAACAAGCTGAAAGCAGTGCTCTTCACCTCCATGTATCGTTTCACCAACCTGACCGACCTCAACCTAACCAAGAATGAAATCAGCTACATCGAGGATGGGGCCTTTGCCGGACAGGCCAACCTACAGGTGTGCAGAACTCAGAGAGTGTTTATTCTGTTTGATTTACTCTACTGTGTGGCTGAGTGGGTGGCCTGTCATCTTGACTCGCAGGAACTTTCAAATGTATGTATATTAATGCTGAAACAGGATTTGCTGATGCAAACTAAGAAGAATGGTTCAGACAAAACTTGCTCCGATATATTGGCCAGTTAGTTCACTGCGAGGAGCACAGACCCCTGAGCACTGCTCAAACGTGTTATCCTTGTGAAATAAAATAAAATGAAAGCTACACTGGAGAGTTTTGTGTAGGTCGGCAGCCCCAAGTGGCACCAGGAGGTAAGGGTTTTGATACTCGTGCCACTGGTCGTACCAGACGCTCATTGATGCTCATGTAAAATGCAGTAAATATGCAGAATTTTAATTAGGGGCGATGGAGTGGTATTATGCATTTTAAATCCCTTATTTAGATTGATGACTTGCACAGTGCAGCTTTAAGGTCATTGTCAGTAACTTTAGGTAAGAGTGTCAGCTAGCTCGGAGGGCGTAGCAGTCCTGGCACATAGGCTCAGTGTAGCTTGACAGTGTGTTGCGGGTTCGAGTCCCGATCCCGACGGCCTTTGTTGCATGTCACTCCCCATCTCTCTCTCCCCATTTCCTGTCAAACTACACAGCCAAAGTTCAGTAACTACGTTTTTGGACACACCGACTTATTTGTGTATCCCAAAGGTCAAATTAGCCTTCGTGATTTTTGGGGGATAAAAAATTACCTCAAGAACAGAAATGCAATTAGTGTAATATCATTTATATGCCGATATCTCATTTGACTGACCAGTTGAAACACTTTTAAACCCACTTATCAGCTCTTTTTTATCCCGTAGTGACTGCACTTTGGCTTTGTAGGGCTGTCCTATCGATAAAGACATAAAAAAGCCCAAAAATATATCTTTAAAAAAAAAAGAATGTCAGCTAAATGCTTCAAATGAAAAAAATGATTATGTGCTGTTTTGACAGGTTCTCCAGCTGGGCTATAATAAGCTGACCAACTTAACTGAGGGCATGCTAAGAGGACTGGGCCGCATGCAGTGCCTCTTCCTCCAGCACAACCTCATCGAAGTCATTGCCACCAATGCCTTCTGGGAGTGCCCTAGCCTCAGTAGCCTGGACCTGTCCTCCAACAAACTGGCCCGCCTTGACCCCTCCACCTTCACCGTTCTCAACAGGCTGATGGTGTGCGAACTGGCAGGGAATCCTTTCCACTGTGGCTGTGAGCTATACAGTTTCCTGTCTTGGCTGGAAGCTTTCAACAACGTGACCCACACTTATGACCGGCTTCAGTGTGAGACTCCTCGGGAGATGTTCGGCTACCCGCTCCTGAGTCCCCTGCCCGGGCACGGGAGGAACGCTCGTTCAATTCTTTCGAACATTTGTCGAGATGGCATGATTATTCCCGGGATACCCTCCCTACGTCCGGACATGGATGGCTCCGGGATGGGCCTGGATAACCCGGATCAGGGACTCTATCATCAGCCCACTTCGTCGTCCACAGCCGACCCTACCTACAACCACCAGATCTCCATCAAGCTTCAAACGGTGTCCTTCTACACCGCCTCTCTCATGGTTCAGATCCCCTTGCCATACAGCAAGATGTACATCCTGTCCCAGTACAACCACACTTTTGTTGCGGACATCATGCCCTTGAAAAACAAGAAGGAGATTATCACCCTGGATAAGCTGAAGCCTCACACCAACTACACCTTTTGTGTGGTTTCGGCGAGTAAATCTCAGCGATACAATCACACCTGTCTGTTCTTCGCCACGAGGGCATTGGGTCCGGAGGACCTGCGCGCCAATCCCTCTACCACTACCCACTACATCATGACCATCCTGGGCTGTCTCTTTGGCATGGTCATTGTGCTGGGATTTGTTTATTACTGTCTCCGAAAGCGACGCATGAATGAAGAGAAGCAGAAGGCCATTAGTGTGAAGAAGACCATCCTAGAGATGAGGTAAGAAGCTGTTTTAAATATTGCTTTATTATTTGACTCTCACAGAGTTGAAAAGCAATAGCAGTTTGAAATGAAAGAAATAAAACAAAAATCAAATACGGTTTAGTTTAGTAGGAATTTATAACTTAGGGAAATCCATGGAGGAAGTAGAGGAGATCACAAGTTAATAACTCATGGTTGTTTTCCTGTGATCGTGAGATGAAAAAGTCATTATCAAGAAAACAAAACGTTTTGTTTTGTTGATATAAAGATAAATAAACATATGGACTGCCATATGTTTCTCTGCATGCTTGAAGTAAAAAAGAAAAACACTAACCATTCTGTGTATCAATGCGGTTGTGAGCAACATTATGGTCGCTGAGTCAAAATGAGCAGATCAATGTGCTTGCTATTTGAATAACAAACATTGAAATTTAAAGGACCACTTCACCCATTTTCAACATATGTGACTGCTACTGGTGAAATCTTCCTCTAGACCCTCGAGAAAAATGCGTTTATGCGATCAAAATGGCACATAATTATGCGGGGGTAACTTTTTTCAAAAAGGCTGCATCGCATAATATGCGCATTGCATAATATGCGCATTGCATCGCATAATATGCGCTTCGCATATTTCCGCATATTTCGCAACTTTTCACATATTTCGCATTTTTCGCAACTTTTTGCATATCGCATATTTCGCATATTGCAGCATATTTCCGCATATTTAGCAACTTCCTGCAATTTCACCGCATAAAATTGCAAAAAAAACTGCACATTTCATCGCAAAATCAAGGATTTTAGCCTGCATAATCAAGAGTTTTAGCCCGCATAATCAAGGATTTTTGCCCGCGTTTTTCTGGAGGGTCTATTCCTCATGTCGCCAGTTTAGAAACAGTAGAAAATAGCAAATTAAATTAGATTTTTTTGGTTGTGTTTTTCGTTTTTTTTTATATTAACACAGTTCGAATGTTGAAGAAGGTTTGTATTGCAAAAGATAGTCGTTTTAGAATCATTAAATGGTTACATTTGTATGGCAAAGTAGGCTGCTTTTGCGCGAGTCTGTGTGTCTATGTTCTATCTTCATATAATTCGTCCTCACTAAGGGCAGGTACACACTGTAGGACTTTTAAAGTGGTCGGGGGTCGTCTGATCGTTAAGCATTTCACACTACAGGAATCTATTTATTGAAATCGTCTCTCACATATCCTTGTGGTTTTCACACTATAAGATTGATCACCGACTAGGGATCACACACTGTCGGATAGTTCACTAGGAAGCTATCCAGACCCGATACATACATTTGTTTTTATTCCAATTCATTTTAACCGACGTCTCATGAAATAGTGCACAGCTCCCGTGATATGCGCGAGACCGAGACAGGACGCTATTGATTGTTGAAATTAAATAATGAATTCTCTATTTCTCTGTATGTATCTCTCTCTCTCTCTCTCTCTCTCTCTCTCTCTCTCTCTCTGAAACAAGTCAACCAGCTTAAAAGTGCGCAATGAAACTCAGAAACAGTGTTGCCATGTCCGCTTATTATAAGCGACTTTGGGCTTGTTTTTCTGTAGAGTTGCTAGTAAATATTGGTTCTTGCGGGTTGCGTTTTTTGGGCTTATTTGTGTAGTTGCTTATTTGGCCTTGTTTCCTAATGTTGTTTAAACCAGTGGTTTAAACAACACATAATATGTATTTGTCCGCAGACCCCCCCTTCTGAAAATATGGTGTGCCATCATAGACCCCCATACAAGATTTGTGTGGATTTTGGAAAATATTCCACAATTTTCTCAAGATTTTTCTTTGAATAGCTGCGACGCATTGTGAGCTTGTAGATCGGCTATTTTCAAATATCCAATGTATTTGTAAATAGTTTGTGCTCAAGTGCCTTATGTTGGGCTTGTTTTCATAGACCTGGTTGCTTATTTCTCTCGCAACATCTGGCAATGCTGTCACACGCATGCTGCACACAGACACACACACAGAGCTGCTTCTCGCTCTCTCAGTCTCTCTCTGTGCAATTCCTGGACGGTAATATTGCGGTAGGGACTGTTTGCTGTGGTCAGATCCAGCGACGCTCCCCTAGTCACGGTGGCTGGAATGTGCTCTCATTGGCTGTTGCGTGTACATTTCTGTGGTCTGTGTCTCAAGAGGGCTATGGACAGTTCAGAAATCTGAGAAACGAGAAAACAACTTGTTTTCTCGTGATCACGACTTCAAAATATTAACTTGTATGTTCTCTATATGGACTGCCATAGGAACTATAGATTTTGTGTGGTCCATGTACTGGAGTTGAACCAACACATCGCCACTTAATGGCGGAACTGAGGGCTAATAATACTGTCACTGAAATTGATTTCCTCTGAAGGATTTATGCTGTGGGCTTCGGCAGCTCATTAGTTGTTTGGTTATTGTGATTCATAGAAAGGAAATAACTGGAAATCTATATTTCGAAATTCCCAATAGTGCACTTGACTTCACTGGGGCTTTAGGCCTCTATTTCTCATGTCAGTCGTTTCATTGAGCTTTAATAAGCCAATCAAATTCAATGTCGTCCCATGGCCTCACTCAGAGGGCAAAATAAAACTCATCAACTCTTAATGGGTCTCTATTAAGAGTTGATTTAGTTACGCAGTGACCCTAAACAGTCGGTTCACGTGTTTCTACAGGTACGGCCCAGAGGCGGCAGCAGCAGTGGTTAACGACGCCGGTGCCATCCAGGCACACCACCAGCACCACCACGCCGGTGGGACAGGGGGGAAACTACCCACGTCCGCCTCCTCCAGCACCGGCATGCTCCACGGCTCCACCAACACCAGCTCCTCCCGACTCTCCACCTTGCCCCAGGTGGAGAAGATGGCCAGCGCCTTCTCCGAGGCTATGAGCGGCAAGGGCAACTACATAGAGGTGAGGACGGGGGCGCTGGCGGGGGAGGGAGGCATAACGGCAGGCGGGGGAGTGGGCGGGGGCGGCGACGTGGTGCTGGACATGCGAGGCGGGATCGAGAACGAGGCCGGCGTGGATTCGGATGACGACGGCCGCGGCTCGGAGTCCGAGATCTCCACCATCGCCAAGGAGGTGGACAAGGTCAACCAGATCATCAATAACTGCATCGATGCCCTCAAGCTGGACGCCTCCGCCTGCGCGGTCAGCGCCTCTGAGCCGGTCTCCTCCTCTCAGCCTCCGGCCTGCATCACCTCCCTTCCCCGCAACCTCCTTCCCCTTTCCCCGGGCCACCCGGGGGACCAGGTCATGTCCTCCTCCCCCAAGGTGCACGTCCCCAAGCCCCACCCTCATCCTCAGCCTCACCTGCAGCCTCATCCCCAGCCTCACTCGCCCCACCCTCACCATCACCCTCACCCTCACCCTCACCCTCACCCTCACCCTCACCCTCACCCTCACCCTCACCCGTCCATGGCCCCTGTGCCGCTGGTCTTGCCCCTGTCTGAGCGGCCGGGCATCAGTGGCGGGGGGTTCCTCTCCCCTCCTTACCGGGACCCACCGCCGGCCAACGCGGTGCGGCCCCTCCAGAGGCAGTTGAGTGCCGACACGGCCGTCGCGGTGGTCATGAAGAACCGCTGCAGCACCCCGTCCTCCGCCGGATCCGCCAAGAGCGCCCGAGTGTTCGACATGCCTGAGCAACGCAGCCCCGAGCCCTGCAAGTATCCTCCAGAGAAGGGAAGCCCTTGCAGCGGAGGTGGAGGCGGAGGAGGAGGGGGGTGCAGTGGAAACGGCATGGGGAAAATTAACGGGGGCGGGGTGGGCGTGAACGGGGCAGGGCTGGGGTGCGGCAACGGGGGCGGGGGAGGGGTGGCGAGTGTGGGGCCGCAGCAGCAGCATCACCACCTGGAGGTGCAGCCGGACTACCACTGCTCCGAGCACCGCCACTCGTTCCCCGCGCTCTACTACGAGGGCGCCAATGACTCGCCCTCGCAGGCCCAGAAGGTGTCGTTCCTCAAGCCGCTCGGGCGCTCCAAACGCGACGCCACGGCCGCCTACTCCCAGCTCTCGCCCTCCCGACACCACAACAACAACTCGGGCTACTCCTCCAGCCCGGAGTACTCCTCGGAGAGCACGCTGAGGATCTGGGAGCGCTTCCGGCCTTACAAGAAGCAGAACCCGCGCGAGGAGGCCTCCTACATAGCGGCGGGCCACGCCCTGCGCAAGAAGGTGCAGTTTGCCAAGGACGAGGACCTTCATGACATCTTGGACTACTGGAAGGGCGTGTCTGCCCAGCAGAAGCTGTAAGCTGATGGGGAACAGGGTTCAAAGTTGAGACGAGAAGAGAACGTCAAGATTGGAATGCAACAGCAGACTTAAATTGTGGAGACGATCGCAGATTAGATTCATATATGTAGCAGGATTCCAGTGAGCTCTCAAAATGATGGGGCATTTAGAGTAGAGTGGATCCACAGTTGTAGAGGTTATATCCGCCTGGGGGTGTTTCTATTATTGTTGTTTTGGAAGGTATTCAAAAAGGTATTTCAATGAATCCGGAAGGAACGAGGCTCCCTGTCCCTGGGCACTTTGGTCCTCGCAGGCCTCCATTGACAGTTTGAATCTCCTCTAATGAACACGCGAGAAAGGTGGTGATGAGCAGGTGCCTTCTACCTCATTACCAGCATACAGTAGCTTAGCTATCGCTCCAAACGCAGCCCCGTTGACTTAAGCCCCGTCCTTCTCTCCGTTAATCCCATCAAAAGCCCATTCACAAAACAATCATTCCAGCACACCGCCAGCACCTGCTCTCCTATAGAAGCATCATTTAGGGGGATAATAAGGGAGGAATTAGGCACCTTTGTTTTAGAATAGCCTGCATGGGAGGCCGGGAGGGCATTACAGGGAGTGATACTTATCGTGCTAATTGTTCTTCTTGGTAATTAGCTGGTGTAAGAAGAAGTAGGAAGTGGCGGAGGGTGCTGTGTGGAGCCGTAGGGATGGGGGGGGGACCTTGGACAACGCCTGGAAAGTGCATGGGTGTGTGTGTGTGTGTGTGTGTGTGTGTGTGTGTGTGTGTGTGTGTGTGTGTGTGTGTGTGTGTGTGTGTGTGTGTGTGTGTGTGTGTGTGTGTGTGGGGGGGGGGGGGGGGGGGGGGGGCTTGTTCTGCAGCATGCTCATAGATTCGATACAGAAAACTAGCCAGGTTTAACTGTAGGGGTATGTGTGTGTGTGGAGGGGGGTGGGGGGCTCCGTTCTTTTCTATCTGCTTCAAGGCAGCGATGTGGATAGTTTAGTACAGATCTTTGCATATAGATAACAGCCCAGTCAGGGAAACTGTGGGCTTGTGAGCGTGCGCGCCGTGTACAACGGGGCATAGCTGCGTGCACACGCTTTGCTTGCCTATCCAGATAGTGTGAAGTAAGCCATTTCCAGGCTTGCAAGCATTTTTTGTCTCCGAGCCCATTTCTTATTTACAGGTGTAGCACATTTCTTTTGATAACGGAAGCTACGAAGGGGGACATTTACATTTCAATAGTGCTAGTCACGCAGAATTCACAAGACAGGTGTCGGCTTCCATATTAAAGAAGTCGATAATCACGTTGAGGGAGTTGCGGTTCTCTGGCGAGGTCCTGAGAGGAGGTCAGGGGGTTTATGTATAGCGGCATGAAGGGGTTTGTGAGTTCATTGTAGTTTGTAGTATTTTGCTGGCTGAGATGTATCAGCCTAGGGCAAGACTGAATAGAAACCTAAACTCTGTCAAGCATCCACCACACTACACAGAGATATATAACTAACCGTAAGAGCGACAGCCGAGGGCGATTTCCTGAGTCAGACCAGAAGAGTCTTCACTCAGCACTCTGGCCCACTCTGGTCTCTGGTAGACGGGCTGTGTTTGTTTGAGAAACGGAGATGTGCAGGAGAGACGTGGGTGTCTGCCGTGAACCAAAGTGCCCTAAAGAAAATTGACAGAGAGGTATGATTTCACCGGTTTGTTATTTCAGTTTCTTCTGCAATGGTCTCAAAGGGAAAATTGGAAACCTTGAAATGATGCATGAAAAAAGTGATTTAGTAATTATGATATAATTATATTTGATGGTTTGGATTTGGATTTGTTTTTTTCAGCATCTTTTGTTTTGTACTTGTAAAATGGAGCAAAGCTTGCTGCTATCAATGACCCTATTTTATACTTTGTCATACGATGGCGTCAAGCTAGATCTGTAGATCCACTATTTTTGCTATTTTGGAAGATTTCTGAAAAGGTTCTAAATTATTGGCCTATACAGTATGTGGCATGTCCAAAATAGGAACGAATGGTTGAAAGTGGTTAAATGAAAACCCACTAATGTTATTTTTTTTTACTTAATTAGTGAATTAATTAGTATTTCTTATTTTCAGATGTGTTATGTCATGGATTTAAACAGATCTCCCCATACTATTTTACCTAACAGCTGTCAAAACACTAGTTCACTCATCTACTGTATATCCTCCCTGCTGATATCCTGCCCAGTTACCTCCCCTGCAATTCAACCATCTCCACTGACAAGATAAAAATGCAATTTACAATGAAACCTGTAATTAATTCATTCCTGCTTGCTCGTGTTATTTCCCTGCCCCACAACCTGTCCAAATTAATGGGGTAAATTAATTGAGTCATTTGCGTAGGTGGTCTTGTAGCATTGTCTTAGGTCAAGGGAGCGTGCTGATATTATTAACTCCGGCAGATTGAGAGCTTGATTGAAATTAATGATTGCCACAGCCAGCCCCTCTCTGTTTCTCTCGCTTTTGCCATCCCTCTTTCTCATTGGACGATTAACCTTATTTCACCTCTGTTGACAGCAACCGCGACTGCCATCACACAGTCGGTGGTCCGCCGAGGCCCTGCCTGAAACTCTAACGTTAGATTCCCATGCTTTTTGCCATGACAGTTTGGGTTGAGACATGGCCACGGTGAGCTAGATAGAAATCAGACCTGCTGGGTTCTACCTTACACAGCTTGAGTCTGATTGGTCAGGAAAGACCTGGCCCCACAGTGTCTCTGTCTCTGGGAAGTGCAGTCCCATTTCATTTTCCAAAGCTTTGACCTTGATAGCATCATCCAGACAGGTCTGGATACCCATCCTCTGTTTGAGGTGTGAGCTCCATGGAGAAAGACGGAGTAGAGCATGGCATTTTCTTTTGACCTATAAAGTTATCCATTTCTGGAATGGGCTCTTTTCAAAAGGTCACTCTGAGGAGATAAAGCTGTCTTGAAGTATAGCCTATCCAACAGAAACAACTTACTGTAACTTGGAGCTTTCTGTAAGTATTTATAAATAAACACTACAGTATTATTCAATGCTCTTCACCACCAGCTCATACTAAACTGTAGCCTTTTACCTGATCAATGAAGTACTTCAATATGAGTAAATTAGAAAGGAAAATCATTATTTTATTTTCCGTACCCAATTCCTTTGAAGGGCTTTTGACACCTGGTGGAATGTCAAGGGAACGTCATTACTCAGCTATCAGATCAATAGAACTTAATTTTGGAACTTAAAACTCCCTCAGGCTCACAGTTGGACAGCTGCCACCTTGATAAAGGGACCGGGTTTTCTATTTCGGCCTTTTGTTCAAATTTCACCGGCAGCTGTGCACGGTGTTGGGCACGGCGAATTTCCAATCAGTCTCTGATTAGCACCAGCTTAGTGCAGACTTTTATTGAGGCATGGCTTAATTTGGTAGGCTGGAGAAATTGGACCGTGGGTACCTGCCCTTAGCCTGAGGTATTGCTCTTGAACGGAGGGAATAATAACATTAGTGCAGATATTCAGAAGCACATTATGCACCAATTGTCATAATTTACTCTGGAGTATATTAATCACCCATGTCCAATACTCGCCATGGCAGCGCTAATGATATTTTTTTCATTTACAGTACCATGCAATTATGAATGTCTTATAGCAGGTTTGTTGACTTTCATTTTCATTGACCAAACCAAATAGCTATGGTCTATCAGGTCTGTTTAACCCATTAAGGCCTGAGCTTCCGATTCTACAAAACGTCTTTTTCTGAAACACTTATGTTGCTATCAGTGGTTCTCAAACTTTTTCATGTCAAGGACCTCCAAAATTATATGTATTTGGCTGCTGCCCCCCCCCAATATAGTGCGGCACTCGGTGCCGCACTATATTGGGGGGGCTATGAGCTTGTATATCTGCTATTTTTTAATAGACAGAGTATAACATAATGGTTTAAGTGGTTACTCAGATGCGTTCCCGGTTTTAATGGGTTAATTAATGTCCAAGCACATTACTGTATGCCCGTTCAGTTTAACCTCAATATAGAGCGCATTGTGTTTGATCAGGTGCAGCCATGGTAACCAAGCCTTGCTCCACTTTAGAAATGTATTTTTTCATGTGTTTTATGCATATAATTTGTTCACCTGCTGTGTGCATTTTCAGCAGTAAGGCTTTTAGTTCCTTTGTCTTCACAGGAGTGGTTTTCAACAGTCCTCGGGACTATAGAGCCTAGCAGTGGGTCCTCAAACCTTTTTATTTCAAAGAGCCCCTATAACTCTCAGAGACCCTGAAACCCCCTCAAGGAACTCTGAGAGTCCCTGGACCCCACTTTGAGAACCACTGTGCTAGAAAATGTCCAGATACCCTGGTTTGTCTACTCTCCTTAAGGCAATTAAAGCTACAATCCGTAAGTTTTATGCCTATTGCCTCCCTGTCCCAATTGAGAGAGGTGCTGTAATTGCAATGATGTCCAAAATACAAAGATATAAAGATGGTGGCACATCTACTTTAGTTTCCAATCCAGTGTGCCGTCTAGTTCAAATAATAATAATTTCAACCATTCAGTGTCCTACAGCACCAAAAGATACAGCAGATACAGTGCTAATTACATTGTATTAACAAACTCTACCATGCAGACTGGTTAAAATGACATTCTATTCATACAAAAAGATGTCCCGGATAGTAGCTTTAAGGGCTAAAAGGAGTGGATGACAGTCTCAGGTTCTCAGTGGAGAAACTGCTGAGGAATAGGAATAGTCTTGTGTCTAGTCCAGTGGTTATTAAAGGACCCCCATAACTCTGAGAGTTTACGAATGAAACCAAATGGTTCCAATTTGGTTCCATTTGTACAGTTACAGGCCTGTAAGGGTCCATTTGGAACCCCCTCAAGGAACCCTGAGAGGGTCCCCGGACCCCAGGTTGAGAACCACAGTGTGCTTCCCAAAGCAATGTACATTTTTATTTTTTCATTTGTGCTCTTGGGGCGCATTTAACACAATGAGCATAGTAACACCGATATTAGTATTGTAGTGGTTGTATGGTGTCGGCTATGAGAAAAAAAAATTACAATTCAGTGTGGGTCTCTATTGACTTACCAGGTTGGGAACACAGTCTCGGCAACAAACTCTTTGCATTTAATGTCAAGCTTATTTTCCTTTTGATGAAAGTGTTCTTTGGGCGGAACATCTGTGGCAACAAGCATTTTATTCATATGGGAAACAGAATTGAATATTATTATCCCAAAAAGTGTATTCATGTGGGTTTTATACTGTTGTAGACAATAATGTAGCTGCCTCGGGAGTTATTGTTATGAAAGTTTACTTTTGAAGGTTTTTCTTTTTTACGACTTTGGGGTTTATTGAAAAACACAAATCAATAGTCATGGAAAACGGTGGAAAAGCCCTTTGATTGCCTCCCTTCGGACATGTAGTCTCTGTCAAACCGAGCCTCTACAGTTCAACTGCAGATGTGCAAAAGCTCCCTGGGAATAGCAGAGCGGCTCTTTGCCCCCGTTTAATTAAAGTTCTGAATCCAGACAATGATGTCTATGGTGGGAACAGTCATGATGTGAGTGCGATGCTGCAATGATTAGACGCCACTGCTCCTTGTATGGATAGTCTAGTTTCACGAAAACAATGCATCCGAATCCCCTGTCCTCATCCCGCACAATTAAAATCTTAATGGGATTTGAGAGCCAATGCTGTGTGAATATAACTTCACATTTATGTCTCCCGTGATTCCATATCAGTGGAATGGTGGTGAGATATTAGAATGCAGCCACGTTGAATGTCTCTGCGCCGTCAGAACTTTACCCTAAACTGTAGAAATACTGCGTGGCCCTGTAGCAGTTATTCACCCGGAATTACCTTACTGACATGTGAAGCACCACAGTATATCCCCACCTAAGAACAAGTGGCTTTGAGACACTGCAGAAGGCTACGATTTAATAAGGAGCAGCGGTGTGCTTTTCTGGGACTAGAGACTAGATGGGGGGAAACTGAAAAGCAGAGCTTTCATTGCGGAGCCAGACCAGGCAGGGCCTTATTTTTTATTATAAATTACCATTTGGTTGCCAAACAAAATATTGTTCTGGTCTTTCGTTCAATTGTTTTCAGAAAATAGCAATTACCATCGTGGCTCTAGTTTCAAATATTGCTTATGAAAATGATGCTACCCAGCATTCATTAGAGTTTAATGACTGTATAATGGTGGGTGGCCCCCAGGAGGAAAGGGAACACCTAACCTTTGTTAATCCATGCACTTCTCCGTCTCGGAGCTGTACAGGCCCTGGCTTGTCCCAATCCGGCCCTGGAGAGGAGACAAAGCTGTAGTTTGCAGGCGGAGATGTTCTGCTGTTGACACTCAATTGTAAAACTGACTGGTTGATTGGACGCTTAATTAATCAATGGATCATTCTGTGTGCCCTTGTGAAACCGCACACACATTGTGAGAGGGTTTCTACCGGTGGCCAACTGTGACAACACACACACACACACACACACACACACACACACACACACACACACACACACACACACACACACACACACACACACACACACACACACACACACACACACACACACACACACACACATTAATGTAGAGAATAAATGAATATACTGTACGTGTTTGAATAGATACTAGTTACACTATGTGGACATGATAATGAGACAACACGCACACATACAGTACACTCAATTGCACACACACATGCGCTCTCACTGAGAGCGTGCCACATCTTTGCGTGCACGCATGCACGCACACGCACACGCACACGCACACGCACACACACACACACACACACACACACACACACACACACACACACACACACACACACACGCACGTCTCCTATAACATACTGACGCCTTCCTACACAAAAGATGGACTGAATCTTTCTATCTACGTTTACAGACACAATTGGTCTTATAAAGTGCCAAAACGGCGTGTGCAACAAAGTGTTATTCAGAGGTGGAATGGAGCCAAACACCTGTAGAAATGAATTAAATCATTCTATGTGTTTATTTTAATCAGTGTATTTATTTAGTTGTGATGAACGTGCATATCTTTACTGTCTGCAACTTTACTTTTGAGGGACTTTACTTTACTTATCTGTTTTTTTATAAGTCATGCAATCACTGGTTTATATGCTAAAAATGTATCACATGTTCAGATTTTGTGTAATGCTGGGAAACCTATGTGTTTTTGTTGTTGCCATGGGCCCCTTTGATCTGTCATGAGGCCATCTGACGCCCACAGTTCACTAACAACTGTAATCTACATCCATTATTTTAATGGCCTTCATGCAATTTTGGCTTTAGATAAGAGCAGACAGGTGGGCGAACGAGAGATGATGGCATACTTTTTGGTCCAAAGGACCCCGCAATCTGATATCCATTAGGCCACGGACCCCCATTTGATAAAATGTTTATCTCTGAGACCCTAATCTTCACTGTAAAATCCTCAAAGCGTTCATTTAACTCAGAGAGCGTACTAATGGAACCAAATGGACCCTTACGGGTCCATTTGGTTCCATTAGTACGCTCTCTGAGTCACAGACGTATACAAGGATCCATTTTGCGCCCAACTATCATCCATTTACCTGGGGACCCCTCTGGAAGTCCCTCAAGGACCCCTGGAGGTCCCCCCAGACTACATATTGAGAACCGGTGCTGCAGGTGTTTGGTATGGTGATCACATGATATGTGGCTGGGAGTGATCTCTGAAACACCAGGATGCCGCATGGCACAGAATGTTAAAATGACAGCAATAACGTCCAGCTCTGGAGAGTCATAGCATAGAGTACAGTATATAGGCTTTTTGTTTAAAGGTCCTCATGGGGTCTATTTACAGAGTTTTTACTCAGCAATACACGCGCACGCACACACACATACACACACACACACACACACACAGCCCATGTTGACCAGTTGATGACATGCCTGTCACGTCTTGCCGGCTACACTGCATCTCAAACCCTCGTAAAGGGAGACAGGGAACGGCCTACACAACTGTTGTGTGTGTGTGTGTGTGTGTGTGTGTGTGTGTGTGTGTGTGTGTGTGTGTGTGTGTGTGTGTGTGTGTGTGTGTGTGTGTGTGTGTGTGTGTGTGTGTGTGTGTGTGTGTGTGTGTGTGTGTGTGTGCGCGTGTGCGTGTGTGTGCGAGTGCGCGTGCAGTTTACACTCTAAATATTTTCTGGTGGCTGACAGCAGTTTTATATGAAGGCATCTAGGACATAAAAAAGAGTAGTAGAGGTATTTATTGTATTGTGTGTGTGTGTGTGAGAGAGATTTTCTTATATTACAAAATGTACATTCTGTTTTCATACTTTTTATTTTTAATTAATCTGCCTGCAGGCCCCTGCAATAAGGCTACAGTATGCTCATTCACTTGCACACGCACGCACGCACGCACGCACGCACGCACGCACGCACGCACGCACGCACGCACGCACGCACGCACGCACGCACGCACGCACGCACGCACGCGCACACACACACGCACACGCACACGCACACGCACACACACGCAATGTATTTCTCTCCCATGAAAGTTAATCGTAATTACATCCAGACTCTCTACACTCATACTCCTGTTCATACCTCTGTCTCTCTTCATAAATCACTCTCTCTCTCCCTCTCTTGCACGCACACACACACACACACACACCAATATTCTCCCCCTAGCTCCAGGTAATTTCCTCATCCTGCTAAGAGCTCTCATGTGAGTTGAGACCTACTCCCTGCCTCCTCTAATATGTTCACATCTCTGTTCTAATCACTGTGGTGTGATTAGCATGGGATCAGCAGGTTGCAGTGGATCCTGCACCGCAGTGTGGCGGGGCCGTCACCTTGCTGCACGCAGGTCAAATACATAGACAGTGTCACACTTGCCCTCCTGCAGCAGGTGACACGCAGCAGTAAGAGAGAGAGACATGGAAATGTGTTAACTTCGTTATCACTATTTAAAAAATACCAGTGGTGGAAAAGGTACTCACATGTCTTACTTAAGTACATTACTGCAATGTAGAAATACTCTGTTACAAGTAAAAGTCCGGAATTCAATATTTACTTGAGTAAAAGTACAAAAGTAGTGGCATCAAAATGTACTTAAAGTACCAAAAGTATAAAAAGTACTAATTGTGCTGAATGTCCCATTTAACAAGTTTTCAAAAGTATAAAATGACAAAAAAACTTTTTTAAATAGCAGATCTACAATCTACAATTGTAGTCGAGTAAAAGTACAATATTTGCCTCTGAGATGGAGGTGGAGTAGAAGTAAAAGTATTGAAAACTGGAAATAGTCCAATAAAGTAAAAAAAATACCTCAACATTTTACTTAAGTACAGTACTTGAGTAAATGTACTTAGTTACTTTACATTACATTACAGTCATTTAGCAGACGCTTTTATCCAAAGCGACTTACAATAAGTGTATTCAACATAGGTAGGGAACGAAAACTACTAATCACCAGAAGTCTTTAGTGCATTATCTGCAAAAACAAGCAACCAAGAGTATACCTAGCGCTAAGGTAAAAGTGCAATATATCAGCTACCTATTTCCTTAAACAGATGAGACAAAATAGCTAAATCAAATGAGCATGAGCTAAAACAAATAAGTGAATCGACTAAACAAGATCCAATAAACAATCCAATAATCCAATAAACAATACAGCAATAGAAAACAAGCGTTCGTACAACTAGTTAACAACAAGTAGGTCAGGCAGAGAGGAAGGGTAGTGTTTCCTGAAGAGGTGAGTTTTCAGCCTGCGGCGAAATATGGGCAGTGACTCTGCTGTCCTAACATCAGTGGGAAGTTCATTCCACCACTGTGGGGCCAGAACAGAAAAGAGTCGTGACCGTGTGGATCGGCCAGAAGGACCCTTGAGTGACGAGGCAATCAGTCGCCCCGAGGTGGCAGACCGAAGTGGTCGGGCAGGGGTGTAGGCATCGACCATAGCCCGGAGGTAGGAAGGAGCTGTTCCTTTCATTGCTCTATAGGCTAGCACCAGGGTTTTGAACTGGATGCGAGCCGCTACGGGGAGCCAGTGTAGAGAGCGGAGAAGGATGGTTGTGTGGGAGAACTTGGGGCGGTTGAACACCAGACGAGCCGCAGCTTTCTGAACAAGCTCCAGGGGTTTGATGGCAGATGCCGGAGCACCAGCAAGGAGGGAGTTGCAGTAGTCCAGGCGGGAGATGACGAGAGCCTGGATGAGCACCTGGGCTGCCTTCTCCGTGAGGAAGGGGCGAATCCTCCTGATGTTGTAGAGCAGGAATCTGCAGGACCTCGTCACTGATGCGATGTTTGCCGAGAACGTCAGTTGATCGTCCAGGGTCACACCCAGATTCTTCGCAGTCCGAGTTGAGGTCACCACAGCATTATCAATGGTGATGGCCATGTCTCGGTGCGGACAGCCCTTCCCCGGGAGGAACATCAGCTCGGTCTTGTCCAGGTTGAGCTTCAGGTGGTTTGTCGACATCCACTCCGAGATGTCAGCCAGACAAGCAGCAATGCGTGTCTCCACCTGGGTATCAGAGGGGGGGAATGAGAGGATTAGCTGGGTGTCATCGGCATAGCAGTGGTAGGAAAAGCCATGGGAGTGGATGACAGCACCCAGAGATGTAGTGTAGAGAGAGAAAAGAAGAGGACCCAGAACCGAGCCTTGGGGAACCCCAGTTGTGAGCCTGTGTGGTTCTGACACAGACCCTCTCAGCATCACCTGGTAGGAGCGACCCGTCAGGTAGGATGCAAACAGGGAGAGTGCAGAGCCTGAGACACCCATCCCCTCGAGGGTGGAGAGGAGGATCTGATGGTTCACCGTGTCGAACGCTGCAGACAGGTCCAGGAGTATCAGAACGGAGGAGAGAGAGTTCGCTCTAGCGGCATGGAGCGAATCCGTCACTGCCAGGAGGGCAGTCTCTGTCGAGTGACCCACTTTGAACCCAGACTGGTTGGAGTCCACTGTACACCACTGCAATCTACGACCTTACAACACGTCACGATTGTGACACATTGTTAGCTTGTAAATCTGTTTTGGCTATTTTTGAAATACTGACATGCCCATAATAGGGATGCCATCAGGTTGAAAGTGGTTGCTTGAGCCCCCTCAGGACGAGGGGTTAAAAGAGAAAAGTGCCACACGAGGACAGGGGACAGCTTTTACTCATTAGTGGGCTTTGACACTAGTGGACACTGTAAAATGTTACACAGCTTAGCTTTTCCACCTATACCACTGCCAGGCGTTATTCTATAGGTCACTGTTAAATCCCTGTGTGGGGGAGTAATCATGACATATAGTACTGTGGAAACACTTGAGCCTGTGAGGCTGTCTCTGGGATCCCAACACTACCCTGAAGATTAGGAAGAAGCAGGCCTGTGATTGAGATGTTTCCCTCTTAAATCCCTGAGCTTGTTGGTGAGATGTTGATCGGTGGAGTGAGTGATTTGTGTGCTCTCTACCCCTCCTTTAAGAGCTGACTGTGTTCCCTAGAGCAGTGGTTCTCAAACGTTTTCATGTCAAGGAACCCCCAAATTGACACTTATTAGCCCGCGGACCCCCATTTGAGAAGATATGCCAGGGAGGGACCCCCATAAGAGAAGATTTTTACGGCTCTAGCTGTGATTCTCAACCATCTTAATTTCAAGGACCCCCAGTTTGACATGCATTAGGCTACGGACCCCCATTTAATGGCATTTTTATCTCTGGGACCCCAATTTATATTGCAAAATCAATGTTAATTCATCCTCTGAGAGTGTACAAATGGAACCAAATTTGGTTCCATTCGTACACTCTCAGAGTTACAGACCATAAGGGTCCATATGGTTCCTAACTATCTATCATTTAGCTGGGGACCCCCTGGAACTCCCTCAAGGACCCCTGGGGGTCCCCGGACCCCATTTTGAGAACCACTGCCCTAGAGCAGGGGTTCCCAATCATTGTCTCTCAAGTCTCCTCGGGGCCCAAACTTAGAAAAATACATCATGAATGAATCACTTATTAATCCCTATTTGAGAAATAATTAAAATATGTGACCAGTCATAGACTGGCCACATGCAGTCTGAGATCCACGTGAAACCATGTATTGTATTAGACCCCTTCTTAGTTTAAATTATTTTGTAGTTGTTGTTTTTTCCCCCCCCTAAGAACCCAAGTGGCAGCATGTCCCTGCCAGAGCATGAAATTATTATAATGTTCTAAAACCCCAATAGTGGCACGCTTTATTCCCCTTGCTCCATGAACATCACTTAAATAACAATTGCTGTGGCAATTACTAACTCTGCAACATGATCTGACTCTGCAGCATGATCTGAGGGAATTGCATTTAGGCTTTCAGTCGGGTCCCCGGAGCAGGGAAACGCTACGAAAATAATAACATGCCTCCAAATACCCAAACCAGCTAACAGCAGCAGAACATGAGGTTGCGGGAGATGTTTTTGAAGTCGAGGACTTGAGAATTTGTTTGTGTATGTGTGTGATTGGGGAATCTGCATGGGAGCGTGTGTATAGCTGTTGTTTATATGTGGGCTTCTGTTGTTGTACGCGTGTGTTTTGTTAAGGGTAATTTAGACTGCTATGATTTTTCTCTGCAGCGTTTTAGTGCTTACATTTATGCTCCACGTGCGACAGTGTCACGCACCAGAAATAGTTGAGCTACAAGCTCACAATGCGTTGGCGGATGCGAGCTTGGTGTAGGTCGGCTACAGTGCGTGACACCGTCGTGCATCTATGTATAAATTGGGCTTCAAATGGCTTTGTCTCGTCATGAACTGGGGTCTGAATTAGGTTTTACCCGGGAGTGTTTCGAGAGTGTGTGTGTGGGCGCGTGCACGCACTAATGTGTAGTGTGTGTGTGTGTGTGTGTGTGTGTGTGTGTGTGTGTGTGTGTGTGTGTGTGTGTGTGTGTGTGTGTGTGTGTGTGTGTGTGTGTGTGTGTGTGTGTGTGTGTGTGTGTGTGTGTGTGTGTGTAGTTGAACCTTGTTGTACTGAACATGCATATTTATCTACCTTATCCTTGAGTGTTGTATGTGTGTGGCTGGACAACGTGCGGTCCGATCGATCACAGGCAGCAGGAGTGGTTGCTGGAAGCGACAGGCGGAACAGTGAAGGTTGCTAGGTAGAGGATAAGAACACACGCTCCTGCTAATTGCCTTCTGTCGCCATGGCAAAAAAACCTACAGAACTCTGGAGATTGCCCCAGGTATATACACACACACACACACACACACACACACACACACACACACACACACACACACACACACACACACACACACACACACACACACAAACCTACTGTAAATTTGCATACGTGGACACACATAATCATGTAATGACCTTTCTACACTTGAATCTATAAAGCCCTCTGGGAGAGAGAGAGAGAGAGAGAGAGAGAGAGAAAAGGGGAATTGGGGGAGCATGCAGACAGAATGTGAGATGTAGGGAGGGGTAAAAAGGCAAAGAGCATGGAGAGCTAAATAAGGAGAACGCAGCATGACAAAAGAACGGGTGGAGAGAGAGAGAGAGAGAGAGAGAGAGAGAGAGAGAGAGAGAGAGAGAGAGAGAGAGAGAGAGAGAGAGAGAGAGAGAGAGAGAGTGAGAGTCATTGTGTTATGAGAAAGGCATGTGTTATCACAGAGCATCCGCGCCTTGCTGCATCACAAGCACCATTCTGAACATTATGTTTCACATTAGCTATGATGATGAGTACACCATTATGTCATCCCGTCAGGCAGAAACAGTTACTTTTCAGGACAGAACCTGACTTCCAATGTTATTATTAAGTCACGTTAAGTTTGTTGTTCATAACTTTCATTAATTAAAAGTTTATAAAACCCACCGACAGACTTAACAACGTCCATATTTTGTGCATGTCATATTAGACGAAAACAAATTGTCAATTTAAAGAAAAGAAAACATGCCGATCTACAAGCTCACTCAATTATAAACTTCAGTTTGATTGGTTATTTCCGCTACGTTTGAGTGAGACATTGTCGCTCCCAATGAAATACAGAGATACTAGCTAGGTTTCTGCCCAGCAGTAACAATATCTTCTGTAGCTTATCACATGCACAATCTCAGCAGTCATTATTTCTACATTTGCGGGATAATTTTCAGGGCTCAGGTGGAAAAGTGACAGCTCGGCGCGTGCCACCGACAGCAGCAAGGTCAAAGAAGCATAAAATCTGCGTGACGCAGAGAGGACTTTGATCGTAGCAAGCACTGCTCGCAAACAGCGGGCAGAGAGGCAAAGGCTACCTCATTAAAAAGTGTAACTCTGTGGCATGGCTGACTCCCCGGCATTCATCTGGCAAACGGTAGACATTATGTCTGGAGTGTGTGTCATTATGTAGTTCGGCAACAAAGCCCCTTGAAGTCAAAAAGGAAACGTTGGTTTGTCGCCGTTCAAAACTCTGCATTAAAGACACATCAGTCTCGCATGTCATTGCATATGAAAGCAACATGTCTAATGTTGGCCATACTCACGGCCTGAGTTGTTTGAAACCTTATATACGGGAGGATAGTGCTGAATGTGTGCGTAGTATAGGGAATGTGTCATGAATATGCATTCAAAGAGATGAGGTAAGGAGGAGGGAGGAGGAGGAGGGGAAAAGTGGCAGTAGCAAAGCAAGGGAATGAGTGAGAGAGACAGACAGACAGAGACAGAGAGATGGGAAAGCATAGATGAGAGGGACCAGAGTCAAGGAGAAAGGAAGAGAGGATAAATGAAATTCAAAATAGGCGGATGAGTTGGAGTGGAAGGAAAGTAGAGCGAGAGAGAGAGAGAGAGAGAGAGAGGACTCATATATATCAGTGCTCAGGCATATGTTTAGCATTTCAAAAGTGTATACGTTTGTTTGTACGCGTGCGTGCGTGTGTGCGTGCATCTTTGTGTGCATGTGACATGCCATAGGTTTGAATCTCTCTCAGAACCTGCGTTGCCCTTGGCTATATGCTTCTCCGTCCCTCCCCAGTGGAAAGAAGTGGAAGCGCTTCAAATGCAAATATATACACAGTGAAATCCGCTGTTAATTTAACTCAGCGTGTAAGATGGTGGTGGTGATAGTGTGTGTGTGTGTGTGTGTGTGTGTGTGTGTGTGTGCGTGGGTGCGTGCGAGCGAGAGAGCGAGCGAGCGTGTGGCACGTTAGTTAGAAAGAGATAAATAAGGACCAAGGGACATCTGGTGGCAGGAGAGAAGGAAGGAAGCGTCATAAAATGGCAGAGAAGGAGGGGTGAGGAGAATTAGCATATTATTAGGAATCAGCTTTGCATTGTGACAGAGGCAGCTTGTCAGGCCTGAAGCAGAACAGTACACTTAGCGAGGGTGTGTGTGTGTGTGTGTGTGTGTGTGTGTGTGTGTGTGTGTGTGTGTGTGTGTGTGTGTGTGTGTGTGTGTGTGTGTGTGTGTGTGTGTGTGTGTGTGTGTGTGTGTGTGTGTGTGTGTGTGTGTGTGTGTGTGAGAGAGAGAGCGGGAGAGGGAGAGAGGGAGTAAAGCCTACTTCGCTCACTGAAAATTACAGGTTTTGAAAGTCAGACGAAGCATAAATTAGGCTTGAGAGGAACGGTATTTGGGGACAGATGGAATGTGATTTTCCTCCAGTCATTCTGAGTTCCACTTGAGCGAGCAGCATCCGGCCACTTAATTTTTTGTCTTCTAGTTTTATCAATCTATCATTCCATTTCGCTCTAGCTCTCTCTCTCTCACACACACACACACACACACACACACAAACACACACACACACACACACACACGAATGGCTGCTGAAATGGCACCATATCCCTGGAGTTTTATCCGAATGTGCTTGGCATCTCTTAAGGAAAGAGACCACATGTGCGTGCGTGCGTGCGTGCGTGCGTGCGTGCGTGCGTGCGTGCGTGCATGCGTGCGTGCATTTGTGTTGATTTAAACATAGGAGCATGATCATGACTAAAATATCAATATAGCATGATCTGCATGATACTGTATTGATCAACACAAATGCGCACATGTGTTTATGGGGACGATTTATGTGGATATGCAAAAAAATCTTTCATTATTATTGCATGTGCATGCGTAGGCATAATGTGCTTCTGACATAGCATGAGCATTAATAATAATCAGGTGCGCATGCTGGACTGGTGCCTGTGCTATATCACTTGCGTATGAGTGCGTGTGAGTGTGCATAAGTACTGTACATGACAAATGTGTGCTCTCTCACTTTACAAGGGTCTGTAGGCATTTGCATTGATCAATGATCCTCCCCTATGCTCTGCCACTGTGGCTTGTTATGAGAGCCACTCTCCAAGATTGCCCTAGGAGGGAGGAGAGAGAGAGAGAGAGAGAGAGAGAGAGAGAGAGAGAGAGAGAGAGAGAGAGAGAGAGAGAGAGAGAGAGAGAGAGAGAGAGAGAGAGAGAGAGAGAGAGAGAGAGAGAGAGAGAGAGAGAGAGAGAGAGAGAGAGAGAGAGAGAGAGAGAAATGCTGACATGGTAATGCTGACACAACCATAGGGTAAAATAAAGGTTGGTCCATCCATATGGGTTGAGTTTAGGGGCATGGAGGTAGGCGAAGGTCCATGAAAATGATTTGTGATGTGAACGATATGAATTATACAAAATGATAGTGCAGTATAATCTGAAAAAGACTGCACAGTGCATATCGACAAAAGTATATATTGAGGCTTTTTGAATGCAAACATATTGGTTATCTATTTACAAAGTAAAAAAACGGCAAGGTGTGAACTTGTAGCTCTGCAATATCTGCAATTTTAGAAATTTCTATTCATATTTAAATGTTTGAATATTTGGGACTCCAGGGTTAATGTGTTAACCATATCCATTAGTTATCTCTATGGTGGGATGGCTACCATTGAAGTAGGCTATGTACTGTATCTTCTGTTATCTCAGCCTTTTTAAACAAACGGTAAGCCCCACCCTCAACCACTATGCTGTAAACAGTCACGTGACGTATGTGGTAGATAAGCCAGGTTCAGAAAAGCACAACACTGTTGCATTATGGTGGTAAATAAGCTACTAAAGATTGACATTACATTGCTACAGTTGCCTGCTACTGCAGGGCTTTACAAGCCTTAGTACATTTTTCCTCACAGAAATTCAGAGTATTTGGGATATCATTGCAAAACATGTAGGCCAAATAAGTTAATTAAATGCTAATTAGACAACATTTTTTATTTAATAAAAACAGAGAAACAAAATAACACTACAATGCACGCCTGCCCTCACAGCACAAATTATGCACACAATATAGAGTTTCAGCACCACGGACAGCGATCATGTCATTTTGGAGCACACTTCAACCAATTAGGTATGTGATAGTATAAAATCATGATCATGATAAAATGAAGGTCGACGTGAGGGGCCGATCCGGTAATCCCTGGTCCGAGGGCACCCCTCCTGTATGTATGTCTGTCTGTATGTCCCCACAAAGGTAGACCAATCACAGCTCACGTTGCAGGGCATGACGTCATGAAGCTGAAATTTGACAGTGTGTTCTTACTGTAACAGACACACACCATGAACAACACTGAAGTCGTTCACAAGCACAGTTATTAGCCTATGCGTCGTTTATGTTATGTTTAGGGTTATAGGTTATAATAGTTTCGTGTTGATTCTGCATGATTTAGATGCAGCCTCTTTGAGCCCCAGCATCTTGTATTCTCCTTAACTGATGCATTCTGCTTTCTTTTTCTTCTGTTCTCAAAGCCCAGCTGAAATGCACATGGTATATTCCCTAGCTATTTCTCTTTCCCTTCTGGTGCATGTCACCTTGACGACAGCTCCAAATAGCATGCCAATGAGCCCACAGCGCTTTCTCACGCTACTGAGTTATCATTCTTATCGCAATTAGCCAACAATAGTTGGCCAACAATAGTCCTTCAGAAGGGCTCATTTCTCTGACTCTACCCGTAATTCTTTGCCTCTTGGGAGAGTTGTCACTCCGTTCCTCAGTTACCAGCTCTTTTTTTATTTTTCATTTTTTTTAGAGCTATTTTCTACCTTTTTTGACTGATCAAGCTCTCGCTCCCCTCCCTTTATCTACCTTCGCTCTTGCTCCCCTGGAAGCCTATAGTTGTTGTTTCTTTCCATTCTCGTCTATCGCTTTATCTTTAATTCCTTCCATCTCCTTGTTCTTTGTCTCGCTCCCCCCACCCGTCTTTCTGTTTGTCTTTGTCTCATTTGTCTATCTGTGTGTCTGTCTGTCTGCCTGTCTGCCTGTTTTTCTCTGTTTTTCCTGTCTCCCTGTCCCCTCTCTCTCTCTTGTTCCTTCCACATGTTCATGTCTGTTTTTTTCCAACACACACACACACACACACACACACACACACACACACACACACACACACACACACACACACACACACACACACAAACACACAAACACGTGTGCGCCTTTCATTTTCCCCACCACCCCGGCTGCTGTGTGTGTGTGTGTGTGTGTGTGTGCGCTCCAGGCACAGGGGCAGGGCTTATCGTTCAGTAGCCCGTCACAGGTGCGTGATAACAGACCAACATCAGCAGAGAGGGTGGCTGGGGGCTGAGGGGCGATGGGGGTGGCGGTGTGGGGTTCTTCTGTTGCTGCAACAAGCCACAGGCACAGAGCTCCATCACTGCATGACCCTGCTTCCAGCCTATCAGCTAATGTGCTCTCTGCTGCTGCTGCAAGAGAGAAGATGATGGGAGGTAGGAGAGGAGCTGGGTCAATAACAGCAGAGAGTTCTAATCGCCCCAATGATGATATCTGTGTGTGTATGTCTGTCTGCATGCATGTGTGTGCGCGTGTGTGTGTGTGTGTGTGTGTGTGTGTGTGTGTGTGTGTGTGTGTGTGTGTGTGTGTGTGTGTGTGTGTGTGTGTGTGTGTGTGTGTGTGTGTGTGTGTGTGTGTGTGTGTGTGTGTGTGTGTGTGTGTGTGTGTGTGTGTGTGCATACGCTTAGGTTTTAATGATATCTTTGTATGCATATGAGAGAGAGAGAGAGAGAGAGAGAGCGAGCATGTTCTATATGTTTGTGTGCGTGTAGGGTTTGTCTGAGTGTAGGGTGAGGGTGAACTATTATTATTCCAACGTGCAAACTTATTTCCATTCTTATCTGCATACACTCTGGGTGGGTGTGCGTTCTTCTAACTCCTAGGTGTGTACTTTGCTGTGACTTTCCTCTAACCTCAGATTGGTGACATTAGCACCAGACTGTCCTGCTGAGAACGGATGTTAGCGTTTCACATTGCAAATGATTGGGAGACAGGGAGACAGACTTTTAATAGCTCACACCTCATTGCCATGCAGTCAGTGTGGCACTGGGTTCGTCATCGAAGCATGGGACACGCACACACACACACACACACACACACACACACACACACGCACGCACGCACGCACGCACGCACGCACGCACGCACGCAATGTTGTGACCCTATTTAATGTGGAAACATGATAACTACTAAGGCATAATGGATATAAAACCACTGCTTGCACAATTTAACACACACAAAGAGAGACATGAATATAAAATTCTACATGAATAGGTTTAGTGTTGTTTTAAGTTAAACACATGGCTGACCTGTCAGCTGTTTATACAGTGAAGTTGTTTGCATTGCATTGTCATAGTAACATAAGTGTGAGGATGTTAAATATTTATAAGGTCAGTGGTCACTTATGAGGACAAACACAATTTACCCATGAACCATTCTCTGAAATCAGTTTACACAAAAGTGGCTAATGTGAAGTTTGCAAACTATAGAGGCTATATTATGCATGCACTAACTTTGTAATCGTGTCCAGTGGCATGATCAATTAATGTACTCTACTCAGGCTAAAGTTGAAACCTTGAATATGTGGATATGATGTTTGTGCCCTTGGCGAAAATATTATGTTTGCATTTTCTTAACTTCATTGTATTTTTCAGCACTGCCCTATTTCACACATTCACATACAATTACACGTGTGATCCACCCCTGGGAAATGCCCAGTGCATCCGCATTTGTCTAATGCTGGCCCCTGAGCACTGGGTATGCCTTGCAAAGAGGGTACTGTGATTGTAATTGTAGGATATGTACCAGTCAAGGTCAGTTATGTTAGTTACTTTTCATATGGGGTATGTGTGAGATTCAAGCAGGTCAAACATATATATAATAAACATCATACCATTTAAGAAGTATTCACCAACGTTACAACTGGCACAGCTACAAAACTGGAAGATAGATTTAATTTCGACCCAAAATAATAGGCTGTATGAAATACATTGACAAAGATGAATAGTAAGGACATTTTGTCTTTTAGTTCGTTTTGTAAACACAAAATACAGTTTCAGTTGTTATCGTGTTTTTGTTTTTATTTCAGTTTATATTCAGTTCACATCTAGTTTTTGTTATTTCATTAGTTTCAGCCATTAGTTTCAGTTTCAGGCTAGATTCTCAGCCTTTCCATCTTCCAGCCACAAAGTTGATTATCCATCTTACTGCCTTTCCCTTTGACCGATAACGTTGAATGTGACCGTAGTCCTGTGGATTGTTCCAGAGTTTGATCTCCAAAGGCCATCTAACACTGAAACACTCTTTGGTCCATTATATACCAGTGAATAAAAATATTTGTATTTCATTGAAAGTGTTTCAGAGAACCTCAGCTACTGGTTACATGTTGTGAACCAATGAACACCTGACTATGTGACTCAGGGCTCAAATATAATGTCATCCATTGTATGCTCATCTCTGCAAATACTTGCCTTTGTCACTATTATCCTCCTATAATAGTAGATATCTGTTAAGGTTAAGGTTATTATGGTTCACTTTATTTTTCTCCTCTATGAGAAATTTGTGACATTACAAAAATGCAGCTTGTAAATCAGCTATTTTCAGGGAAAAGAGATTTGATGTAGAAGGGAAAAAGGAAGGGGCCGAGCATAGACCCCTTTGAGACCACGGTCAACTAAGTATACTAGGGTTTAGAATAAAGAAGAATACAAAAAAGATAGATTATTCTATAAACACTGCTACATCTGTCTACATTCAGTGGTGTGCTCCTTAGTAACACTGCCCTGAAGTTCAAGGCATTCATTTTGTTGGCTCATGGTGACACATGACAGATCAGAAGGTTACAATGACATTCTAGCTGTGAAACTCATGAATATCACTTGTTTTGTTTTCATACAGCGCTATGGCATCAGGCTATTGCATTTCACTGACCACAAACAGTTAACTCATATCGGAAAATGTAGCTATTTCAATTGATCTGTATCTTTTTCATTTACTTTGTATCTATTGCTCAATGTGATTTTACAATTGTTTGGTTGCCTGTACAGGAAGCAGTGTGTAAACTAAAGGGACGAAAACAAATGGACATATAAAACGAAATGAATAATCTGTGAATTTTGTATAAACTGTAGGAACAAATGACTGTTTTTCTACTGAGCCTGTTAACTCTATGTTTCTTGGTGGGTCAGGGTGGTAATGGTTGAGTATGTACATGTACAGTAACAGTATATGGTGGGGCTGAAGGAAACGAGAGATGATATTTTTCTCTCAATGGTCGGGTACTGTGCAATGGCGACTTGTAATTACTATAAGAGAATCCAGAGTATAGAGTTGGAAAAAAATGACCTTCACGACAAATTAAATAAAGTGTTATATTTGCATGATTTCCTGTATTTTTATCGAGCAGAAATTTATTGTTGTGTATTCAAAGTGGATGTATGTCGACTTAACACCTTTACCGCCGGGCCCGTAGTTCTACGGGCCGTTAAATCCAACGGTTAAGCGCCGAGCCCGTAGTCCTACGGGCTGCGGTCTTTTCGCGCATGCGCGGTCCGGGTGCACTTTCGGAATTTTTTTGATCCACTTCCGTTTCCGGTTTGATGACAGGAAATAGAATTATTTGGGATCCGGTTTCGACGATCACGCCCGCTCCCATTCTACAGACGAAACTGAAACTCAATTCTCTTCCTGTAGTTTTTTCTCCTCGCATTTCACTGTTTAACGTAATCCGCTCTAACTACAGTCATGGAAGTCCGTTTGACATGCGGTCTTCACTGGGAGATACAGGGAGATCGCGCGGATGTAAACAGACCGTTCACGGCTCAATCTTAAGGATTTTAACAAGATCTATGGCGACATGAAAAAAACAAAAAAACAACAAAAACACCTTGGCAGGTGAGTACATTATTATGAGATTAACCTCTGGCGGTGGATGTGTTAACAATAGCCTAATTATGGAAATGGTAAAAAAAAAAAAAAAGAAAAAAGGATCCATTGTTTTGTTTAATATCCATTAACTTTACCAATTATCATGCTTTAATGTTTGTCCTACTGTAGGGTGTACAGTACACTGCCCTACAAAGCCAAAGCGCAGTAACTACGCAAAGAATCAAACTGATAGAAGAAAAATTGTACTGGCCAGCCAAATTATTATCGGTAAATAAGTCGTTTTGCACAACATAATTGTATAGTTGTTCATGAGTTAATTACTTATCTCCCAAAATCATCAAAGTTGATTTGACCTTTGAGACAGAATAAATAAGTCAATGTCTCCTTTGGCTTTGGAGGGAAGTACAGTATGTTATTTCAACTTACAGATGTTGAAAGACGGTCTGATATATTCTTCTGAGGCATTGGAAAAGTCTTTTCACACATTCCCCTTCATGAGAGGATACTTACTGTATGTTTATGTTGTTGAAACAAAAAGCTTCAGACGTCATGCCATCCAGCAAACCTAAACAAAATGCTTTCACTTTCAAAATGGCTGCCACAGGGGGAAGACTCGCTTTGATGATGTTCTGCTTTGTTCCTGCATTCTAAATGGAATGGGCCTGGCTACAGTGTATAGAAATGACCGACAATTTAGAAATCAGAGAGAAACTATTCATGTTAAAGACCCCAACAAGACGATTATATTCAAAGGTGAAAGATGAGTGAGTGTTCAACAGTGTGAAGGGGTTTATTACAACACATTCATAAATCAGCATGTTAAACCCCCATAACTCAGAGAGTGTACAAATGGAACTAAATGGACCCGTATAAGGGTCCATTTGTTTCCATTTGTACAAACCTTGTACGAACGCGTAAGGGTCCACTTGGTTCCTACTATCCATCATTTAGCTGCACCCCACTTTAAGCACCACTGCGGTAAAAAGGCAGTTACTTTCACTGAGCTACTGGTTCTTGAGAGCGTTCAGTTTCAGGTGACCATGAATCCGTGTGTCAGTGCTGACGGGGAGTCAGCTAGGGGTCCAGCTAGGGGTGTGTCCACCCCTAGCTGGACTAAAATGTTTTGCACCGAAAAGTATCCAGGAGTCTCTGACGCCTGGTTTTGACGGTGAGGTGACACTGCTGGCCTCCAGAATTAAGCAGTGATGGGATGTTGGAAGCAGACACTTGACTCTGCCCTAGGTCTTGATGGGAAGACATTGTGGTGTGACCTTTCTTTTCTCTCTCTCCCCCCAAAACACACACACACACACACACACACACACACACACACACACACACACACACACACACACACACACACACACACACACACACACACACACACACACACACACACACACACACCCTGCGTCCTTCCCTTCCTTACTGTCTCCTCCTCATACTCTCTGTCTGTGAGGACAGGGAACTAGACATGTTCAGTCTCTCTCTCTCTCTTAGGATGCTCCATGTCCCCCCAACTCCTTCTCGACTCCCCGCTCCATCATTTTCTTCTTTTTTTTCTTTGTTTTTTTCTTCTTCTTTGTATTAGTATGCAGAGCCTTTCTACCCCATCTCTCAGCAGACACCTTTTATCTGGGCCACAGAAACAATGGCTGCTTGGGGCAAAAGCACAATAGATTGGGATCGTGTTGGTGGGCATCCACTGACATTTCACAGGAGTTACTGAAAGAGAGAGAGAAATAAATGTGGAGAGAGAAGATCAAGAGGGAAATACAAAAGCATTATATGTCCTCCGTGTGGCATGCTGTAATCAGCTCTGTGCATGCAGTAGTCCCGGGTTCCAGAAAGTCACATACTGTACCTGTTTCCTGGTCCGGTTCAGTTTCCCATACTGTAGCTTTGTTTGATTGGCTCAGCAGCAGATTTGAACTGGAAACACACTTTGTGTGTTTCCAGTTCAAATCTGCTGCTGAGCCAACACAGTACAGTACAGTACAGTACAGAGCCTATTGGAGCCTGCATTCACTGAGGTTACTATGAATTGCCACTTGGCGGCAAAACTCTCAGCTTGTCTTTCGGTTTTCTAAAAGTCTAAAAGTCACTTAACTCTGTACTGTCTACATCCATTGTTCTTACCATGTCGCGACTCACTAAAAAGTCTTCAACTGTACCAAATGGACGCGTCACAGAATAATTTTTACAGGCACTTTCTGTCAAAGAACTTAGCATTATGTTTGCCATAGGAACTTGTGTGATTGTCGATGAAATCACGGATTGTCTTGAGAAGGAAGAGGAAATGCTTTTCCAATGCCTTGTAAATTCTAATCATTGACCTTGATGTTATCTTCAGATTTGTAGTGATCTACTCTGCCTCGGTCCCTTTTAATTAATAATCAATGGTATTTCCCTTACCATATTATCTCCTTTCATGGTCCTGACATTATGTCATCAGTGAAAGCAAAATATTCACACTTTCCAGACTCGAGTATCAGTGAAAAAAGGCAAATGGAAATTCATGAATAAAACTAAAAACATTTATTTTCTTCTTTTTTTTTTACAGCGAGGCATTTTATTTTCCGTTAAACTGTACCACATTCTCACAGCGTTCAGTTATTAATTTTCTCTGCTGTATCTGTCAGCAGAACGCCATGTAACCTTTCTCCTTACGATTTCTGTACAAAAAGAACTATTTCTATATTTGCAATAAATTTTTATTGAGAAAAGACCATTTTCTATCAAGTGTCTTCTTCGTCTTTACGTGCAATTACACCCAGCGGTTTTATGGGAAGCAATAAATGTTCAGAGGACTCAACTCTGGGATAGTATCAGTGTGTTCCCGATCCTATTGCCTCTTGATTATTCTTCCATTTGTTAGACATTTTATTTGACTCATGAATAATAAAACAGCATACTAACTGCAGGTGGATGCAATACGCAGACCCACGCACAAGTGTGCTCTCAGGTATTGCATACACAAACACACCACTGCCCTAAGTTGTGTTTGGGTTGTTGTTGAAATTCAAAAGTTTAAGAACCACTGTGCTACATTAAATGGAATAGAGCTTTCATTAGAATCATTGGTAACAGGGGGCTGTGGGCGCTGGGGGCGTGTCTTCTCCTCTGCGTCATCAGTGCCCATACCCTAGGTGGGGTTGGCGAAAGGGCCTACTCTGTGTGGAGTTTGCATGTTCTCCCTGTGTCTCCTAGGGTAGTTAATACCCTCACAAAAAAATGTAGTAATCCTGGTTGCTATACCGCCTCCCCCACGACAGCCGGGGCGCCTGATGGAAGGGAAGGGAGCTGGTTGGAATAACGTGTTCCTGTTACGTCTTACCGGGGAAACTCCCCCATGTCAGGTGACAAGAAGGTCAGTTGGCTCTCATGCATTGAAGGAGGCATGAGCTCGGCCCTGGCCTCCCTGAGCTAAAGCTGGGCTGTGGGGGGCTGGTGTAGCGCTGGTGTAGGGCTGGTGTAGCGCCCAGGATCACTTAGAAAAAAGAATTGGCACCGGGTGAAAAAAAAGGGTTACAAAAATCAAAAATGTAGTGGTTATGCCAATGAATTCCTCCCCCCACACATTTCTGTGTAGTCACTGCTGTCGTATCCTACTGACTCACCTGCCAGTGAGGAGCCCCCACCAGGAGGACGTAGAGCCTTCGTCCTACTCCTCCCGCCCAACACTCCCCGCTGAAAGGTGCCGC
This sequence comes from Gymnoscopelus braueri, assembly GCF_963280865.1. Taxonomy (NCBI): domain Eukaryota; kingdom Metazoa; phylum Chordata; class Actinopteri; order Myctophiformes; family Myctophidae; genus Gymnoscopelus; species Gymnoscopelus braueri. Next base: position 52,468,382 of record NC_137604.1, on the reverse strand, counting down.
CCAGCCCGTAGGAGTATGTGCAATGACCGATATCACCCTCCCCTCCCCGTCCGGCTTCCCTCCCCCGAACACAGGCTCGTGTTCGTGTAGACGCTCGACAAAGCCGGTTGCACCACGGTGGATTCGAACCCACAACCTCCGTGGTGGTGGGCAGTGACTTTACCACTGCACCACCCGAGCGTCTTAAAGTTTAATTTTGTGCACTCCCCAGATTTTTCATATTCCATCCTGATTGGCTAAAATTGGCTTCCAAAGTTTGCTGGAGTGCTCCGTTTTGAACAAAATGCTTCAAATCATGAACACAGCATGCAATTTCCGCTATGCCGAGGAAGAAATGCCACATGAAAATGTACAAATCGGCCTCATGGTGGCGTTATAACAGGCCGATTCGTGTTTTTACCTATAACTGCACCGATATGTGTAAAACTTTGTATGCGCACTCTCTAGAGGTCAAAGAAAAACCTTTGCCCTGCATTTTTCACATTTGCCTTTTATAGCGCCACCAGGAGGCCGACTTATGTAAAACATTTTTTTTATATTACTCCTTCCGATGTGTTCCAGTAGTGGCTTGTTTTGAACAAAATGCCGCAAATCATGAACGCAGTGTCCGGTTGCGGTCACACTTTGCACGCACATTCACACTATGTTGAGGAACAAATGCCATCCTTTTAACATTGGCCTGTTATAGCACCACCAGCAGGTCTAATTTTTTTTGAACAAAATGCCTCAAATCATGAATGCAGTGTCCGATTGCCGTGCAAGGCCTAAGAAGAAATGGCACCCTTTTCACATTGGCCTATTATAGCGCCACCAGGAGACCACAATAACCTACCTGACCTGGCGGAGACCTGTGCTCCGAGGAGCACTTTTTCTAGTTGCATACTGTGCACAACAACTGAAACTTGAGTCGGCATGTCTGCACATGGATGGATTCTTGGAGGGCGAGTTTGGACAGTAGTAGCCTATGGCTGTCTCAACCTGGTGGCTTTGTTTTTACTGAACCAGTGCCTGCCTTCCCTCTAAGGGGAAGGCTTTGGGAACAGGTGGTTGGCTGGTAGTGTGTGGGGGCAGTGGCATTCCTCACTACCCTGCTCTTCACTTGCATGGGTGTCGTGCGCGGCCCCTTCGTGGAGTGCAGCTGTCAGCCAATAACCTGCTCAGCAGTGCAGACAGCATGCTGCAGCTTGTCCTTGGGTCGGACAGTTGATGGAGGAGAATCACAGTAAGAAAGCAATAGCCTGCACTCCGAAGTCCTTCATGGTACTTTTAATTCATATGTGCACGGACAGACACAGCATACACAGACGCGTTTCGGCGTCAAGCCTTCCTCAGCGTGTATCATGGATGGAGGAGAATCAAACAGTGCACAGAACTCATTCTCACTTGAAATGCCGAGCTGTTAGCAAGTGCAATTACCATAGAGGTGGTTTAGTTATACTCCGTCGTCAGCGGTGGAAAGTAACTAAGTACATTTACTTAAATTAAGTACAATGTTGAGGTATTTGTACTTTACTTGAGTATTTACAATTTCCAATACTTTTACTTCTACTCCACTACAATTATTTGAAAACTTTAGTTACTATTTACTGTAGATTTTGATTATTATTACAAAATATACATTAACACTTCGGCCCTATACATTTCGGAAATTTGAACAGTGTACAGCGATGTACTGTGCCCAAAAATAGTAGATCTACAAGCTCTACAAACACTTTGCGGTGTGATCTGTGTGAGCTTATAGAGATTTTTGGCCATGTATAAATCAGGTTTTTTTTACATGGTGTGTAATGTTATGCTTTGCAAAAACATTATATTACTTTCTTTCTATACACTATTCTATTGCCTTCGGTGTTCATGATTATTGATTGGTATATTTAACAGGCCATTACAGTCAGTGTCACAATTCTGGGATCAGTGTATGTACGTGTGCTACGTGCTCACGTACTACATCTACAGCAGTCTAGATCAGGGGTCTTCAACAGGGGGACCGGGATCCCTAGGGGGTCCTCAGAGCTACTATAAGGGGGCCTGCCAAATCATTGTGTGATAGGATGTTTTATTTATTTACATAAACCGTTTGAACCCTAGCATCCCTATTCTGAGGGGAACATAAGCCGAAAATAGCAGATCTACAAGCTCGCAGCGCGAGGCGTTGTGAGCTTGTAGATCTGCTATTTTCGGCAAAGGGGTTTGGTGTAGAGGGGTAAAAGGAGCAAATTAAAAAAATACAAAATTCAAGTATTGAAGGTGGCTAAATGTCTGAAATGAACAAAAAACTTGAATTTACACAACACTGGTGATAGTCAATGAAGCTATCTATGAAATCTATGAAAAAGTTTAATCTGAAACACAGTTGTAAAAACAATGTAGTGGGGGGTCCCTGTTTCGTCTCTCTCTCAGCTAAGGGGTCCTTGGCCAGAAAAGCGTTGAGGACCCCTGGTCTAGATGCATTCACACACTAGTGTTGTGAGTTTACACATGGGTGAAGACATACACACCACCCCCAATGCTATGCAACACTCCCTCCCTCAGGCCCCTTAAAACCACAAATCTGATCATCACACACGCACACACGCACGCACGCACGCACGCACGCACGCACGCACGCACGCACGCACGCACGCACGCACGCACGCACGCACGCACGCACGCACGCACGCACGCACGCACACACACACACACACACACACACACACACACACACACATCCAGTGATCTATGGGGTCCTGTGTTAGTGTGTAATGAGGCGATAAATGTCATAGGTCTGCACACACACGCACACACACACACACACACACACACACACACACACACACACACACACACACACACACACACACACACACACACACACACACACACACACACACACACACACACACACACACCACATAGCTTAATATATGCATGCACAAGCACACTGTCAATTAATTAATCATTTGCGTAGCTATTGACCTGAATCTGTCTGATCAATACCACACACTCGCACACATGCGTTCAATCACACAACAAAGACAACTGGGATTAATCAGAACTTTGATCTGAGCACTAATTGCAGACTCGTACTATTTCCTGCTGATTTGTTATCACATAGGCCATATCACGGCTGTGTGAGAGAGAGAGAGAGAGAGAGAGAGAGAGAGAGAGAGAGAGAGAGAGAGAGAGAGAGAGAGAGAGAGAGAGAGAGAGAGAGAGAGAGAGAGAGAGAGAGAGAGAGAGAGAGAGAGAGAGAGAGAGAGAGAAATAAAACACAAACATAGCAGCATTCTAGCATGTTTTGCTTAAAACTTGGGCTATATGGCTCAAGGTTTCTATTAGTCTCACCACAACATCTGCTCTGCTTTAGAATATTATTGATCATCAACTCTCCAAAACCACTCAGACAAAAATGACAAAACAGCCAGAGAGACAAAACAGACATTTTTATTATGATCTATAACAGTGTGAATATGATAACTGTATATTTTATGTTTTGCATGAGTTTTAAGGACCTATGAAGGACCAACCAAATTTGGGGTGGACATTGACAAGTGTTGCCTAAAAAAGCTATGGTGTATACGTATACATTGTACTCTGTATTAGTATTACCATGTGCTGTGACAAACATCTCAATGAAATATCTTCTGCATTGTAACGTTAGGCATGACTGATGTGAAGAGAAAAAATACCTAAACTGTGTATTAATCTGACTGGTGCAATTGAGAGAAACATAAGTGACAATCTCCCCATTAACAACAGGAAGAGTTTCCTGCATTCTTGTAAATCACAAAAAAAAAAGTGCAAACACAGACTTCTCTTGTCGGGCACATGAGTAGTCTTACTGAAGTACCTTGCTGTAGGGCACTTGTCAAGGAAAGGGAGAGTACATCTAATTCAACATCTGCTTTTAAAATGTTTACAGCTTTTTTAAGTGACAATCTTCAGTCATCACTAGGCTACTTCCCTAACCAGTATGTCCCGTATACCCACCAGGCTATGCCCCTAACCACTTGGCTGTAGGCTGTATTCACCTTAGTCCACTGAGGCAGTGCTCAGAAATGATGATGTAAAAGATAATAATAATTATTGTCTCCGCCAGGCCGAAAGGCATGGCAAGAGAGTATGTTTTGCACCCTGTCTGTCCGTCCGTCCGTCCGTCCGTGTGTGTGTTCATCCTCATCACCTTTGCATTGCATTTTTCACATCTGCTTTTTATTGCACCACCAGAAGGTGTCGAGTAGGATTTTTTTATATTACTCCTACAGATATTGTCCAAAAATTACGCAAATTGCTACACAGTGTCTCTATACTCATTTGATCAACACGGATCTGTCTGATTGTCCATATTCCATCCTGATTGGCTACCCTTGCCGGTAGCACTTTATAATAACTATACACTATAAAGCATTAGTTAAGCATTAGTAAATGCTTAATTCCTCATGAACTCATCATTAGTAAAGCATTATTCATACATTACCAAGCATTAGTAAACACAGTTATAAATGTTGCAACTATACACTATTAAGTATTAGTTAAGCACTAGTAAAAAACTTAATTCATCATTAATTCATCATTTGTACAGCATTATTCATACATTACTAAGCATTAGTAAACACAGTTATAAACCTTTCAACTAAACACGATTTACAATTAGTTAAGCATTAGTAAGTACTTAATTCATCATTAATTCATCATTTATATAGCAAGTAAGTACTTTATTCATCACGAATTCATCATTTACATAGAATTAATAATACATTAATAAGCGTTTGTAAACACAGTTATAAGCGTTTTTTTGCCCATTGATAACCTAATCTTTAATGTGCTTAATGATTGTATTCTCATACTTTGTAAATGATAGATTCAACATTTATAAATAGGTATTATATCAATTTACAAACCAATTATTTATGAGTTGTTAATGGTTCATACGATCATTTAGAAAGTCTAAGTAAACACCATATACAAACCACTTGGTTGTATATTTATGCGGACATTTGTACATGATTAGTGAGTGTGTTAATAAATGTCTTATAAACACTTATTCATACTCAATGAATGATTTATTAAGGTAGTTACTACTTGTTAGTTAAGTATTTTGCGTGAGCCCATCTAAAGTGAGGACTATCTATGCCTTATAAAGCATTTATAAATGAGATAGCGTGAGCTCATCTAAAGTGAGGACTATCTATGCCTTATAAAGCATTTATAAATGAGATAGAAGCAGTGATATAGAAAATGCCAATATTTATTGCAACAATTGAGACAGAACATGGCCCTTGCAGTGTAAAAATTAAATTAACATTATTGTGCTGTATGAAAATAAACAAACAATATGCAATGCTATAAACGTGTACACATGGCTGATAAATTAAATAAACATTTGACTTCATGAAAATAAACAATAAACAATCTGCTATGCTATAAACATGTAAACATGTCTCATAAATTAAATAAACATTGCACTTTATGAAAATAAACGATAAACAATCTGCTATGCTATAAACATGTAAACATGGATGATGAATTAAATAAACATTGTTGTACTTTATGAAAATAAACCATACAGAATCTGCTATGCTATAAACATGTAAACATGGCTGAAAAATGTAATAAACATTCTTGTACTGTATGAAAAAATGTATCTGGGTTCTGCCTTCACTATGGGTATAGCCACCCTTGCAGAGCTAGGCAGACAGTTAACATCAGAAGGTAAAAAAAAAAAAAAAAGGCTTGTTGTGGTTTTCTTCTTTAAATTATCTTCTTTGGTTTTTCTTATTTGTAGAACAGCAATGACATGAAATACATATAGAATGGATTTGTTAACACATTGGGTGCCAGAGGTTTATTAAAATATTATACGTTGAGTGCCTGCATTTCTTCCATCCACTTGCGTTATACGTTTCGTGCTGCAGAAGCCCCGACGCGGAAGTGCATGTATACAAAGCGTGCGTGCGAGACGGCGGAGGGTCCCGACTAACGCCTGGAACAATAATATTTCCAACGCGATCCTCCATTGCAGCGTGATCGCCGATCGGAAACGGCTCGTTCCCACCACATTAAAAAGAAATGGAGATATTAAGCTTTTAGTCAAGGAGATAACATTGAAAACGCCGACCGGAAGGATTTTTGACATGGAGCCTCATCCAGCCTCTTCTTCTCAGAAACTCCTTGGGTGATGTCAAAGTTTCGTTTTAGCGCCCCACGTGGGCCACTCGTATAAAAATAGAATTGGGTCAAAAACGGTCCGGACCGTTTTCGGCACTTCTCGTTTGGACCCTCAAAAACGGTCCGGACCGTTTTTGGCATTCAATGAGTTAAAATGTGTACTGAATAGTGTTTTCCACAGTAAATATTTTAACTTTTTAACAATGCTTTTAAAGAAATGAATTAACTTGCAAACATGACTTAAGCAGCTAAACATTCACACAGTTGCAATGATATGAAATTAACATGTACATAAACACATCCCTGAATTTGCTGGAAATAATGATATGCAAATCTCTCCCAATATGCACAAATAAATCACTTGAGTGAAATTAAAAGACAACATTGCTGCCTATAATGGCATTACAGCATTAGCTCAGAGCAGAATAGCCTATAAGCTAACATGACACACAGCACCCTGCAGCCTAATGGCTAACAGGCTAACAGGCTAGGCCATATGACTGGTACTGATTAGCAACAAACATGACGTTTTTTCCACAGACAGAATACACATTGGGCTGTGAAAAAGGTACTAGCAATCATGTTTCATCATTACTGAGACAATACATCACAAGGACAGTACTTACAGACACAGCTGCACATAGCTTTGCTGTATGCTAAACAGGAAGTGAATGCATACTGCAGGTGTTGCCAGATTTAGCAAAAAAAACAAGCGGCCAGGTCTTTGAAAACAAGCCCAAAAGAAGCAAGCAACTATTATTTGTTGCAAAGAAGGCGGGCTTTAGGACGAATTAAATCCCACCAACGTTCAAAACATGTTTCTGGTTGGCTGACAGACTAGCATAGTTAGTTAGTTTGGTTCAACACGTCTTTTCTGGAGAAAAAAAAAGAAAAGAAAAGAAACGCGAGGGGAAATAAACACTGTTTTGATGAAGAATGCAATTTAAAAAATAAATGAAGCACAATGCAACGAAAACTAACTGAGATGTTTAAGAGAAAAGAAGACAGAGTTGAAGAAGCTGACAACGTGGTTAAAAACAAAGTTTGTAGAACAACAACGCCCAGGTACAGTGGTGGGAAAAGTACTCAATTACTTAAGTAAAAGTATCAAAATCTTCAGAAGATCTTAATGTGCACATTGCTTATTTATGTTATCTACTTATTTCCTTTTAATTGAAATCTTCAGAAGATCTTGAATTTTAATGTGCATATTGCAAGAGACATTTGGACTTATTTTTGTTAATTTATTTTATTTACTTATTTCCTTTTAATAAAAAAAAGTCAATGTTTAAGTTATCTTCAGAAGATCTTCAATTTTAATGTGCACATTGCAAGAGACATTTTGCCTTATGTTCTTAATTTATGTTGGTTAATTGTAATTTCTATTTAATTTAATTTAATTTCATAGTTTGATATTGAAGTTCTGTGTTAAGATTAACAATCTGTGGTACCATTTCATTTAATTTAGTTAACTGTGTTGAGTTAGAAGTAACTGTTGAGTTAGATTGATATTGAAGTTTTGTGTAAACATTAAGAGATTATTCTATGGTACTCTACACACACAATTTGGTTTAAATAAACTATTTTCTATGCATGATATCATGTGCTTGTCATTTCTACACCATACCAGGCATTAAGAAATTGATCTTCAGGGATGCATGAATGAGGAAAAAAGCCTATGGTTATACCTATAACTTATAGGTATAACTGTGGCAAAATCTATGCATTTTACGAGTTTTGGGCCCCCCAAAACATTTTGGGCCCCCCAAATTTTTTGCGCGCGGCGAACAGTTCCGGCAAGAACTCTCAGCCACTTTCACCCCTGTTTATAAGGCATAGATAGTCCTCACTTTAGATGGGCACACGCTATCTCATTTATAAATGCTTTATAAGGCATAGATAGTCCTCACTTTAGATGGGCTCACGCAAAATACTTGACTAACAAGTAGTAACTACCTTAATAAATCATTCATTGAGTATGAATAAGTGTTTATAAGACATTTATTAACACACTCATTAACCATGTACAAATGTCCGCATAAATATACATCCAAGTGGTTTGTATATGGTGTTTACTTAGACTTTCTAAATGATCGTATGAACCATTAACAACTCATAAATAACTGGTTTGTAAATTGATATAATACCTATTTATAAATGGTGAATCTATCATTTACAAAGTATGAGAATACAATCATTAAGCACATTAAAGATTAGGTTATCAATGGGCAATAAAACGCTTATAACTGTGTTTACAAACGCTTATTAATGTATTATTAATGCTATATAAATGATGAATTCATGATGAATTAAGTAATTACTAATGCTTAACTAATTGTAAATAGTTTATAGTTGAAAGGTTTATAACTGTGTTTACTAATGCTTAGTAATGTATGAATAATGCTATACAAATGATGAATTAATGATGAATTAAGTATTTTACTAGTGCTTAACTAATACTTAATAGTGTATAGTTGAAACATTTATAAATGTGTTTACTAATGCTTAGTAATGTATGAATAATGCTTTACTAATGATGAGTTCATGAGGAATTAAGCATTTACTAATGCTTAACTAATGCTTTATAGTGTATAGTTAATATAAAGTGCTACCAGATTGCCTTCCAAAGTATGCAGGATTGGTCCGTTTTGAACAAAATGCCTCAAATCATGAACGCAGAGTGCGATTTCCGTGAAATTTTGCTCGCACAATCCCACAAGGCCGAGGAAGAAATGCCACCGTTTTCACATTGGCCTGTTAAAGCGCCGCTAGCAGGTCTAAATTAGCAAAAATCTTTTTTAAAACAAAATACCTCAAATCATGAATGCAGTGTCCGAATGGCACCCTTTTCACATTGGCCTATTATAGCGCCACCAGGAGGCCACAATAACCTACCTGACCTGGCGGAGACCTATGCTCCGAGGAGCACTTTTTCTAGTTAATACACGTTTCAGTACACATAACCAATTTAACAATGAAACATGGTAGGCTATTAATAATGCATGTTTCAGTACACATAACCAGTGTAGATTTAACAATGAAACATGGTATTAATACATGTTTCAGTACACAATGAAACATGGTATTAATACATGTTTCAGTACATAACTGATACATTGTGACAATGATGATTTCACTACACAACTCTTTCACACATCCAACCATTAGGGGGAGAACATGGTATGTCAATCCATCCTCTAGTAGGCCTACCAGACCTACCATTAACATAGAAAACACATTCTTGGTCTCTTTCAATGACATCAGGCTGACCAGGGCTCCAGAACCTGTAGAACATTTCATTCATTACAATACATTTACAACAATGATTTATTTTTTAATATATATATTTTTTAAATTATTTTATATATATAGGTAAAAATATATATTGTTGCTGTCGGGCAGAAACCTTTTTGTGTTGTTTCGTAATTTAACGCCCTACCTGATCATACTACAGTGTCAAACAAAAGTTAGTAAGCTTAGTATTAGTATTAGTATTAGTATTAGTATTAGTATTAGTATTAGTATTATTAATGAATGTAAAGTCTTACGTTGGTGATGTCAGTGGTGTTCCATCCACCCACTTAAATAATCCTTTCGCTTCTCTGTCAGACAAACCAATCCACACACGCTGGCCTCTGGGAGCAACTCTGTTAACAAGGTCCTGGACAAAAAAGCTGCTGGTTACTAAGGTACAAACTATACAATAGGTAGATACACACACACACACACGCGCGCGCACAAAAGCACGCAGGCACGCACACGCACGCACGCACACCTGTTTTTCTGTGCTGTTTATGATGATCAGGTCTGCTTGTTTGTCTTTACAGTCTTGTCTGCTCAAATCCCAGGTTTTCCTCTCAGTAGAATTAGAGATGTAATAACACACACCACCATCGAATGTAAATCCATCTGGTTCTAATAACAAAAATAATAAAGTTAGCCACTGATTTTCCCCATTTGCTCTAATTAACGATAAAATGATAAACAACATGATATAACAAAGAATAAAAACAGTGATATCTCTACTGACCACAAATTGTCCTCTTGATGTCTTCTCGTTCAATTAGTCGGTTGTATCTGGACTGTAGCTCGTCAAAACTGGACTGTATCTGGTTCTTCTGGTCATTCATCTGGTCCAGGTCTTTGACCAGGTTGTCTTTCTCTTTCATCCATTCAGAATCTATAAGAAGGAGAATCAACAAACTGATGACTTTTACATGCCAACTTTGTTCTGATATGACCTCATTAATGAGGTTGTGAGGAAGGTTGTTCCTTCGTCTGTACTATTATGTTAAAGGAGAATTCCGGACTACCTTTTTCTTACCTTAATATGATATTATCATATCCTAGCACGAGTGGAATAGAAACATTTTGCGTGCGTGCGTGCGTGCGTGCGTGCGTGCGTGCGTGCGTGCGTGCGTGCGTGCGTGCGTGCGTGCGTGCGTGCGTGCGTGCGTGCGTGCGTGCGTGCGTGCGTGCGTGCGTGCGTGCGTGCGTGCGTGCGTGCGTGCGTGCGTGCGTGCGTGCGTGCGTGCGTGTGTGTGTGTGCGTCAGGGAGAAACTAAAACAAAAGCCAGAACACAATAAAAGTATCTTAACAGTCCTGCTTTCAATAAACCAAATTGAAAGCATGAGCACGTGCGTGCGCGTGCGCGCGCGCGCGTGTGTGTGTGTGTGTGTGTGTGGTCGCGGCCATATATGTGTGTGCACTTTAGTTGGGAAGCCTGGCTCGTGGCTCCCTCTAGTGTTGTTTCTAAATTGAAAGCATGAGCGCGTGCGTGTGTGCGTGCGCGCGTGTGTGTGTGTGTGTGTGTGTGTGTGTGTGTGTGTGTGTGTGTGTGTGTGTGGTCGCGGCCATATATGTGTGTGCACTTTAGTTGGGAAGCCTGGCTCGTGGCTCCCTCTAGTGTTGTTTCTACAGAATTGCTTGGGGGTCGGTGAAAACGAGTGCTCCTTCTCCAATTTCCCTGGTTCTCCAATTTCCCTGTAACATGCATGTATGTATATATATATATATATATATATATATATATATATATATATATATATATATATATTATCACAGACGTATAAAACATTGTTATGAAAGTTGACTTACAGAGAGACAGTCTGAGACCGATGTTGAGGAGAGCTTGAACAACACACAGCAACCCAACACCCATTCCTACCAGCTTGACCCTTCTACTGACTGCACACACGCACACGCACACACACACACACACACACACACACACACACACACACACACACACACACACACACACACACACACACACACACACAGACAGACAGACAGACAGACAGACAGACAGACAGACAGACACACAGACACACACACACACACACACACACACACACAGTGAGAGAAAAATGAGGGAATGCAGTCAGTAATCAAATAATTATCTTTTCGATCACTTTGTGATTTATATTTTTAACACCATCTCTCACCAGACTGTAGTTTAATGTTATGACAGAATTATGAAGCAAAATGTATTAGTAATATTAGTATATTATACTTAATCCTTTGTTTTGCGGTTTTCAAATATATTTTTTTCACAGAATCAAACGTTTAATGGTTACGAATCACCAGGATCCTGGATGGCTTGATTCTAGGCTTAAAATAATTAATATAAGTATTTTTGGAAATCTCTATGGGGAAAACGAATGGGGTCTGGAACGATGGAACCAGAAAATGGCCTCCACTGCTATGCCCTTTAGTGTCTGAAGGCTTGATGATGCAATCCTGTCTGGAGCATAGATATTAGAAACCTAGATACCTCATTGGCCTCTGCAGTTCATTGGGGCGACTTGTATCGCAATACACGGCGGCACTTCCGTCTTCCGCAGGGAACCTGTCACTCAAAGTGACTACTGGCCAATCACAGCGCTCACAGTGCGTTGACTACTGGCCAATCACAGTGCGTCTTTTCCGGGACTTGTCAGTGCAATGGTTCTCAACCAGTGGTCCGGAAACCACCAGTGGTCCTTGGGGGGGTTCCAGGTGGTACCCAGCTAAATGATGGAGAGTTGATAACCAAATGGACCCTTAAAGATCTTTAAATCTTGAGTATAACATTTCACACTGTCAAGAGTCAAATTGTTAAACATCTGCATTACTTACTAAACAAGTACACAATTAGAGAACGTAAACAATTGTTATTTTGACAACATCTCATCGAACAATAACATATTCTACGTTTTGGGTGTGAGAGGCTAAAGCTTATCAAACGGTGTTCCGTGACTCAAATGCTGAATAAATAATGGACCTTGATATGAAAAAGGACCATGTCTTATTTGAATTTCACAAATAGAGTGTGGAGTTTGCCAAGTTCCAACTAACTAGATGCTGCGCACAGCTGCTGCCTCTTAAAGGGTTAAAAGCTGGGTTACAAAATGACCCGCCCCCACCTGCCTCTGATTGGCCTACCGAACTTCCGCGTCTGTGACCATAGATATAGAAACCTAGATACCTCATTGGCCTCTGCAGTTCATTGTAACGACTGGTCTCTCAATACAAGGCTCTTCCGGGGGGCAGACCAATCACATCACGTTAACTACTGGCCAATCACAGCGCGTCTAACTGACTAGTTGCTGCGCGGCTGCCTCTTAAGAAAAGACCCACCCCACCTGCCTCTGATTGGCCTACCGAACGCCCCCTTCTGTGACGCACACGGAAGTTTCCAGCTTCCCCCCAGAAACATAGAGGAAGCTTTTAACTCTATGAGAGGAAGCGGAAGTGCGTCCGAGATGCCGATGCTTCAGAGCCAGATGAGGCGTCTACCTTTATATGTCTATGTCTGTGACGCACACGGCAGCCCTGCGGAAGCAGGAAGCGCGCCCGAGATTCAGACGCTTCAGAGCCGAATGAGGCGTCTACCTTTATATGTCTATGGTCTGGAGGACCTTGTGTCACAACCCGGCCATTAGTGTCACAACCCGGCTCGTAGTGTCACAACCTGGCCCGTACATAGGGCCTTGACAAGAAGGAGGAAGACACATGGCTGGTTTAAAAGTGTATAAAATAATGTATTTACAAGAATGGCATGGAGTGTGTTCCGTGGAATCAGTGTCAGCACTGTGTGGAAAACAGTGGTGTAAAGTACCTAAGTACATTTTCTCAAGTACTGTACTTAAGTAAAATTTTGAGGTACTTTTACTTTACTGGAGTATTTCTAATTTTCAGTACTTTTACTTCTACTCCACTACATCTCAGAGACAAATATTGTACTTTTTTACTCCACAACAATTATTTGAAAACTTTAGTTATTAGCTACTTTATAGATTTGTATTATTATTACAAAACATGCGTTAACCACTTCAGCCCTATTTAAACTTTGGCTATTTAAAAATAGCTGATCTACAAGCTCACAATGCATCGCAATACAACGCGTTGTGAGCTTGTAGATCAGTCATTTTCAAAAAAAAAATCCTCTTTCTTAGGTAATATTTGACAATTTGACCTGACCTTTTTATTTGTAAAGTAGGCCTATAGTTTGTTTATTACTGAGCAGTAGCCTAATGGTCATATTATTTATTTATTTATCATTTTTACATTTCCGAGGTATTAAATTAATTTACTACAGCAGTGTTACAGCAGTGTTACAGCTGTGTTACAGCTGTGTCTCACATTTCAAAACGGCCATAACTCAGTGATCATGCTCTGACTGGATTTGAAAATCTAGAAACATATATATTCATATATGGATGTTTTAATATAAACATACAAAGTTATATTTGGATTTTTTAATAAAATATAAAGTTATATATGGATGTATTTAATAACATATACATTTATATATGGATATTTTAATAACATTTTATATATTCAAATGTGGATGATTTTTTATAACATTTCTTACCATACAGTGGTTCTTCCAGTTGAGCTGGAGTCTGCTCTTCCACATTCTCACATTTCACGTCTTCTTCTGCAGTCTGGGCATCGATCTCTGCATAGTCTTCCTCTTGGAGGATCTCGATGACATCAGAGTGAAAAGCCGCGGCCATTTCTACCTTTAAGACGTTCAAGTCTTCTTGCAAGTATCTGATATGGTCGACTTCCACACGACACACTGAAGAAAAGAGAAATGCCGTCTTTCTTATGATGAAAAAGGCTTTTGTTTCGTCATTTACAGAACAGGAAGTGTTCACATGTCCTTCACAATACTTTCAACACTTTTCACAAACGTCTCTGTAACAGTTTGTATTCTCTCTTAATAATTCATTATTAATTGTATCTTGTAATCTTATTAAGAATAAAGTGCCTCAAATCATGAACATCTGATTGCCGTGAAACATTGCTGGCCCATAATAAGCTACCTGCCCTGGCGGAGACTTGTGCTCTGAGCAGCACATTGTTCTAGTTATTATTATTATTATTATTTTAATTTAGAGTAGCCAATCATTTTTACACCTCCCCCCCCCCCCCATTTAGTCATTGTGCCAATTAACCCTCCCACACATTTTGGTATTGCCACTCAGTGGTGGAAAGTAACTAAGTACATGTACTCAAGCTGAGGTATTTGTACTTTACTTGAGTATTTTCCAATTTTCAGTACTTTTACTTCTACTCCACTACATCTCAGAGGCAAATGTTGTACTTTTACTCCACTACAATTATTTGAAAACTTTAGTTACTAGTTACTTTGCAGATATAAATGATTATATTATAAAACATACATTAACCACTTTAGCCCTATTTTATACCTAGGCCATTTGAAAATAGCCGATCTACAAGCTCACACCGCGCCGCACCGCGTTGTGAGCTTGCAGATCTGCTATTTTCAAACATTTTAGAACTTTTACTTTAGGTACTAATTTTGATGCCAATACTTTTGTATTTTTTACTCAAGTAACATTTTTAACACAGGCCTTTTACTTGTAACAGAGTATTTGTATACTGTGATATTGGTACTTTTATACCCTACTGGCTCACCTGCCAGTGAGGAGCCCCCACTGGGAGGACGTAGCGCCTCCGTCCTTATTCCTCTCATTCAACACTCGGTGGTGCAGGGCACAGGTACAGAACTTCTGCACAACCTGAGCTCCCCGGTAATTATAATGTTGAAGATGATGAATTTGAAAAGCATGGCCGATGATGAAAATAACCGATTATAAGTTACAATTTAGACAATTTAGCAGATGTTCTCATCCAGAGCTTATTGTACAAAATGTACGTTTGGAGTAAGCACCGTAAAGTAACTAAGTACATTTACTCAAGTAATGTACTTATAAGTACACTTTTGAGGAATTTTTACTTTACTGGAGTATTTCCCATTTTCAATACTTTTACTTCTAATCCATTACATCTCAGAGGCAGCTTTAGTTACTAGTTACTTTGCAGAGTTAGATTATAATAACAAAACATGCATGAACCACTTCAGCCATATATACATTTCGGCCATTTGAAAATAGTCGATCTACAAGCTCACAGTCAGTGGCGTAACGCAGAATCGCGGGGCCTGCATGTTCGCGCACACGCGCGAAAAATTTCAGGTCTAATTCGGTCTAATTCGGTCTAATTCGGGTCTAATATTTGACCAATATAAATCAACGTTTTCTTTTTTTTTGCTGTAAAAATATTTGTATCAGCGCAGGTGGGGCCCCCCCTGCTGGTGGCCCCCCCGCACCGCATCACTTGCTACCCCTCCGTTACGCCACTGCTCACAGTGCATCGCGATGCGACGCATTGTGAGCTTGTAGATCTGCTATTTTCAAAAGATGTGTATACATGTTGAACTGCACAAAGAGTACTTTTACTTTTGGTACTTTAAGTATATATTGATGCCAATACTTTTGTACTTTTACTCAAGTAAATTTTGATTACTGTACTTTTACTTGTAACAGAGTATTTCTACACTGTAGTATTGATACTTTTACTTAAGTAAAACAATTGAGTACCTTTTCCACCACTGCAAACAACAACAGTGTTTAGAGAACAAAATGCCTCAATGTAATGAAAATAACAAAAACATAGCTTGCATCCACTCTATGTAAACTATCAAGATCTCGGCAAGGAAGGAGCTGGTGATGATCATCATGATGATGATGATGATGGTCTGATGTACCCATGCAGATTAAATACTAAGAAACAGTATTCGCTATTTACTGCCTCAACCCATCATCAATATGAGACTGAACAGAATGGACAAGAAGATAAAATAAGGCTCATGCAAGCACCCTGAGCTCCATTGCTAATCAAATATTATGTGCCATTTCTGCTGGCAAAATGGAAATGGCCTGAAATGAGATCGCCATCATTGAATTATTTTGTTGTGTGAAGATAAGGTTGTGGAAATCTAATTGTGTGTTTGTGTTTTTCATCAATAAAACTACAAAACTGTATCTCTTCTCTTTCTCCCCAGAATGTAAAGTTTTCCGCTTATGCACATTATGATTCAGAATGATTTGATCGTCATTTGCATTGTAGATCAGCATGTATATCTGATGTAGAAATTCATTATCATTCTACAATAACTCAACTGGTCTGGATATTTATGTACCCAAGAACTCAACACAAACATAAACAGACAAGTGCATGCAAACACATTACAAATGCAGATACATGATGTCTCACACGCACGCACGCACGCACACAAACACACATACACGCACACGCACACGCACACGCACACGCACGCGCACACACGCACTCTCTCTCTCTCTCTCTCTCTCTCTCTCTCTCTCTCTCTCTCACTCTCTCTCTCACACAAAGTAAAGAGCGGTTGGCGGCTGGGTGCAGGGATAACATGACTTCCCCCTGTAGTGCTGAAATACCTACAGACCAAAGTTGTTATGACATTGGTTGTTTACCCCTGTCTCTCCCTTGTTCTCTCCCCTCTCTCTACCCCCCTTCCTCTCCTTCTCTATCTCCCCCCTTTCTCCTTCTCTGACTCTCTGAATGCTTAATTGGTGTTTTGGTCATATCAGCAGTCATTTTACCACATCACCTCAGCCCCACTGGAACCAACTGGCCAATTAATCCATGACCTGGAAGTCTGTTTGCATGACCTGCGTGCATATGTACGTGCGTTTGTTCGTGTGTGCATGCGTGTGTGTGTGTGTGTGTTCGGATGCACGTGCCACATGGCTACACATTCTCACACATATGGTCCTATAGTGATGACTTGGGGAAAATGACAGACCTGCAATATGTGATGACGAGTTGGGATGCGATATGTGATGACCAGTGGTGTAAAGTAACTAAGTACATGTACTCAACTACTGTACTTAAGTAAAATTTTGAGGTATTTTTTACTTTACTGGAGCATTTAAAGTTTTCAGTACTTTTACTTCTACTCCACTACATCTCAGAGGCAAATGTTATACTTTTACTCCACTATAATTATTTGCAAACTTTAGTTATTCTTTCGTTTCTGTAAGAAACTTACTTATGGGATATCATCGCCCTCTGGCGATGGCACAGAGCACAACACATATGCTCCCGGAAACAATCTTCGATTGGACAGTGTTCTGTGACGCAAACCGGAAACCGGTTGGTTATAAAACCCCCTGCGTCACCAGGATCGTCCTCTTCCTTCACGGACGACCGCCATCGGCTGTGCATCCTGTGCCTGGGGCCCAACCATGCGTGGCTCGCCCTGAACCACGTGGGCGACGAAGACGCATGCAGGCCCTGTGATGACTTCACGGTCCACCAGCTGGAGTGCCGCCTCAGGAGGGCCCAGGGCCTGGCAGCCGCCAGCAGCAATGCTAACACAGACACTGGCCTAGCCACGGGCCATACGGCGTCGGTGGGAAGCACGGGCCTCGGGCCAGGCCTACCACAGGATGCACCAAGATCCAGCGGGGCCAGGAGGAAAGTCCGGAGAGAGGCTCCTCCGTCGCCTTCGCCGGACCGCGCAGTTTCAGCCGAGGCCAATGGGCTACCGACCGGGGACTGCGTTCCTCCCTCCTCCCCCTCCTTCTCCGTCCTCGCCTGGGGCGACACTCCGACGCCAGGAGGCTCGGATGGGGAGGATGCCGGGATAGGTGAGGCTTCCCAAGACGAGGTGGAGGCCGGACCCTCCCCCCGTCGGGCACGAGAGGCCCCGAGGTCCAGTCCGGGGCCTCTCGTACCTACATCGGCGCGAGCGGAGATCCTCGCGCCTGCAGCAGCTGCCTGGACGGAGCCAGCAGCAGCGTGGGTGATGGCTCCTAGCGTGGTGAGGGAGCCTCCCGAGCCCGTGTCGGCAGTGCTGCGAAGGGCTATCTCCAGGTGCGGCCTGGAGCAGCCAATGGAGGCAGCGAGGGCTTCAGTCGGGGCCCCCATCCCAGGATTCCAGGGCCTGGCACCCCTCGCTCCCCGGCAAGCCCCTTCAAAACTCCTACCCGAGGCGGTGGGAGTCCGTGAGGCCCTGCACCACTCCTGGCGGCGAGGTAGGGGGGAACCGGAGCGACTTGGTTTCGCAACCAAGATCATCTCCGGGGCGGACCTGGGGGTCATTGGCCTTCCCCCCATGGACGCTGCTCTGGCAACTCGTATCGAGAGGGCGAGGAGAGGCTCGGTGGGAATTGGACCGGGACATCGGCCCATCTTCGCCGAGCATGCCAGACAGGACCGCACAGCGGCCCTCAACGCCCTCTACAAGGCCTCGGGCTCGGCTGCGGAGGCGCTCAACGTGGTTTCGTTGCTGCAGGGGTCGGCCGCCATCAGGCTTAGAGAGCTGGTGGCCAAACCCCTGGTGGACGGGATGCCTGCGGCAGCGGTCCACAGAGAATGGGTGGAGGATGCGGCGGAGCTGGACAGGCTAACGCAGCTAGCCATCCTCTGCACCTGCCAGAGCCTGATGTGGACGGGTCGGGCCATGGCCCTCACTGCGGACTTGGAGAGGGCCCAGTGGTTGGACCTAGCCACAACTGCGGGGGCGGATGTGTCTACAGGACTTCTCGCCCTTCCCCTCCAGGCCCACAACCTCTTCGATAGCAGCACGGACCTGATCGGGAGGACACAGGCGGAGAGGCGAGGGGCGACCGCTGGCCTCCTCGCCACCGCCGTCGCTGGACGCAGACGAGGAGCGTCCAGGTCGTCCTCCGCCAGAACCAACTCCTGGGAACGTCCATGCGGCTCCTTCGGCGTGGGGGACGTAAGAAAGCGCAAAGACCCTGAAACCCCCCCTCCGGTAAAACCCCCCCGAAAGGACCTCGGGGCTGGTCGCAAAGGGAGGGGTAAGTGACGGTCTACGGCTGATCCCGTCACGGCCACTTGGCCGGTATTATGCGGTGTCAGCTCCCCAATTGGGGACCAGAACTGGCGCTCTTCTTGCCCCGACGGACAGGGCCACGGGCGGCTCCGCGGGAACACAGAGACTATAAGAGACGCTAAAAAAGAAAATTTAATTGCCATGCTGTAAAATGTCAAATGTGTGTGATGTGATTTGTGTGTGTGGAATAAACCCGTTGCCGAAAACACAAATGCTCATCTCTTCTCATACTGATGTTAGAGGCGGATCGCACCCCGGTGGGGTGCCCTGTCCTCGAAGCTATGCTATGAGCCCTCAGTGTTCGGTTTGCACCCTGGACGGCATTCCGAACACTGCAGGGACAACTCCTGTGCGTGCCATAAACATGATGAATCAATCGCAGGTAGTACCTCTTTCTGCTATAAATCAAATGTCTATTGAGTGTTGTTTTCACAATGTGAAACAGGGGCCTTCTGTGATAAAAACATTTCCAACTGCGACTGTGCAGTTCCCTCTTCCGTCAGGCAGATGGTTGCAAAGCTCATCTGTGGGACGGTCGAGAGCCAAAATGGCGGCCTCCATCAAATGCCCTAAAATGGCGGACGAGGGAAGGCGGAAATGCGTTTTTCAGACAGCCCCGGTGTTGCACCGTCAAAACTCCCCTGGTGGGACGAAAGTTTTGTTCCGTGTAGCAACAACGTCTCCGCACAAGAGGCCCGCCCCAGTTGACCTCCCTAAGATGGCGGTCGTCAAGAGGCGGAAGTTGACGGGCCAACGGACCCTGGTGTTACCCCTTCAACTCTCCCCGAGAGGGACGGGAGTTTCGTTCCGGGTAGAAACTCGACCGAGTAAGGGTTCCGCTGTCTCGTCGAGAGGAGTGTCGATGCCTCCGGTTCCCATGGAAACAGGCTCGTCCTCCGAAGCGGTGAGTTCTTCGCGTCCGTTGAGACACGGACAGAGGCGACCGCTGCTGCCCCCTGTGGACGCCCTCCTACTGGTTACACCGGTCGTGCCGGCAGTTTCACCGGTAACCTTGGTAACGAGGCGACGCTCTTCGGAGCCGATGACGTCATTGACCCCCTACGACCCCACGAACCCTTTGGCTCGTTGCTTGGCGCAATGGGAAGCTTGCAAACCGAATCCTTGGGTACTGCGTACCATTACGAAAGGGTATAGGTTGCAATTTTCCCGCAGACCTCCCCTGACGGACGAGGTTATTTTCTCCCGAGCATCAGGCCAGGCGGCTGTGACGCTACGGGAGGAAGTGGTGTCTCTGCTGAGCAAGGGTGCTATCGGAGAATTATCTCCGAATCAGAGCCGGCTAGGTTTTTATTCTGAATATTTCCGGGTGAAAAAGAATGGGGGGGGGGGCGTGAGACCTATTCTGAACCTAAAAGGTTCGATACGTCAGGGGGATTGGTGGACGAGTATAGATCTGAAAGATGCCTATTTTCACGTCCCAATCTACCCCGCGCACCGGAAGTTCCTACGTTTTGGCTTTGAAGGCAAAGTATACGAATACACGGTGCTCCCGTTCGGCATTTCACTGAGCCCTCGGGTCTTCGTGAAATGCACGGACGCGGCTATCGCCCCGCTATGCCGGCAGGGTCTCCGTCTGGCGACGTACATAGATGAATGGCTGCTGGCGGCGGGGTCGAGGGAGGAGGTGGCGCGGCACACTGAGTTAGCCATTGCGCACCTGACGTCCCTGGGGTTTACGATCATTACTCGAAAGAGTGTTCTGATCCCATCCCAGCAAACCACCTTCGTGGGGATTTCCCTGGACTCATCCACGATGGTGGCGCGTCTGTCTCAAGACAGATTGGCCGGGTTCCTGGCGTGTGTGCGCTCTTTACGCATGGGGCGCAGAGTTGCGTACAGGACATGCATACAGGCTGCAGGTCTCATGGCCTCGGCCATACACCTGATCCGGCTGGGGAGACTCCACATGAGACCTTTTCAGAAGTGGATGCGGAGTCTTAAGATACCGCACACCATGAAGTTTCGAAAAGTGGTGGTCTCCCCCTGGTGCGTGACGACGTTGCAACCGTGGTCACAGGCGTCCTTCCTGTCCGGTGGAGTCAGGATGGGCGAAGTGGTGACACGAAAAGTGGTTACCACGGACGCTAGCCTCTCAGGTTGGGGGGCTGTCCACGAAGGCTACTCAGCCAGGGGGGTGTGGACTTCTGCTCAGAAGGCATACCACATCAACTATTTGGAGTTGTTGGCGGTCTTCCTCTCCTCCGACGGTTCGAGGACCGTATTGTGGGATGTCATGTTCTGGTTAGAACGGATAATACCACGACGATGTGCTATGTCAATAAACAAGGGGGCCTGGGCTCTGTTGTTTTGGACAATCTAGCACGCGAACTGACGCTATGGAGCACTTTGCGCCTAGCCTCGTTACGCGCCTCTCATGTACCGGGTCTCCTCAACAGCGGAGCGGATCTGCTGTCTAGGGACGAACTTCGGTACAAGGAGTGGTCTCTCAAACCGCAGGTGGCGAGCCTGATCTGGCTTCGGTTCGGTCGGGCTCAGATTGACCTGTTTGCGTCCAAAGGGAACGCAAAGTGTCCACAGTTCTTTTCTCTGAATCACAAGGATTCCTCCTTGGGGGTGGACGCGTTGGCACACGTCTGGCCGGACGTTCTGCTGTATGCCTTCCCACCTTTGGAACTGATCCCGTCCATCTTGGAGCGGGTCAGGGTCTGTGGCAGGACGGTCCTGCTGGTGGCTCCGGCATGGGGGGTGTGGAGGTCGGAGGTTGCTCCTCTCCTCTACGCTGAACCTTGGCCTCTCCCGCTTTTCAGAGATCTTCTGAGACAAGGCGGGAATGAGGTGTTTCACGACTCCCCCCGGGTCTTGGACCTGTGGGTCTGGCCCGTGAGGGGTCGGTGAAGGGCCGGTGGGGTCGGCCCGGTGGTGCTTGTCCCTTGGGGACGCAGTTATTGCCGTCGGCCGTCCGGCGTGTAACCCTGACAGAGGTCTTGGCCTCTGTGGCCCTTGCTCGACCATGGTGGCACCTGGGGTGTCATGTATGGTCTGGGTGGGGTGGGACTAGGGTCAGGGGACGTTGGCACTGGCTTTGGCTGGTTGCTCTTCCCCTAACTGGTGGTCTCCTTTCTGTTTCCCTGGGGCCGGCTGGGCCAGGCCCAGGGATAGAAGGTGGGGACAGGAGCCCGGCTCTCTTTCAGGGGGAGATCAGATCCGTCTGATGGGCTCCTGTGTCGTTTCCCTTCTCTTTGACCTGTTGGGTCATGCGTCTGGGGGTCAGGTCTTGCCGGGAGGCATGACTTTTTGACCTTGGGGCGTACAGGTTGGATAGGGTTACTCCTGGGACTCCCCAGGGGGGTCTATGTGTCCCATAAGTAAGTTTCTTACAGAAACGAAAGAATAACTAGGGGTTACGTAGGTAGCCTCAGTTTTCTTAGTTTCATAGTAAGAAACGTACTGGAAACCCCTTCTGTGCGCTTCGACTAGCGTGCAGAGTGAAGGGTATCAGAGGACGATCCTGGTGACGCAGGGGTTTTTATAACCAACCGGTTTCCGGTTTGCGTCACAGAACCCTGTTCAATCGAAGATTGTTTCCGGGAGCATATGTGTTGTGCTCTGTGCCATCGCCAGAGGGCGATGATATCCCATAAGTAAGTGTCTTACTATGAAACTAAGAAAACTGGGGTTACCTACGTAACCCCTAGTTACTAGTATTTATTGCACAATGCGACGCATTGTGAGCTTGTAGATCTGCTATGTTTATGCATTTGAAAACTTGTGAAATGGGCATGTGGGCAAATGGGTTTCTGCATAATGAGTAGTACATTTTGATACCAATACTTTTGTACTTTTACTCAAGTAAATTTTTAATTCCGGACTTTTACTTGTAACAGAGTATTTCTACATTGCAGTATTGATACTTTTACTTAAGTAAAAAATGTATTGTACTTATTCCACCACTGGTGATGACGCATCGGCATCACAGTGGGTGGAACGGCAGGCCACGGTGTGGCTGACTGAGCTCAACGTTCCCAAGATAACATGGTCAAATCTCACCGTGGGTGTAAACTTTTTTATAAACATTTAACACTAGCGATAGAGCTGTAAAATGAATGTGAAGATTTGTGAGTGAGAACGGCTTGTAACATGTATATTTGTACACAGCAGGGACAATCAAGTCTTGACTTTTCCTGCTCTTCTATTGTAAAATGTCCCATCTCGTTCCCTTCCTCTCCTCTGTAAGAATGGTCCCAGGGTGTCCTGTCCTCCACCAGAGCTGTCAGTATAGTGACATTAAATAGACAGGGTATGTCTCCTTTCTCCTGATCTGCCAATCACTCTCGCTGTCCTTGCTCACCATCAGAGCTCATAAAGCAATAGACAGTGACGTCTATCTCTTAGCAGCTGAAGATACAGCTATATAAAGGAAACATTATTTTGATTTGAATTATGATTCATTTGACACTAGGACTTAACAATCGCACTTTGCAGATCACACAGCTATAGTGCTTGATTTGTAAATTATTAGGTGTCGGAGCTCATGAATTCGACTAAAAGTCATGCCCATCACCCCCCCCCCCTCTCTCTCTCTCTCTCTCTCTCTCTCTCTCTCTCTCTCTCTCTCTCTCTCTCTCTCTCTCTCTCTCTCTCTCGTGGTGGATAAAATTCATATAACAGTCATTGTGGTATTGATTAATTGAATGTATTAGTAAGAGGCAACAATCATCACCTGTTCTTCCCTGTCAAACTCCTCTCCCTGACAAAGTATTTTAGAAACAGTCGACTCATGCTAACCTATTTCAAACATACCGACTCTGTGTGAGTCTGTTATAGAATAAAGCCCATGTAAGGAATGACCATCTGTTGTTACCTCATGTGTACTTCTCCTGACTGTATAAATGTCTGGAAGAGATTGGTGTTGGGGAGTGAGGGGGGAAGCTCTGGAGGGAGACACTAGTCTCTCTCTACTGTGATGAGATCTACAATAAATTATGGAGTGTGATTCCTAACAACTGAGTCCTGCATCTTCCTGATCTGTTTAACTTATTAGATTTCCTGGAGCGCAGCAGGCCGGTTCCGGAGCCGAGCTTCGGCCAGCTCAGGCACAAATTAAGCCCTGTACACAGCACAATGAATGACATCAATCTGTTGAGATTTACATGCTGGACTTATTAAAGCTGGGAGGGTTGCACACATACTGTACAGTATATTGCAAGGTGTTAAGGTGCTTAAGTAGAGTCTACAGTAGTACAGGGCACAGCAGTGGTTCTCAAACTTTTTCATGTCAAGGACCCTCAAATTGATATGCATTTGGCCACGGACCCCCATCTGAAAATATTTTTTACAAGCTCACAACGCGTCGCTTAGTGACGCGTTGTGAGCTTGTAGATTGGCAATTTTCAAATAGCCAATTTATATCGTGGTTAAACTGAATTGAATGCGAAATTAACTAATTTAGCTGGGAACCCCCTGGTCCCCGGACCCCACTTTGAGAACCAATATTGTACAGTGTGCAAACAGGCCAGGGATATAAACAGCCCACCCCAGTCGTTTGCCTTTTCATAGTCCAGTCATGATTTGCATTTGTCAACAAATGCAACAGATTTCTTGTCAGGACACCAATTGTGTTCTCACATTACATATCAATACTTTTTTACAGTTCTATTTTGAGAAGTTAAAATCACACACAACTCCTACAAGTGTCTTTTGTCTTTACAGTCTAAAGACAAAACTGATGTTCATAGCGATTGAGCATAATCATAGTAAATGTACTTTCCACCACTGCATGCTACATCTGGCCAATGAATTGACCTTTAGGCTATAACATTGTAACGTCATGTTTTGTCGTAGTGATGACAAAATGCCACACTACTTTTTGCCAGAAAGATATGGGAGGGAGCACATACCTCCCGGTGGAGATTTCTGCGTTACTTGCACCTTTCAAGTTCAAAATGCATTGCGCTGCTTCCAATTAGTTTGACAGCTTATTAGCCACCCTTCAGTATCCTTTCTTCGAGCCAGGACTATTATTCTTCAACATAATTTCCACACTCATTCAAGTGTTCTCTGCTGATGACCAAGTGTTCAAATGTTGAAATAAGGTAGTTAGCCCATGCCTGTTGCAATAATTTAATCACACGTGTGAAACCAGAAGCCAGCATTTAAAGTGGCAATATTGAAATCCCTTTGAAAACTAAGAACTCACTAAAAGATGAAATTGTACTTTGTTCCCACCGTGTCTCTTTCATGTTCTCTCCCTTTGTGGCCTCATTATTTCGCTCTTTAACGCTGAATGTCCATTTAGACAGCAGTTGCCATCCTGTCATGCACTTCTTATTCCCCTCAACTCTTTCTTCTAAAGCTTTTACTGTATTTCTTTCTGTCTTTACTTTTGTATTTCTCTTATTTTCTGTATGTCAGTCTATCCGTCTCGCATCAGTTCATGTTCTCTGTATAAATAACACACTGCCTCTTTCTCTTTCCCTCATTTATTTTTCCTTCCATCTGCCACCTCATTCCTACGCAGTTCTGTACAGTCTTAAGCAACTTTAACAACCTTATTTGTGATTCAGTTGTGATGTAGAGAATAATATTCCAGTTAGAGGAACAGAAACCAGGTATAAATCACTCAGGGACAGGCCCTTTTTTCATAACAGTGTTCTTATTATATTAATTCCAATGTGGGTTTTTTTCATGCTTTTTCTTTCCTTAAACTAGTATTCCTTGTCCATAATTGATTGATTGATTGATTGATTGATTGATTGATTGATTGATTGACAGACTACTTAGTCAGAAATGTAAACAGCAAGTGGTACAGTAAGACATTAAAGCTAAAAGGATAACACAAAAATGTCCTGGGGACTTGTTTCCAAATATGGGAAATGATATGGGAAAGATGGTACTGTAACTACAAGCTTCCAACAAGGAAGATTCTACAGTATGAGTGTACTATGAGGTACCATTACCCTAGCAACACCCGTATTAGTGCTATCTGTATCCAGTAATCTGATTTTCTTTTCTTTTTTTTCTCCCACGATTGTGTAACCCTTTTTTCACCCGGTGCCAATTTTCTAAGTGATCCTGGGCGCTACACTCCCCCCACCAGCCTAGGGAGGCCAGGGCCGAGCTCATGCCTCCTTCAATGCATGAGAGCCAACTGACCTTCTTGTCACCTGACAGGGGGGAGTTTCCCCGGTTGAACGTAGCCGTTGGAAGGAACACGTTATTCCAACCAGTTCCCTTCCCCTCCATCAGGCGCCCCGGCTGTCATGGGGGAGGCAGTATAGCGATCAGGATTACTACATGTTTTTGTGAGGGTATTAACTACCCTAGGAGACATGGGGAGAACATGCAAACTCCACACAGAGTAGGCCCTTTCACCAACCCCACCTAGGGAATGGGCGCTGATGACGCGGAGGAGAAGACGCGCCCCCAGCGCCCACAGCGTCCCCGGCAGGAATCGAACCCAGGACCTTCTAGCTGTGAGGCGACAGCACTACCGAATGTGCCACCTGATTTTGTGCAATCTGATTTTCATTGCTTTAAAACTATGTGGTTTATTTGGAGGCAACAGTAAGATAGGATTTAGCATGCCCTAATGTTAACATGCCAAGTGAGAGCTCCGAATCCCATGGCATCAAGTGCTTCCCTTTTTGATTGCGGAATATATAGCATTACCCTTGTGGGGTCTTGTTTAGAGCCACTCTGTATCCAAGAAACAGACTTTGATCACGTGAAATGCATCTGGTTCTCCGAGGGATTTCAAAGGGGATAGATACGGTAGCGATAACCTCATAATAACAGATGTAAAATTAAGTCTTTCCAGAGAAGGGAAGGCTTACAGCCAGTGGAGTTCTGACCGCATTAATTGATATCCTATCACCGCTGACCGCTGGGACCTTGGGGTCATGGCTCTGAAATATATCCGATTTTATAAATCCCACCCAGGTTTTCTTGGTGGAATTATAAACTGGAGGCAGTAATTAACAGGCCTACTTGTAAAAATCCTCTGGTGTGTAGAAAAGAAGAAGTACAAAGGTAATGACCCCATTAAGGAGATGAAATGTGGCCAAGAATCTGAATTTTAAATAGTAAAAGTGCAAAGTAAATGTTGGAGGCATAGGTGGATTCAACATTTATTTGCAAAAGGATAGTGTATGCATTTTGAAACTAAAACTGTAACCTGATGTGAATGGACATAGTATACTGTATGTAAATAATATGGATGATTCCGGTTCTCAAGGCAGCTGGACCGGATATACATGCCAGCTGTTTACTATGGAGGGCCAGAGCTGCCATATTTAAAAGATAAATAGATAAAGGAAGCACCATGGATGACAGGGAAGCACCATAGGATGCACCATAGATGACAGGGAAGTACCATAGAAGCACCATTTTATCATGTGCATTAGTGAGGACCAATTATATGAAGATAGTCCTTTAATGACTACAGACTAGCGCTTGGCGCTGTCTCACATCAAGTCCATCACTGACCCCCTCCTTGACCAATTGCAGTTTGCTTTAGAGTAAAGATGCATCGCAAGTTAATTTTCAATGTTTCTGATCTGGTGGAGCGGTACATACCCGCAGATGGAGATGGGTGTTTTTGGGGGGCAAGACTGTCATTTCGACTTCTGGGCATCACATTTACATTACACATTTCTGTAATAACCACAAGATATCTACTACTGGTGTTGCCAAAAAAGATTCCAAAAATGAACGTTATACATGATGTGACCTAGCGTGAATTTAGCAGATCTACATGCACACAATGCGTCGCATCATGACACGTTGTGGGCTTATAGATCTGTGATGCGCTACACTGTCGTACAACGGAGTATACATTAACTACAACCTAAATCATTTTTTTATTTGATATAGAAAAGACAAAATAGATCAAATACAGTCATTTCTACTTTTTGTCCGAGAAATAATGAAAATAATAATAATAATAATTATTATTATATTTATGTAATAATAATATATCATATTTATATAATAATAATCATAATTGTGTGGAATCTCATTTTGTAAAAACAAATCATGAGAAGTCGTGCCGTGAACCCATAGTATTGTGAATTGTATTGAATTGTGGGTTGAGTGAATCATTACATCCCTAGCCAACACTAAATTCTCCAGCATCTTGACAGCCCTGGAACTTGTGCCATGCAGAAGAACCCTGTTTGTGGACTTCAGCTCTGCAATCAATACTATAATCCTAGCTTTACTCTGTGACAAGTCCAGGTGTGCATGCCTGATTGCACCTGCAAGAGGATCACTGATTTCCTAACATACAGGCAGCGGTGCATGTGGCTGGATATAAGTACGTCTTGGCAATAGAGCTGTGTGCTCTCTCCACTGCTCTTCTCTCTCTACACAATAGCTACTCAGCCACAAATTACTCAAGCTCCTTTAGTTTACAGAGGACACAGCCTCATTCATTGGTCTAATCTCCAATGGAGACAAAACTACAGATGGGAGTTTAACTTTGACCACGTGGCTTCCTGGTGCAACCAGAAAAACATGGAACATGGATGCTCTACATACTGTTGAGATGAAGGTGGAATTCAGGAAGAGCACAGCCAAGACAGCTCCCCTTATTTGTTGTGTGTAACTCCCTATATATACTCAAGTATTCAAAAGTACAAATTACAAAGTACATTTTCTTTTTAAAATCAATGCATTGCCGTATTGATAATTTGAAATTTTGAAAAATAGTCAAAATAGCTGATCTACAGGCTCACAAACATAGACTGTAAAATAGAATTGGACAAAGTTACGCACATAGACTACAGACCATAAATGAAGCCTATTTTTCAACAATTTCAAATCCGCCATCTTTCTATATCTGGTCCGAATATGCAAATAAGAAACCGGTAATTCATTAATGCTATTGGTTGGGACCAGAGAGGGGGTGGGCAATGAATGCTATTGGTTGTGTAGCTTGTCAATGAAATCAACACAAGGTAGCCACGCCCCTCCTACAGTATACCCTACTTTATCATCCATTTAAAAATAAATGGGACCATAATTTACCAAAACGCATATCATGGTGATTGAAAGAAGACTTTAAACTAGCGACTGGAAGCATATAAAATTTATGATAATGTTTATTAAAACTAAGTGTTTATTAAAAAAAAGTGTAAAGTTCGGCAAAAACCCATCCGCTTGAATGGAGCCTAATTCTTTCTGACACCAGCAGGGGTAAAACAGCGAGACTACAGGCCATTCATATGAACTGTCACTTCCTATACAGCCTGAATTTACAACTCAGAAGCTGGCCCCTTTCTCACAAAGCATCGCAGTGATAAATCTGAAATGGGAGATGACCTCAAGAGGCGACTGTTTGTGGCTACAGTGGAGTCAGTACTGCTGTACGGGGCTGAGACATGGACGTTCACAGTGCAGCAGGAAAAGGCCCTGGATGGCGTCTACAAAAGAATGCTACAAAGTACGAACGGCACACACATCAGACCACATCAGGAACGTGGACCTCTGCGGGCGCCTCCCATGGGTCACAGACAAGGTCAGACAGTGAAGTATGAGGCTGGCTGGCTGGGCACTGCGTCAGACGCACCACCTATACGTAGACACACTGCGCCGAGACAGTGGAGCTAACACCACCGCAGATCTCAAGACCCTGATGCTACAGTAGACACGGGGGTGTTTATAGGGCAGCGATTCTGCAGTCCCAGAGTGTTGCATGACAACTTACATCAACACCTAAAGTACAAGACATCATAATGCATAAAATGCATTCAAATGTGGACACACATCCTTAGGATTCATGCTCTGTTCTTCTGTATTTGGTCATAACTCACCAAGGAGGGGATACTGAGCATGAGGATGTTAGTACGTCTCTGGGGTCTCTGGTAGGCAGCTGGGCTAATATTGTGAGTGGCTCTTATTTTACTTATATCACGGCTATATGGTGATTGATGAATGTGTGAGAAAATGTTGCATTGATTATTAATTGGCTGCCCTGGTATAAATCTCCTTTAGATTGCTTTGCTGTGTGTGTGTGTGTGTGTGTGTGTGTGTGTGTGTGTGTGTGTGTGTGTGTGTGTGTGTGTGTGTGTGTGTGTGTGTGTGTGTGTGTGTGTGTGTGTGTGTGTGTGTGTGTGTGTGTGTGTGTGCGCGTGCGTGTGCGTGCGCGTGCGTGCCTGTCTCTGGAGAGAGTACCCTCTTCAAGACTTAATGAACAATCTATTCTCATCTCGATCAGGGATTTTACTTATGGTCCCAAGTGACTGTGCATCCATGAGTGTGTGTGTGTGCATAACTTTGTCAATATATCAACATCATTCGCATCAGTCATCTATGGATCACCTCTAATGACTCCTGTAGACCTTCTTGAAGGTTCACCATTCATTTTCTTTATCCCACAAAGCACATCTCTATTGTTGGAGATTATAATGGGACAATGCTCCTATTTACTAGAGTGTGTGTGAGTGAGCACAAAGGCTCGCGGTTGTGAGATAATAGTAAATGCACACAGTGCATTTACTATTGACTGACTCTGGTGAAAAGTCTATATTAAAGCAGTCAATGCACACAATGACACCGAGCATTTGCATTGTGCTTATTAACCCATTCAATTCGGGAACGCATCTGTGCTATAACCATTATTCTATACTTTTGCTATTCAAAAATAGTAGATATACTAGATATACAAGAAGATACAAATTGTACAAACGGTTAAAAATATACATATTGAAAGATTTGCAAAAATTGTATAACATTTGTAAAATATTTTGTTCCAGGGCCTCCAGAAGCAAAGTTTTCAGTTACAAATATTCGCTTTAAATATATATATATTCAAAGAATTGCACAAATTTTCCCGCTTTATCGAAAATAGCAGATCTACAAGCTCATAGCGTGGCACTTGGTGCTGCGCTATGAGCTTGTAGATCTGCTATTTTTGAATAGCCAAAGAAATCTAAAATGACAGAGATGCGTTCCCATGTTTTAATGGGTTAACTGGCCTGCAATCCAGCTGATGTGCACTGAGTAAATGCATGGAGGAAGAGGACATTATCTGGCCAATATGTAGATTGACTCACTATGCAGTTAATGCTTTAACCCTTCAAAGTAAAATCACAGTTAGTGAGGCACAGTCTGATATCGGTCCTTATACAGTATACTGTACAGTGTACATCACTGGTTCGCAAAGTGGGGTCTGGGGAACGCCAGGGGTCCTTGATGGGGTTCCAGGGGGTCCCCAGCAAACTTATGAACAGGGAACAGAACCCTATCTTATTTTTCAGTTATTCAAAAATAGCTGACACGTTCTGAGCTTAGAACAACATTGTTTTTGAAAAATGTTTACAAATCTTCTCTTATTCGTGTCCCTGTGTGTCTAACATTATCTCACTCTGAATGATCACATTATTCTAATTGAATGTAAGCCGGGGGGGGGGGGGGGACCTGTTATCTGGCTGAACTTGATGTATGAAAATAATCTTCAACTTTGAGCAGCTTACAAAGGGCGGCTCATTACCTCCCATACTACTGGCAGGGACGGTGAGAAACTGATTGAACGCATTCAAAAGAGTGTAAAAGTATGCGTATTATCAGAGAAGAGAGGAAACAGTGTTGAGAAGGATAAGTTTGGTGCATTGTGCACCGCCACACAGCATTGTGCGGCGCGACGGGACGTGCGACAGGACACGCAATAACCCCACGTTTGCAACTACTTTCGCCTGCACACTTCACCGGGTATGGTCTAGTGAGGAATAATTTGAGGGAATCAGGAGTGCAGGAATGCACAATAAACGGATTGATAACCATGGGTGAATGTGTGTGTGTGTGCGTGCCTGTGTATGTGTGGTGAAGCAGAAGGTGGCGGTAATGTTCAAATAGGCTGGAAGACAGCCGCTGTAAAACAATAAGAAGAAGACAAAGAAGAAGAAGACTATTGAAGAAGAAGATGAAGAAGTTAAATTAATGGAGCCTATAAGGGCCCAATCAGCCAGCATGCGTTTTAGCAGCAGGGGCCATCTTTTTGTAATTGTCATACATTTTAGTGAAGCTTTTTGCCTGCTGCGTTTGAATTGCAGGGTGCCTTTGAGTTTTTGCGCTGTATGTGTCACACACATTTTTGTATGAGAGCCCTGGATGCCCCAACTTGATCCAGGGGGCATCCTTGATTCCCCAAGTTAAAAGCACATCAAGAGGGAAAAAAGGCACTGCCAAGCTGCTCTGCTTTGTAGATTGCATAAAACGGCAGGGCATTGCACCCTGCATTTT
The DNA here is from genome assembly GCF_963280865.1 of Gymnoscopelus braueri. Lineage (NCBI taxonomy): Eukaryota > Metazoa > Chordata > Actinopteri > Myctophiformes > Myctophidae > Gymnoscopelus > Gymnoscopelus braueri. Next base: position 52,435,815 of record NC_137604.1, on the reverse strand, counting down.
GCAGCCTGCAAAAGGCATCGTCTGATCAGGCTCTAAGTGGCGTTTAATGAGCTTTGGGATAGTGTTGCGTGTACCACGATGGTGACAGAGGAGAGTGGATTTGCAGTGCTTTAGTAAGTACTGTAGTAAGCCAGTGCCATTTTAGAGCTCCACACACGCACGCACGCACGCACGCACGCACGCACGCACGCACGCACGCACGCACGCACGCACGCACGCACGCACGCACGCACGCACGCACGCACGCACGCACGCACGCACGCACGCACGCACGCACGCACACACACACACACACACACACACACACACACACACACACACACACACACACACACACACACACACACACACACACACAGAGTAAAAACAACCCAAAAAATATATATTCAGCAGTGCATTCATTTATTAATGAATTTTAAGGAATTTACACAGATCTGTATGTTTAGGCAGTTCCCCCGAAGGAAGAAAAGCATTCCCCCGAGAAGTCTGTAAAGACTGGTGTGTACTTTTACACATGAAATTTTCTGACATTGCATCAACGTTGCAAGAGCTGTTATTATTATTTTTTCTCTAACCAATCTTTTCACCCAGTGCCAATTGCCTATGTAATCCTGGGCGCTACTCTCCCTCTGCCAGCCTATGGAAAGCCCAGAACTGAGCTCATGCCTCCTTCAATGCATGAGGAGCTAGCAAGCCGCTTCTTATCACCTGACAGGGGGCAGTTTCCCCGGTAGGACGTAGCGCGTGGAAGGAACACGTTATTCCAACCAGTTCCTTTCGCCACCGTCAGGCCCCCCGGCTGACCAGGGAGAGGCAGTATAGAGACCAGGATTACTACATGTTTTTTGTGAGGGTACCTACCCTAGGGGACACGGGGAGAACATGCAAACTCCACACAGAAAGGTCCTTTCGCCAGCAAGAGCTGTTTTTAAATCCAAAGGAAGAATTCAGTCTCCTGAACCGTATAGTTTAATTTTGTTGGTCTTGTTTTTTATGACACCTAACCAACTATCCTATTCCACCTCTGTCTGTGTTATCGCAGACAAAGAAGCACAGTTCAATGATGGGAGGAATCGATTACCTAATTGAAATGTATGAGTTTTATAGCGCCTGTGATAGTTACATCTGAACTGGTAAATTGGTAAATTATCCAACTTTATAGTAACACC
>NC_137604.1:52274646-52429646 GCF_963280865.1 Gymnoscopelus braueri | reverse complement strand
GTTTTTTCCCTCTCTGATCTTCTGTTGCTTTTTACCTGGATCCATTTTGGTCAAGCAGGCAGTTTCAGCAGCATTGCAACTCTAACACATCGAGCGTGAGACTCACGCAAATGACCCTATGGGACCGATCTAGACCTCTATGGTCTTTTCTCATAGTCAATGTTTTCATTCCTAGTCTCTCTGAGACTTGATGGGGCATTAAGTCATCATTATAGAATAATTATCTACTGATGTGTGACCATTTGTTTCTCTTTAGAGCCGACGTGGGATATCCCTGGGAGGTATTTAAACTAAGCTACCGTAACAATCCAGCCTAGAGCTAAATCTCAATATCCAAAAGGTGGCTGGTTCTAATCCCAGTCTCAGACGGATTCCAGCTGCCATCTTGGGGCCTGTATTTTAGTTCTACACACACACCAAGGGGCGATAGAATGATTACCAATAGCATATTTGAACTGGAAACACATGACACAATCTTTGCTGAAGAAATCATCAAACATGAGCATTGTGTGTGTGTGTGTGTGTGTGTGTGTGTGTGTGTGTGTGTGTGTGTGTGTGTGTGTGTGTGTGTGTGTGTGTGTGTGTGTGTGTGTGTGTGTGAGAGAGAGAGAGAGAGAAGTAAAGTAAAGTAAAAACGGATACTGACATGATACTGACCATGATACTGACATGATACTGACATAATATTCCACCGGCTTTGAATGCTATCCGAATGGGGATCTTCACCACAATACTGACATGATACTGACCATGATACTGACATGATACTGACTTGATACTGACCATGATACTGACATGATACTGACCATGATACTGACATGATACTGACCATGATACTGACACATGATACTGACATGATACTGACATGATACTGACACGATACTGACATGATACTGACATGATACTGACCATGATACTGACACATGATACTGACATGATACTGACATGATACTGACACGATACTGACATGATATTCACCACAATACTGACATGATACTGACCATGATACTGACATGATACTGACCATGGCACTGACAATACTGACATGATACTGGCATGATACTGACATGATATTCACCACAATACTGACATGATACTGACCATGATACTGACATGATACTGACCATGGCACTGACAATACTGACATGATACTGACACGATACTGACATGATATTCACCACAATACTGACATGATACTGACCATGGCACTGACAATACTGACATGATACTGACACGATACTGACATGATATTCACCACAATACTGACATGATACTGACCATGGTACTGACAATACTGACATGATACTGGCATGATACTGACATGATACTGACCATGATACTGGCATGATACTGACCAGGCCTGACCAGAGGGGCCTGATGAGACAGGGCCAGACATCCACATACAATTCTGCTTATAATCGTTCGTAACAGGCTTTTTTCTCTCCCAGGCAAGTAGGCTAATAATTACATAATAATCGCATACTAACAGTCCAGTTTAATGTCAAATCTGATATTTGGAAATCAATGAGATGTTTTCTAAATAATATATTTAATACACACCCTGCACAGTAAAAAAAATGAAAAGAAAGCTTACATTTTAATTGGTGTGGGGGTGATAAGGGACCTGGATATTGGACAGGGGGCACTGGCCCAAAAAAAAAGATTGAGAAACACTGGTCTAGACATTGGAGGTCACGTATTAACTCTGATACCCTTGTGGTGCCAGAAGAGTTTTGCCAATGAGCTCTTCTACATATTTCCATCAAGGTACAGCAGCTGCATTTAAATGGTTTCACATATTGAAGTGCTTGAAGTGCTGAAGGAATTTAATGGGAGCAGAGATTAGTGTAATTAAATGAGCACTTCATATAGAAAATGTTAGGAAAATGAGATGGGTACAAGACTGTGTAATTAATGATGCAAAACCTGCACTTTCCATCGTAAAAATGTTATAGAACACATGCTGTATAGCAGGAGGTTGGAATATAGATTGAAATTACAACTTGAACTTGCCGCTGCGGCCACAGCACATTGCCTGAATTGAATGTCAGTTGTTGTGCTCTTGTGATTGGCTTAAGATTGGATCATGGGTATTGTAGGTAGGTGTCATGGAAATGAGTGAACGTTACAATATAAAACAAATTTTCTCGCAAAGTTCAAACTTTCAGCACGAGAAATCCCGAGTTTTTACTTTTGACTGTGGTCGCGCTATTCTGTTTATTTTTCATAATCACTTTCGCTTCCTGACTCCTTCAGACTCATTGGGTTCCGGTTTCATGACGCAGATTCCGTTTCCGGTTCTCGTTTTTTTCCCGCGGTCATTTTCGGCCAGAATAGGGAAAGTCACGGTTTTTCACACGGTATAAAAAACGAACGGAGAGGTCCACGTCTACTCTCTTTGGTCTGGGTGACGATCAGTCATCGTAGTCGTGTATCGCATCGTAATTTAGCCCGATCAACGATTGTCAAAAATGTCAACATCCGGTTATGACCGGATGTGACGTGAGCCTGTTTGGGAGGGGGCGAGTGAGCCAGCGAGGTCATCAATGTGTCGATTTGTTGCTCTCTACTGGTAGAACTGTATTATGGGTTTAAACACCCAATCAGATAATTTATTTGAATGAAAAATTAAAAAAAAATTAAATTTTAAAAAACGCAAATTGCTGGCACTGGGGGAGTACTTTATGAAAAAACTCTTGGCACTGAGAGAGTTAATGCACTCAGCAGAATATTGGACACAATTTACTATCCTATATTAAAATTGGCTTAAAGGAGTAGTTCACCCAAAACACTTCTTATTTTCTATCAATTATACACCCCATGAAGCCTTGAATTCGTGGAGATCTTTTCGTTTTTGTCGCATTCCTAAGCCAATAATGTGATGACCAGCGGAGTCTCCAGTATATTATTGTCTCAGGAATGCGTCAAAAACAAAAACAAAATCCATGAATTCAAGGCTTCATGGGGTGTGTAATTGATAGAAAATAAGTTATGCATAAACATAAGCTTACATTAAACCATGCTATGATGAAGGCTCATAGCCGAACCCGTAAGCGTTTGTTTATTAGTGTGTGCCAATAAAAAAAGGAAATGTGAGTACTTTGTCTGCCACTGATTTGAAATTTTGGATGTGCTACCTTTTCGGGACTTTTCAATACCTAATTTTTATACATTTACGTTTACATTAAACCTTGTCAGAAACAAATTTCGGATCTTGGGATGTGTGTGGCGCGATTGGCTTTCCTGAGGCTGTTCTCTCCCCATCTCTGACTCTGGCATTTACTGTATGTCTCAAATGTGAGACATATTCTTTTGAGTTGTGCAGCCGCCATTTAGCTGACAGTTGCCTAGTAACCAACGACATAGCGGGTGACAAAGGGGGAAATAGACGGGTAGGCTGAACGATAAGTTTGATAAATGGGATTCGGACAATGTTCAAATTTCACACATGAATTGCCTTCAATTTGAAACAAAACATGTTGTGTCACACCACATACATTTCTGCAGGGCCCTTTCTGACCTGTCACAGTTATACCTTATTGTATTTCATAACCAAACTGTTACTGACTACATCAGCACAATTCAGTTCATTAAATTGACTTTGAGATACTTTAGTGTGATTGTGTGTGACTTTGGCCTCTAGATAAAGATGTATGCTTAAACCCCTTCCATCTGGTACTCCCAGCAGTTGGTTAAAATGCCGTGGTGATCTCAGAGGGAAATTCCCAACCAAACTATGTACTATGACAGTTAAAATGTTCAGTGGCAATTCTGGGCAAAATTGAAGCCATCCCATTAAGATCCACCTCATGTGAAGTAAAATTCCACGCTCTCTTTCCCCTTCCATCCTTCCAAATTGATAGCTAATTGATTACATATCATACAGACTGCACAGGCAAACAGCATTAGGCGGTTTAATGGCCAAATTACTGTAGCTATGCCCTGTAAATGAATTATGTGACTGTAAGTCAATACCCATAAATATGCATTGAAGAATAACTGTAAACATGTGGTGCAGCATTGACAAGCTTAGTGGTGCAATGGCTCTGCTTGATCCAAAGAACTGATTTGTTACTGGAATAACTTTAGCAGATGACATATTGCAGGATTAAATGTACTTTATGTCTCTCTGTATTTGTCTTCGGCTCGTCAGCCATTTGTTACAGTAGGCATGGGGTCGTCATCAGGAGTTTAAGCGACCTGTACTTAAATGCTTGTAATGTGTGCGCATGTGTGTGCATATCTGGACTGATGTACATTTGTTTTCGATAGTGAGACTGTGTGTGGTTTATACAATACTCCACCAAAATTGTGTGGTTTCACTTACTGATGTGATGTAGCGATGTTTGTCATTCATGTCCTCACTGTTTTACCTGATTCACTGCCTTTTTTTGCTATTATTTTAACGTTTTATGCTTTTGCTTTTCTTTCTTGCTTTATTGTTAAATTATTGTCTCTGCCAGGCCGAAAGGCATGGCGAGAGAGTATGTTTTGCCCCCTGTCCGTCCGTCCGTGTGTCCGTCCGTCCGTCCGTCCGTCCGTCCTTCTGTCTGCGAGCAGCTAATCTCCGCCACCGTTGGCCCAGTCGCTGTGAAACTGCACACACACACTCCCTGGATGCCACAGCAGAACCTCTGCCCCACATTTTTCAGATCAGCCTGTCATAGCGCCACCATGAGGCAGACTTTTGCAAAACACATTTTTGGATATTACTCCTACAGATTTTGTCCAAACAACACACAAATCGGTACACAGTATCTCTATAGTCATGTGATCAACACGGATCTGTCCGATTTTCCATATTCCATCCTGATTGGCTAAGATTGGCTTCCAAAGTTTGCAGGATTGGTTTGTTTTGAACAAAATGCCTCAAATCATGAACGCAGCATGCGATTTCCGTGAAATTATCCATGTAGATTCCCACTTGGCCCAGGAAGAACTGCCACTTGAAAACGTTCACATCAGCCTCATGGTGGTGCTATAACAGGCCAATTCACGTTTTTACCTATAACTGCACCGATCTGCGTGAAACTTTGCACGCACACTCCCTAGAGGCCAAGGAAAAACCACTGCCCTGCATTTTTCACATCTGCCTGTTAGAGCGCCACCAGGAGGCTGACTTTTGTAAAACAAATGTATTCCTCTAACTCCTTCAGATTCTGTCCAAAAAACACGCAAATCTGTACACAGTATCTCTATAGTCATGTGATCAAGATGGATTTGTCTGATATTTCATATTCCATCCTACTTGCCTAACATTGGCTTTCAAAGTTTGCAGAATAGGTCCGTTTTGAACAAAATTCCTCAAATCATGAACGCAGTGTGCGATTTCCGTGAAATTTTGCACGCACATTCCCACTAGGCCGAGGAACAAATGGCACCCTTTTCACATTGGCCTGCGCCACCAGCAGGTCTGATTTAGCAAACCACATTTTTGGAACAAAATCATGAATACAGTGTCCGATTGCTGTGAAAGGCCTAAGAGGAAATGGCACCCTTTTCACATTGTCCTATTATAGCGCCACCAGGAGGCCATAATAACCTACCTGACCTGGCGGAGACTTGTGCTCTGAGGAGCACTTTTTCTAGTTTGTACTTTTTCTGTAAAGCACTTGTGCTTTATTCTTGCTCTGTAAAGCACTTTGAGCTGCATTTCATGAAAGGTGCTATACAAATAAAGTTTGTTATTATTATTATTATTATTTTTATTTTTCTATTTCATATTACGATAATTGTCCAAGTTTTCTGAAAATGAATGGACATTTGCAATACTGGACATTTTGCTCAACTGTTCAAATTCACACAGGAGCAGGGCTGGTGTCACTAACACATCGACACATGCCAAATCTTGGAGTGTGATTAGTGTCCATGAGCCAGTGCTTCCTCGAATCTGCCAAGCTGAGGCTGTGGCCTTGGGCTGAGTCGAAGCCAGATAGCCACTCCGGTCTCAGCGGGGCTTTTTAGAATATGCGGCTGGTGTCGTTCTCAATTGCCACTCTGAGGTTGTATGACACATGTCCTGATAATCCTGTGGAATAAGGGGATTAGTGGATTTTAATATAGAATTGAGTCTGATTGCTAAGGGAGGTATAGCCCTCAGCCAGCAATCACTCACTCTCACACACACACACGCACACACGCACGCACGCACGCACACACGCACGCACGTACGCACGCACGTACGCACTCACGCACGGACACACACGGACACACACAGGAACTGGACACATGGATTAGAACCTTAATAGCATCAAGCACAATGGAGAGAGCTGGTTTAAAAATAGATTCAAAGCCATTTTTATTTTTATTTTCTTAGAGTGTAAAGACACTGGAGGCTGATGGTTGAAAGTAAAGATATGCAGCTCAATGCCTCTGGCTGGAATCAAACCGGAGACATTTCAATCATAGTCAGCACACTAACTATTAACCCACTGGTGCTCCCCTGGTGTAAAAACACAGTACAGTAATATCTTTAGTTCAAGATTGTACGGGGAGGCCACACTGTTATTAGCCTCCATGTCTTGTTTATTGCAAAATGCAATATTGGGGGGAAATAGTACTACGCACACACACACACAGCATGTACTGTATAGAAGATAAACACGTATCACTGGCTGGAGTCCCACATTTAGCCAAGTGATGGAGTGGCAGCCATAGGCATAGTATTGCTGTCATATGAGATTCCTTTCAGCAGGTGTCTCCTATTGCATGCTGGACTGTAAATTAATATCTTTGCAGAAAACATTTAGAAAGGTGTTCATCCAATTGCCGATAGCAGAAGAAATTGGAGAGTGTTTCATTTGGCATTCTCTCAATAACAAACAAACCTCCCATGTCTTATTGTCGTCAATAGAAGTTTAGTCCAAGCTGGTGTGTTTACTTGTTTCTGGAAAAGGAAGAACCTACTGTAGTAGCAGAGTACAAATGAGTTGGGTTGGGTTGAAATGCTAAAGTTGACACAGTTGATTAAAAGTTGACATGGTCAGTGTATTGACATCATACTATAGTGTGACCTTTTTACTTGGCTTAACGTCATACTATAGTATGATTTTTGTTTAACAACATACATTGTTTAAATGGTTTACATGGTTTTACTATTATAGTATATGACCTTTTTACATGGTTTAACACATAGACTGTATAAAAGAGATGGACAAAGCCAGACCACTGGTTTCTACAGACCGAAAATTAAGCAGATTGTTCAGGAATTTGAAATCCGCCATCTCTAATATAAGCCAAAAAGCACGTCGGGAATAGGAACTGGAAAACAATCCCCAAAGAATGCTATTGGTTGGGTAGCTTGTCAATCAAGAGCGGGGCGGGGAATGAATGCTATTGGTTGTGTAGCTTGTCAATCAAATCACCCCGCCCCTCCTAGAGAATAGCCTACTTTATTGTCAATTTTAAAATAAATGGGACCATAATTTAGAAAAACGCATATCATGATGATTGAAAGGAGACTTTAAACTAGCGACTGGAAGCATAATAGAATTTATGACAATTTTTATTAAGGTAAGAAAATCTAGTCTAAAGTTTGTCAAAAACCCATCCACTTGCGTTAAAATAAATTCTTTCTGACACCAGCAGGGGTAAAACAGCGAAACTACAGGCCATTCATATGAACTGTCTCTTCCGTATTGGAGTCAATGTAAAAATCCCAAGCTGGCCCGTTGGTTTAACATCATACTATAAATATATATATATATATACATATACATATATATATATATATATATATATATATATATATTTTTTATATATATATTTTTTTATCTTTATTAAAACGGACCCCCAGCTGCGGCTCAAGACTGTGACTGCGGACCGGGCCTCTCCATGGAGCACGACCGTGGATTTCTACTACACTACACTATACCACTACACTATACTGTATATGATCTTAAAATTCTTATATTATACCATTATATACTGCATACACATTATTGCTGTACTATATTATATTATCATATATTATCTTACACTATTATATTTGCTACTATTGTTATTGTTAATACTTGTCCTGTATCTCTTTCTGTCTCTCCTCTGTCTGTCTGTCTCTCCCTCTCTCTCTCTTCTTTCCCCCGACACGGTCGAGGCAGAAGGCCGCCACCCTAGAGCCTAGGGTCTGCCTAACGTTTCTTCCAGTTAAGAGTGAGTTTTTCGTTGCCACTGTCGCAAAATTGCTTGCTCAGGGTGGGATTGTCGGGTCTCTTCTCTACATGTAAAGTGTCTTGAGACAACTTGTTGTGATTTGACACTTTAATAAAATTTTATTGAATTGAATTGAAATTATTTCAGACCCAAGGGAGATATCACAATAAAAACACAATACTATCAAATATAAAAACAGAACAAGAAATACAATAAAAAGACTTCCACAATGTTCAGTTTTGAACATACAGACAAGTGCGCCAATGGTTCCAGTCTAGAAGAGAACCTGACAGAACTACGTAGGCCTATAGGGTTAGTTATGACAGCAATGATGTCATTTACTGACTCAGATGCCCTACACATAAATCTATAGATAAGATTTAGTAGCACAGCAGAGCAGGTGGGTACGCCAACACTAACAAACATTTGGCTTGCACTGGAGCTTCTTGGAGCTCTCAGCAGCAGCCTCATACAGTCATTAGAAGCCACTGTGACTCGTCTGATGCTGCCTTGTTTGTAGCGACACCACAGGTGGGCAGTATACAGAGGTGTACAGAAATATTTAAAGAGTGAAATCTTCACCGGTACTGAGTACTAAGCTAAATTTGCGACACAGCATGTTCCCTTGAGCACACAGCTTCCAACGCTGTCTATACAGTATGTCCTTGTCATCAGAGAGGTCATTTGATATTATATGGCCCAAATATTTGATCTCACAGCAGACACTAAGGGCAGTGCCAGAGAGATCTATCTTCCCTGCTTCGGACAATCATCATCTTACTCTTTTTAGCATTGTATTTTAGATCAATATCAACACCATACTGTGAGCATGTGTACTCAGAAGCTGTTGAAGACCAGCACTATATGGACTAAAGATGACCAAGTCATCCGCATACATAAGGTGATTAATCAGCAAATTGCCAACCCTACACCCCTGTACCACATGCATTTAAAATGCAAAGATAAATCATCCATACAAACATTAAAAAGGAAAGGAGACAAAATTCCACCCTGGCGGACACCATTGTTCACACGAAAGGGAGCAGAGGTTGACCTCCCCCATTTCACTCTCATCGTCTGGTGAGCATACCAGAAGACCAAGATTCTGACTAGGAAACTAGGGATCCCTCTTTGTGACAATTGAAAAAAGAATTCCTCATGATTAATGCTGTTAAACACTTGTGACGCATCAATAAAACACATAAACATTGTAGAGTTTTGCCTATTATATTTATTAAAAAAAATGTAAGTGCAAAAATACACGTATCAGTGCCATGCTTACGTTTGAAGCCAAATTGGTTATCAGTAGACAAGATGTACTTCTCAAGTATACTCAGTATAATTGTCTAACTTTGGACAAAATGCTGGCTAAGGCCTATACTTTTCTGAGCTGTTTAGCTTACCTACTCTGTCTTTAATGACTGGTCTGGCACTAACACAACATAGAATCAAGTAAAAACCTGTGAACAAAGAAACCTGTAAAACACATTGCAATTACAGGACACCGTTTCTTACTGGCAAAGATGTTCAGCTGTTATATTGTCCAGACCACAGGCCTTATTATCACCTAGCTTCAGAATGGCTTCATATCATGGACCTCACCAGGAGTGACAATCACATCATCATCAAAATCGGGTTACTTTTCACACAGTTGAACAGCTCAAAATACTGATTCTGCCATAACTGCGAGATTGCATCAGAGCCACTCACACCATCTATGTTTGATGGAAGACATGTTTTACATATTTATATTTTTATCTCCTTCCAGAAATCATTTACATTATTCTTATGCAACTTCCTTGCCAGAGAATCTGACCTCATGGTGTTAATTTATTTTGATAAAACGAAGGGCATATTTAAAATTAATGTGTTTTTTCTTTTCAAACAGAGGTCCATGTCTACCTTTGCCTGACTCATTTGCCCATATTTTAAAAGCCTTTCAAGCCTCTGCATGGAGCTCTTCAACATGGTCATTCCTCCCTGGCTTTACACACTTTTGCCCTATGTTTGTAGACAGGCCTGCTGGAGATACACCGAGCACTTTTCCTAGCACTCGTGCTGTTATCCACAGGAACACTGGTAAATTGCCTGTATTTAACACCACACAATAGGGTATGTGGTCAGTGGTCAGCCAGATCATAAACAATTTCCTTTGCATCGAGGGACTCAGGAGGGGGGGGGGGGGGTCGAACATACTCAGTTATCAGGGACTCAGGGATATCCCCGCCACTTTTGGGATGAAGAAAAAATAAAACGAAAAAACCTCCGACATCTACACTTCATGGAGTACATTTTTTGTACCGAATTAACCGAAATAAAGATTTATCATCAGTTACATCAGCATGGAAGGATTATCCTGAATAAAAGACATAATGAATGCCATTCTACTGAGATACTCATCCTCATTTTGATAGTGCTCATATGGTGTATAAACATGCACAATGATTACTTTTTTACCATTACAACACAGCTCTATCCCAATAGCTCAGTCAACTCCCAATCTAATGATGTTAACCAACTGCTCATATTTGAGTGTCAACTCCCCCTGTTATCCCTCGTACCATTTTAGAATTTAGGTTGGTGGTGGATTACCCCGCCCCGTGAAAGTCCTTATCAATACTTCCAGGTCTTGTTTAGCCAAGAACGACACACAAAACGTCACATCTCTCCAACAGTTTGTCCACAACAATAATGAGATGAGATACTGTATGACATGACATGACATGACATGACATGACATGACATGAGGCATGCTTTATTAATCCACAAGGTAACTGAGTTGTCAAGAAGCTATCAGGGAAACACGCACACAGACAGACAGACAAGTGACAGCAACACAGAGTAACATTAGTGTAAAAGAACCTAATAACCATACATTTAAAAAATACGAAAAATATGGATAGATGCATGATGGGTAAATCCATGCTGGCTGCATAATCCTATAATGAGCCATCAGTGTCTTAAATGTCACGTCAGTAGCACGTTCGGGTTTTATTATGTTTATGTGCCGATGAGCTGTAATGCTCCATGTTCAGTTGCATTATTCAACACTTTGTTTCATTTTAAAAACCAATGGGATTGGTGACGATGCATCATTCGATGTTGCTGTGTATCTTTGCTCAAGGCGTAGTGCTACAGTCTGATCCTGCACGCTGTGAAATGCATACGAATCAGTTTGAGAGGTAGCCTATACAGTACCATGAAACCCTCTAATGCAGTGTATATCAACCCTGGCAAACGTCCCAATTTTGGGCCGGGGCTACTGCTGAGGTGTGCCGCGCCGTTTGAAGGAGGTTTGAAAAAAAATCATTTTGAAAAAAAAGGGCTTTTTTTTTACAATAGAAATAATCAGGCATGCAAACAGCCCCGAGGTGAAAAGGGTGACAACATGCTGTTTTTTTTCGGGTCAGGTGTCACACTATTGCCCTATTTGGATTCAAAACGGCTAGTGGAAGCTGAAAAGCTACAAGTTTGCATGTCTGAATAATGCAAAAACAGAAATATTTGTTTGCATTTGCTTTTTTTCTCCCCCATATATTTTCATGATAAAAAAGTGCGTATCGTATCGAAATCGTATCGAAGTTGTGTGCCCAATATCGTATCGTATCGTTTCGTGAAATGTGAAAATCGGCACACCCCTAGTGTGTGTATATAGATATACCGTATATATATATATAATTATATATACCGTATATCTAGGTGTGCCCTTGGATTTTTTGGCTATGCCAGGTGTGCCTTGGCACAAAAAAGGTTGATAGACACTGCTCTAATGCAGGGGTCTTCAACAGGGGGTCCTCAGAGATACAGCAGCAGGGGGCCACCAAATCTGTGTGATAGGGACTTTATTGTCTCCGCCAGGCCGAAAGGCATGGCGAGAGAGTATGTTTTGCCCCCTGTCCGTCCGTCCATCCGTCCGTCCGTCCGTCCGTCCGTCCGTCCGTCCGTCCGTCCGTCCGTCCGTCCGTCCGTTCGTCCGTCCGTCCGTCCTTCTGTTTGCGAGCAGCTAATCTCCGCCACCGTTGGCCCGGTCGCTGTGAAACTGTGCACACACACTCCCTGGATGCCACTGCAGAACCTCTGCCCCCCCATTTTTCAGATCAGCCTGTCATAGCACCACCAACTTTTGCAAAACACTTTTTTGGATATTACTCCTACAGATTTTGTCCAAAAAACACGCAAATCGGTACACAGTATCTCTATAGTCATGTGATCAACACGAATCTGTCCGATTTTCCATATTCCATCCTGATTGGCTAAGATTGGCTTCCAAAGTTTGCAGGATTGGTTCACTTTCAACGAAATGCCTCAAATCATGAACGCAGCATGGGATTTCCGTGAAACTTTCCAAGTAGATTCCCACAGTATCTCTATAGTCATGTGATCAAGATGTATGTGTCCGATATTTTATATTACATCCTACTTGGCTAACATTGGCTTCCAAAGTTTGCAGGATAGGTCCGTTTTGAACAAAATTCCTCAAATCATGAACGCAGAGTGCAATATCCGTGAAATTTGGCACGCAGATTCCCACTAGGCCGAGGAAGAAATGCCACCCTTTTCACATTGGCCTGTTATAGCACCACCAGGAGGCCATAATAACCTATCTGACCTGGCGGAGACTTGTGCTCCGAGGAGCACTTTTTCTAGTTCTTATTCATTTGTACATTAACTGCTTGAAGCCTCGCATCCCTGTTCTGAGGGGAGCATTAGCTGAAAATAGCTGATTTACAAGCTCACAACGCATCTGAGACACGTTGTGAGCTTGTAGATCGGCTATTTTCGGCAAAGAGGTTTGGTGTAGAGGGGGAAAAAGAGCAGACCAATACCGAGCCAAAGGTCAAGTTTAAATGTCTGAAAACACACATTTTAACATGAATCCAATATGTAGTTGGTTGGGGGGTCCTTGCTTCATCTTTTTCTCAGCTAAGGGGTCCTTGGCTTGAAAAAATGTTGAAGACCCCTGCTCTAATGCTTCATTTATATTCCATCATAGGACAGTGTCGCGGAAATTAGTAAATTTACAAGCTCTCAACGTGCCGCATCGTGATACACTGTGAGCTTGTAGATCGGCTATTTTCGGCAAGCAACTCATCTTCATACAACGATTGATGAGTCAGGCTTAAGGCCTTGGTGACCACAGAGTATCGTATCAGTATCTCTTGCACTAGCACTGGGAAGCCAGTTACTTTGCCCTTTGCTCAAGGAGTTATCCACCCGTGTCCCTGAACACGTCTACAAACTTGCATGTTTCTAGGAACTACAAGCTCTCTCATAATATACCCATGTGCCCCTCGGTGTAGTAAAGTGGTAATGGACATAAAGCGCATCAGATCCTCAAATACGGCGCTGTCTCCTGAGGTGTGACGGCACAATGATGACTTCCTTGGGGTTTGGAGTGTTGCTGTAACACTACAGAACATGGATATCACCAAGCTGTGATGGGGCTGTTAGGGAGCATACAGGAAACGCTCAGGAAGACTCCAGAGAGAGGTGGTGTGTTGAACAGCAAATGACTTACTGTAACATGGTTGGTAGAGAGAGAGAGTGTGTGCGTGCGTGCGTGCGTGCGTGCGTGCGTGCGTGCGTGCGTGCGTGCGTGCGTGCGTGCGTGCGTGCGTGCGTGCGTGCGTGCGTGCGTGCGTGCGTGCGTGCGTGCGTGCGTGCGTGCGTGCGTTGAAGGAGAAAAGTGGCAGCATATGTAAAGTCTGTTCCTTGAGGAAAAGAAAACTGGTGGGAATGAAGAGATGAGAGTGTGTGTGTGTGTGTGTGTGTGTGTGTGTGTGTGTGTGTGTGTGTGTGTGTGTGTGTGTGTGTGTGTGTGTGTGTGTGTGTGCGTGTGCGTGTGTGCGTGTGTGTGTGTGTGTGTGTGTGTGTGTAGCATGAAGGCACATACATCATGCAGAAAACACTTCCGCAATTATATAGTACCTGGGAGTAATTCTAATTATCCATTCAAGGACGACAACGCACACGTTCACCTCGGGCTGATGCAGAGAGAGAGAGAGAGAACGCAGAGCGAGAGACAGAGAGAGACAGACAGACAGACAGACAGACAGACAGACAGACAGACAGACAGACAGACAGACAGAAAAACACAAAGCAACACCAAAGTGAGACGAAGACAGGAAATAACAGTGTCTGAGAAACTCAAACAAAACAAGGCATTCCTTAAATGGGGACAAATTAATTATAATTAATAGGGGACAATAACATCAGAGCTACTGTACTGTACACAGAGCAGCCTGCAAAGCAAGAGAGAGAGAGAAACGAGAGACTTGTGTTGAAAGGAAGCTTGTGTCGCGGTGACTGAGCGAGCATGCCAGAGCTCTAGCTTTTTCAGTAGCCCTAGGCAAGATCTGTTCAGTTGGGTTATTAGGAGTCCCTCCTAACCAGGCAGAATGTCTACCTCCAACGTACAGTAGGGGTGTTAATCAAACTAATTGATTTAATCCATTATAAAAGATAATTGATCCCTATTTTGGGCATGTCATTATAGGCAAAAAGTCGGCCATGCCACCCATGACCCAAAAATGCATTATAAAACAGACTGCCAGACGCCAGAGGGTTATGTCCCTCGTTTTTGAGGGAGCCCTGTTCAGGATAGCAGCAGTACAAACATAATAACACAATAATTAAGAAGTGCAACTGTGTCATGAAGCAGTCAATGATATGACCAGTACAGAGAAGCATACAATAAAGCCATTATTTGGGGCAGACACTGCTTGATGGAGTCTGCCATCAAACCATACATTTTTGAAAGACCTCAGCGAGATCAGTTCAAGTTATTTCAAGCTGCAGGGCCAGTGCACATGAAATTCTTCAAGAGGCTGTTCCAAAACATCATTCTTCCATTATGCATCTAACCATTCCTGGATCCCCCCCCCCCCCCCAATTTGCATACAGTATAAACAAAGGAGAGGTACGGATGATGCATCTCCAACACATGGACACCCGCGGAAACTATGCAAGACTTCTTTTCACTGATTTTAGTTCTGCTTTTAACACAATCCAGTACCATCAACTTATCAACTAAACCCATCTCCACTACTTCACTGGATCCATAACTTCCTCTTCCTCCTACAGACCACAAGCAGTAAGGGTTAACAATTCACGGTCACCCACCATTATTCTCAGTACCAGCACTCCACATGGGGTGCGTACTCAGTACACTTCAGAGATGAAGTTGAACTTCTTCAGCATGTTGAAGTTGAAGTTGGATATTTCATTTCCTGTTGCCTTTTATGGTGTGAAATGGGGCGTGGAACAATGCAAATGAACTTCTAGGGAACGCGCTTGAGATTTCACAAGATTTTTCAGCTTGCAGCCATCCGGATTCATCATGACATACACCTGTGAGCCGCACATTTTGAGGGATTTACACACCCCTTTGTGAATTGCATGTTAGTTTTTGCTTAGAGAAAATACACCCTACTAGTCACTTTATTTACACTTTGTTTACGACCAGCTTAGTGAATCGGCCCATTGTCTACAGACTTACAGACATCTGTGAACCTAATCACTTGTCTGTCCAACCACATCTGCTTCTCCTCCTGTCCTGTATTGAGGCAGCATGGTGCCATCTGCTTTTATCACATGCCTACGGGTACTAATAAGAACACACTCTTAAAGATAATCCATTAAGGCAGCAAACGCATTGGTATTTCCACCCCCATCCTTTCTAATTGTGTCACCTCATGCCTGACCAGCAAAGCACTCACAATCATAAGTGACCCAGACCACATACTCTACCAACATTTACACCCCTTCCTTCTGGTGTCTTACACAGTAAACGTTTGTGTTATGTAACACAACTGCAATTCCTCCAAAATGCACTCCAATGCTATCACCTCAACACATTTTCTAATAGAAAGACAAACCACACTTTCTTCACAACAAACATATTTTATTACTTAGACAAGTAGCCAACAACACTCAAATGATATAATAACTGAGAAACGCAAATGTAAAATGCATACTACCACGATAGGGACCAACCTGCTCAGTTGTATAGGTCCAAGACAAGTGTATTGCTCAAGGACACTTTGACATACTATAAAGCCAGGGGGAGCTGTAGGGTTCGAACCAGGGGCCTTCCCAGACGGCTGTTCTAACTCCTGTACTGAGCAACTGCCGTCCCCATGCACCTCTTGTTAGTTTATCATCTTTAAGAGAGAGTTTGCCGCAAAAGCTGTACAGATTGTTCCTGACCCTGGCCTCCCCAACCATGGAGTCACATAGAGGACAATATCTGCCTACATTTTTTTATTGTTTTTTGGGAGATTGCATTGGTGGAACAATTACCTGAAAGACACACTTGAGTAAATGTCACTAGAAAATGACTCGGGTAAAAGTGAAAGTCACCCATTATATTAGTATAACACTTGAATAAAAGTCTGCCGGTTTCACAGACCAGTGCCTTGATGTGTACTAGTTAAAGGGCATTTTGAATACATTTCATGAACATGGCTTAATTCTGTCTTAGTTTGTCTGAGACTACAGTATATGGAGTCCTATGTGTTGTTAACCACAAAGCCACCTGTGGTCCATGAACCAGGGGACACCATAAGACAAGACAGGACGTGGCATCACACTGTCAACAGCCTGCAACTCTCCTACAAAGGACACATGCCAGACTAAATAATGAGCAATCTAAGATCTATACAGTTTACATACATTTGTCAATGTCACTGTGGTTGAGCACCCCCCCTATCCCCACCGTCACAATAAAAAGCAAATACTCTAAGCATTTATGGTATGGTATCTTCATGTTTGCATGTCAAAATGCAGAGATAGCCTGTTCAGGACAACGTCTAGTCATAAATAATGGAAGTGCATCTGTTTCAGCTGATTCAGCTTAACTCCAGAGTGTGCATCTTCAGAGCAGTGGACATTCCGAATATGGGTTTTTGTTTTTTCGGGATAACCATCAGACTAATGGGATTTATTATTTGTATTTATTTTAAGACTATTGGGGTTTCAGAATTATAGGCCGTCGGCGGCATATTTGAAGTAGCGGACGTGGTGGATTCTTTATTGAATTCACCATGATAAATAAGCTTTTGATACATATCCGTCATGTCATATAAATGGTAACAAAAACTATTTTATTCAAGTTGTCATAAGTATCATATTGAATGAGCCACATTTATCAAATTAGAAAACATTGTGACTTCAATGATTCCTGTTAAAATCCATAAAAAGATGATTAGAACATACATTTGTTCCTCATCCTTTAGACATTTTCACAATGCAAGACTTGAGTCTCACACCTGTGAACATCTTAAACAGGCATCAGCGCATTCCGATGTTTCCTGGGTCCTTGGGTCTTAGGGTGGTTTATTGGATAAGAGCAATAAACCCGTAAAATGGAGATGGGAGACTGTCTGTTGTCTGTGATGGGTTTCTATGACCCCAAAAGGGCACCTTGGCCTCATAGAGTCAGCATATGACTGTCTGGGGTTAAGCTCTTATCCAAACGGTCACAGTGGAATTGTCTAGTCAATTACCTGGTGTGTATAGAGAGTGAAACAGAAGGGAAACACGGTCCATGTGTGGGATAAGTAGGGTGTACACACACACACACACACACACACGCACGCACATACATAATGTATATACTGTATATAATGTATATGTGTGCGTCCGTGCACGAGTGAAGGCTTGTATTTTAAAATGGTGATACTGCACCTTTAAGAAATTCTTTAAAATATGAAGACCTTAAAAGGTAGGCAACCACACATTTATAACCTTGGGGCTCTGCACCACATTATCAATACAATGCCACAGTCACACATAGTCTGGTTTCTAGCAAAGACACGTGTGTGTGTGTGTGTGTGTGTGTGTGTGTGTGTGTGTGTGTGTGTGTGTGTGTGTGTGTGTGTGTGTGTGTGTGTGTGTGTGTGTGTGTGTGTGTGTGTGTGTGTGTGTGTGTGTGTGTGTGTGTGTGTGTGTGTGTGTGTGTGTGTGTGTGTGTGTGTGAGTGTGTGTATGCGCATGTTGGGGGTGGGTCTTCCTCTGTATTCAATCAATAGTGTGAAACTATACATCATTTTAATTGGCACCTATTCCTCATTGAAAACTCATTGAATAGATTCATCAAACGAAAAGTTTTAGTTCCATGGCCAAAAGACAAAAACAGAATGTGCTTAGAATGATCAAACACTGTGGTGTGTGTGCATGTGTGTGTGTGTGTGTGTGTGTGTGTGTGTGTGTGTGTGTGTGTGTGTGTGTGTGTGTGTGTGTGTGTGTGTGTGTGTGTGTGTGTGTGTGTGTGCGTGCGTGTGCGTGCATGCATGCTTGTAAGCGTGCATGCGTTTGTATCTTTGTTTATCTGTTTATCTGTGTGGATGTGTGTGTGCGTGCGTGCGTGCGTGCGTGCGTGTGTGGGTACGTGCATGCGTGTGTACGTGCATGCGTGTGTTTGTATCTTTGTTTATCTGTGCTCATCTCCTGTGTGTGTGTGTGTGTGTGTGTGTGTGTGTGTGTGTGTGTGTGTGTGTGTGTGTGTGTGTGTGTGTGTGTGTGTGTGTGTGTGTGTGTGTGTGTGTGTGTGTGTGTGTGTGTGTGTGTGTGTGTGCCTGTCTCAGTGATCCCTCTGTGATGTTGTTTTGACCTTTCTAACCAGTGACATTACCCTATCTCACTCTTCTCACTACCCAGTATCACTCATTCAGCAGCTCTAGATGAAACATAAATCCTGACTTTGCTCACCAGGACAACACATGGTCACATATGAGCTGTCTCACCTGGCTCAGATGAGGCAAAAACATAGATTATTAATATGATTTGTAATTTTCGGATTGTTGTCATGTGTTGGCTCCCTGCTACTCTGTGGCAGTAAAACATTAAATGTGTATAGACACACCAGAAATCTGCAAGTTCGGTAACATTTGCCAACTATTTCAATTTATGCAACAAGTGCAAAGTGTACTTGTTTGCATTTGCATAATGTTTCATTTGTAGGGCAATATTTGCATACTGGTTAATATTCTTTTGTATAGAATTGATGTGTTTTTGTCAAGGCTGAGTGTCTCTGCTCCTATCTTCAAAATCCTTCAAAGTCCTTCCCTGACCAAAGGGGAATCCAAAACATATTGCATTGTATCATATTAATTATTTTACAATTACATGTATCATCTTGATATATCACCCAGGTATAATGACAAGACATAATTGTCATCTGCCATATAGCCATATTTATTCACAAAGACAATGAGAGAATAGCATTTGATCAAAGTTAAAAACTAGCTATTACTGTGAACGAGGTACTGCCTATGCAAAGGAAATGGTACTGTAGTTCCACTGGGATTTCCTGATAGTGTGGGGAGAGTGCTGGCAGAGAACAGAGATGCTGTTGGCCCTGGCCTTGTTCGTCTGCAGCCATTCTGGGGACTGTTGAAGGGCATTTTTTTCCTGCACTGTGTTTTGGATCTTTTGTGCCAAGATAAACTCCAGTTCCGGTTAGCAGAGACATACAGAAATTTTAAGTTGATAATACATATATGCATAAAATCTACTAAGCAAGAATAGCAAAAAACATGAGTAATAACTAATTATTATAATTATATTAAATTACATTACATTACATTACATTACATTACATTACATTACATTACATTGTATTATTATATTATATTATAATTGTGTCCGCTGCTACTTGAAGTAGAGCTAATCGACTCGGTAGATACCTTACTGATCCCCGGAGGGGAATTCGCCTGTCATGCAGCAACACATTTAAAAACAAAAAAGTATACGCAGTAAACAAGACAGGAAAACACATATAAGAAATAAGGAAAAAGTTCAAGCCTCTACTCCAAACCTATACAATACTGTATTTCAAGTACAGTTAGTAAAACAAATCAAGACATACATAAAAAGTTGTTTGCTGAGGTTTGTCGAGTTTTGCTGATATTGCTGATATAAAAAAATGATATGATAAATGTTTAGTAGTCGTAGCAAAACTGCAAAAGGAGTACCAAAGGGCAAAAATGTAGGAGTAGTAGCAAAGTGCAAAACCAAATGAATTCTACGACCTACGGTTCAAGGTCGTGGTGGAGTGATTTCCTTGGCAGAAGCGTGCACAAAATGTTTGATGCTGATCAGTCCAGAGGTTTGCGAGGTTAGCTCCAGACTCACGCACACAGACACACACACATAAGCCAGCCATAGCTGAGTGGGTAGAGAGAGGCCAGGCCGTCTGGGAAGGTGTCCCTAAGCAAGAAACTGAACTGCTCCCCAACCAGGTGCCATATTAACTCATTAAGATCTGAGGCCAATTCTACAAATGTCTTCTAAGTCCTAACAGTTTTCTGAAAAACGTATGTTACTATATCAGTGGTTCTCAAACTTGAGCTAAAAATGTTCGCTTTAAAAATACATATATTCAAATATTTGCACAATTTTTCAAAAATAGCAGATCCACAAGCTCATAGTGCGGCACAAAGTGACTCGCTATGAGCTTGTATATCTGCTATTTTTGAATAGCCAATGCATAAAATAATGCTTTTTCAGCTCAAATCTAAAATGACACAGATGCTTTTCCCGGTTAATAGCATCCACTGCTCACTCCTAATAGTATAGACAGGTTTCCGCGCGACGTCATCACAGAGCAGAATGCGCAATCTGCGCATGCCCGGGGTAGAACCAACCCGGAAGTGCCCTTCACTCTGTTGTTGTGTTTGGGAGTTAGATAGGCATAATGCTGCTAGTATAGGCATAATAGGCATAATGCTGCTATTGTATACAAATAAAAGTCGAACAGATCCAACTTCCGACAAATCAAATTTTTATTGAGTAAACAAGATATTACAAACTGCATAATTTAATCTTTCATTAAACCCGGTGAAGACCATTTATTTTATGAATGTAGATTTGACCAGAGCTGCTGCGGGTAATAGCGCCCTCTATAGGCTCACCCCTCCACTGCGTGCGCATATCCTCTCATGTTTACAAACAGGAAACCCGTCTATAGGATGGGTTAAATGCAGGGAACATCTTTCCTGTTTGTGCAAGGTACAGTTGCAAATCCCCCAACAAACTCTAAAAAGGGGAAAAATGCATGATATCCATCCCCGGCCTTCAGCCTTGTTGAGATAAAAATTACACTTGCCATTACATTACAGTACCAGTGTATCTTGTTACTGTCCAGAACAGAATAAGATGTGGAGAGTGAATAGTAGACAAGCTTACTAGGTACTAGTAAGGACTGTTACGGTGTGGACTTTCTATGACCTGACCGCAGGGGGAAAAAAACAACATTTTTGTAACTTTCATCAGCAAAAAGAAAAAGGAAAAAGGTCCCAA
Source organism: Gymnoscopelus braueri (assembly GCF_963280865.1). Classification (NCBI taxonomy): domain Eukaryota; kingdom Metazoa; phylum Chordata; class Actinopteri; order Myctophiformes; family Myctophidae; genus Gymnoscopelus; species Gymnoscopelus braueri. The sequence continues at coordinate 52,408,196 of NC_137604.1, read as the reverse complement.
AATGTCGCGCTAGTTACTAGGACACTAGGACAGCCTAAATTAATCAGTATCAGTGTACCTTTTGGCAGGTGGCTGGAGGAGACTTCCGTCCCTGTTCAGGCATGACTGCTCACTTTACCACTTCTGTCCTGTCAAGGTCTCCCTTCTAAAATGGGCTGTTGCTATTTAGATAAATACAGGTTAAATAGAGAAAGCCGTACTTGCTGAGGTGGTTTCCTAAATCACATATGGCAAATACCTTGGAGTCTCATTAAACGAATAGGAGCCGGCGGGATAGCAGGAGCATCCAAGGTCGCCTTCACACACCCAGGACACTATCGGCCATGAATAATGGATTGCAATGGAGTTATCGCTGTTCCTGGTGCTGTGTGTGGTCTGCTGCTGTCTGGACGAGCAGACCCTGGAAGCACTTTTTGAGAACTCATCCATTTTTCAGTGTTAGATAAACCCACCTACTTCTGTCATGTAAATATTTCATCTAGCCCATATCATGCCATCTCTCTCAGGGCGAAATATTCGACTCATATTGTCTCCTGGTTTTGAAGTTATACTCTCTCTGTCTTCCCTTCTCTTTTCTCCTATTTTGCGCTCTCTCTTTCTTGACTGGCATCAAAATATCACTGCTCTTCTGTGGCTCTCCTTGTGTAAGTCAGCATGTTAGCAACACGTTAGTAGAGAATTGATCACAACAGCCTTGGGGAGTGGGGAGGTAGAGTTACACTCACATCCAGGACCTGATCCGAACTACCAAAATCCTATAATCCTAACTATTTGCCAATCAGCAGGTCTCATAATGGCACTGTTAGAAGTTAAATGCTTTACTCAATGGCACTTTGGTTGTTATTAGAAAAGTATTTTTTTTTTTATGCCATAGTATTGAATTTGGGTATTGTTGGTATTTTTATTTCATTTTAGACAAGACAGTGTAGGATAGAGAGACGGTAAGCCACGCACCACTGGGGAATTCATTTCATCTTCATTTTAAGGAGATTAGGGTTGTTAACATCCACCACACACTGTATACTTTATCAGCTCACGATTCAACCCAGCAAACTGCAAACCCCAAGTCCCATGCTCGATACAGTACTCATCAACAAGCAATGCACAGAAAATACCAGGAGGTCTATTATTTTCCCAAACAGTTGGTGAAGCCACTTGGGGGGATGCATATTTCCTCACCAGCCTCAACTTTTTGTAACATACTGGAGTACGACATTGCCATTCCCAGCTTGGGGGTATTCTTTTTTTTAACCTATTTTCCAGTGGCTTATTACATCTCGGAAGATGTTCCCATGATCCACACTGATGTCTGTAGTACAGCCTGAATGGTAATGTGTGTGTCCAGGCTGGGAAGAAACTACAGTACCTGCATGTGCAAATGTCTGCACCAGTGTTGCCATGTCTGCTTATGATAAGCGACATTGGGCTTGTTTGTTCTGTAAAGTTGCTTGTAAATATCGGTAGTTGCGGGTTGCAATTTTTTGGGCTTGTTAAGTGTAGTTGCTTATTTGGGCTTGCTTTAATGTTGTTTAAACCAGTGATTCTCTAACACTTTCATGTCAAGGACACCCAGAGTAATATGTATTTGTCAGCAGAAATATTTTGTGCGAGGGAGGACCCCCCCCGCCCCCCCACCCCCCAAACAAGATGGGGAAACAAACATGTTTTTTTTTTTTAAATAGCAGAACATGTCCCAACGTGTTGTGACACGTTGTCAGCTTGTAGATCGGCTTTTTTTTAAATAGCTGATGTATGTAGGGTAAAATAAGTGTATACGTGGTCAAATTGGTTGCTTCTTTTGGGCTTGTTTTCATAGACCTGGTTGCTTGTTTCTCTTGCAAAATCTGGCAACACTGGTCTGCTCCAGTGCTACCATCTGGTGGCAAAGACAGTGTGGCCATGTTTTGAACCACACGTCATGTTTTGAAACCGGATACATTTTTCAATCGTACTGCATGTGGATCATGGGCATATCGTCAAAAATGTGATAAGCCGTTTGGAAAATAGGTAAAAAAGAAAAAAATGCCTTATTCCCTCAAGCCTGAAATGGCAATATTATGTGACACAACTCGAGCATCAGAAAAAGTTGAGAAAACATGAGGAGGGCTACTGTCACAACAGAGCTGTTATTTTGCTGAAACAGAATAGAAAGTCCAGACTCCAGTTTACAGTAACATAATAATCCACTCCTAGGACAAAAGGTCAGTGTGTGTATGCGTGCGTGCGTGTGATGGTGTTTGGTGAGTGAGAGACATACTGTGTGTGTGTGTGTGTGTGTGTGTGTGTGTGTGTGTGTGTGTGTGTGTGTGTGTGTGTGTGTGTGTGTGTGTGTGTGTGTGTGTGTGTGTGTGTGTGTGTGTGAAAGTGTAAACTGTTTTGGGCATGTAAATTGTGTGCTGAACCTAAAAGAAGGGTCGGACAATGCCAGCTAACATTAGGTTTCATGGTTGGTGAAGACTGTATTCCCTTTGGGGGCAAAGAAGGATAAATGCTTCTCCTCTCATCTAAAAGTCAGATGAATGGAGAGCTAATTAACGGAGAGGGGAAGGAGATAAGATGTGTGCCGAAAAGCTGAATAAAGAAATGGAGGGAATGAAGCAGAGAGAGGAGGAGGGGGATATTATTTTTAGGATGACCATATCTTCCGCGTGTGAGGTTTCAGGAGTCACACGAGGGCAAATGAATGCTGACAATCTGTCACGCAAGTTTAGGAGTGCACATACATGTCCACCCTCTGGTTCCACGCCAACACTAGTACTGTACACACGTGCACAGACATTTTAAAGAACACTGGGTCTCAAAGTGGGGTCTGGGGACCCACAGGGGTCGTGGAGGGGGTGGGAAGGTGGGTCCATAGCTAAATTTGTTATAGCATCAAAATTTGTTTAACCACTTTAACCCTACATACATACATGCACAATTGTATAATTTCAAATGGGGGTCTGTGGCCAAATTCATGATCATTTGGGGGACCTTTGACATGAAGCAATATTTGGTGTTTGTGGTTTTTAACTGTCTCATTACATAGTAATGTAATTCTCCTCCATCTCGATATGTGTTTGCTTAAACCTTTGCTCTTCACACATTTTAATTAAATTAGGGTTTTACGTAGACTCACGCGCACACACACACACACACACACACACACACACACACACACACACACACACACACACACACACACACACACACACACACACACACACACACACGCGATGGCGAGCTGCATGTCACTCCCCTGTCTCCCTGTCTCTCTGCACTGACTATCAAATACATTCTGAAAATACCCCCCCCCCCCACCCTCAAAAAAAAAAAAAAAAAGAACATTCAAACTAAACCTTTAGGCATTCAAACCGACAGTTTTACATGTGATGTCTTCATGTTTGACTGGGTCTTTCTGCAGTCATTGGCTTCTCTCATCCATCCACCTCTCATTCTGTCTCTCACTCAACCTCCCTTTCTCTCTCTTTCCTCATTTTTCTTCTCATTTATTCTCTCATGCGCTCTCTCTTTCTCTGTGGTTGTCAGTTACCTTTTGGCTTCAAGCTAGCATTCTAGCATTCCTTTGGGCTTCTCATCTCCTGTGTGTGTGTGTGTGTGTGTGTGTGTGTGTGTGTGTGTGTGTGTGTGTGTGTGTGTGTGTGTGTGTGTGTGTGTGTGTGTGTGTGTGTGTGTGTGTGTGTGTGTGTGTGTGTGTGTGTGTGTGTGTCTCACGTGGGCACACGCATATCTTTCTCTTTTCAGGGTGTGCTAATCCTCATTACAGCTAGTTCCATACTCTGTGCAATTCGTTCAAAGAGAGAGGCAGCCTACCCGGCTACCCGCTGAGTATGTAAGCAAGCGTGTGTGTGTGTGTGTGTGTGTGTGTGTGTGTGTGTGTGTGTGTGTGTGTGTGTGTGTGTGTGTGTGTGTGTGTGTGTGTGTGTGTGTGTGTGTGTGTGTGTGAGAAGTACACAATTTTGAAGACGGGAGTATAAAGTAGGAGAGTGAGACATCAGTATCCACTTCATATCAAAGTCAGGACACACTTGCTTTTCTTAAAAAACAAAACAAAACATAACAAGAAGCCTGCAGTTGTTACAACAGCCTTAGAAATAATAGAAGAGAGAAAAGCTTTCTTCCACTATTTCCATTTTATACATCTTTCAACATTTCATTGCCAATGTGTTAAAAAGTAAGACATATTGACACATCACATGTAGCTATTCATGCTAACTATCTAAATAAAATAAAGTAAAAAGAATGCACCCCAGCAACAGGGATCAAGTTGACAGCTACCTGGATGTGAACATATCCCATACACAATTTATTCTGAAGGAACAACACCTTCTCCACACACAAAGTGGTACTTTTGATCTATGGTGAAAAAGAACATCTCTCCCTACTGAATATTCTAGTGTTTGTACGCACAGTACTGTAGTTGGTATAGGCTTAATTATGTTGGTAAAGCCATTCAGTGAACCAGGGCAACATTTACTACAGGAAATTTATAGTGTTCTCATTCTGGGAATGTCTAGGTGAACATTCTGCAAGAAAATAGGTGACTACTCTGATTTTCGAACTCTGCATTTTAACTTAACAGTGGTGGATCAGCGACTTCATGCTTGTCTAACATTACAACTATACTGCTGTGTCAGAAAAGACAAACTGACTTGCATGAGAAAATCGGAACAAACTGGCAGTAATTATCCCAATATTAAATTGATTACAGTGTTTGCGCGGTGTAATTAACGGAAGAACGAAGGTTCTGTCGAGTGGCAACATAATTAAACATACAGCTGGTCTTAATCAGGGCATGCCGTGGTCGTCGGAACATGTTGGCCTTCTTTTTAATTATGTAGCAACTCAACAATAAAGGCTTTTTTTTAAATAGGCTATATAGCTGTAATCTGTTCCTTTCTAATGAGTGTCTGGAACCAATGTCCTTTTATTCAGATATAGTCAGCTTATCTCCATTTTTCTCCCTCTGTGTTTTGGTTAATTTGTGCCCTGATTAAATTCAATAGTCCATGGGCCCAGACCCAAAATTGTATCAGTACCATCTAGGTGGAAAAATTGTAGTTTTCCTATCCCTAGATTATGTTTTGATATGATAGCCGTTGGTGACTGGTAGCTTATTTTTTATTATCACCTCTCAAAGTTATGGACTGCTGTTGGGAAAGTGCCTTCCATGAAAATCACCTTTCTTTAATTATATCCTCTCCCTGGGCTGTGTCCGCACAACTGCCCAACCATAGATAGATTTTCAGGTTTCAAATTCAAACTCTGCTTACACCGCTGCCTACTTATATTTATACAAACTTATAATTACTCATAATGCTTAGTTTATAACAACAATCGTATAATAAATTATAAAGCATTTTATAATTACTTATTAGGCCGATTCACGTTTTTAGCTATAACTGCACCGATCTGCATGAAACTTTGCACGCACACTCCCTAGAGGCCAAGGAAAAACCTTTGCCCTGCATTTTTCACATTATGCCTTTTGGAGCGCCACCAGGAGGTTGAATTTTGTAAAACAAATGTTTTGCTCTTACTCCTTCAGATTCTGTCCAAAAATCATGCAAATCGGTACACACAGTATCTCTATAGTCATGTGATCAAGATGGATGTGTCCAATATTTCATATTCCATCCTACTTGGCTACATTGGCTTCCAAAGTTTGCAGGATAGGTCCGTTTTCAACAAAATTCCTCAAATCATGAACGCAGTGTGCGATTTCCGTGAAATTTTGCACGCACATTCCCACTAGGCCGAGGAAGAAATGCCACCTCTTTCACATTGGCCTGTTATAATGCCACCAGCAGGTCTAATTTAGCAAACCACATTTTTGGAACAAAATGCCTCAAATCATGAATGCAGTGTCCGATTGCCGTGCAAGGCCTAAGAAGAAATGGCACCCTTTTCACATTGGCCTATTATAGCGCCACCAGGAGGCCACAATAACCTACCTGACCTGGCGGAGACCTGTGCTCCGAGGAGCACTTTTTCTAGTTTACCTTGTGTTGACTGATGGGTCAGCTAGCTGATAAGCAGCCCAATTGCTACTATAGCTTCAGTGGTGGAATAAGTACTCAAATTGTTTTACTTAAGTAAAAGTATAAATAGTCCAATATAGTAAGTACAAGTCTGCAATTAAAAATGTACTTGAGTAAAAGTACAAAAATATTGGCATCAAAATTAAAGTACCAAAAGTAGAAAGTACTTATAATGCAGAATGTCCCATTTCACAAGTGCTCAAATGTCTCAAATCTTTTGAAAATAGCAGATCTATAAAATTAGAAACACTTGAGTAAAGTAAAAAAAAATCCTCAAAGTGTACTTAAGTACAGTACTTATGTAAATGTACTTAGTTACTTTACGCCACTGTATAGCTTATCACCCTCTAGCAAGATGCAGAAAAGGGTGGAGATGAATATCGATATTCCGTGTGTGCGTGTGTGTGTGTGTGTGTGTGTGTGTGTGTGTGTGTGTGTGTGTGTGTGTGTGTGTGTGTGTGTGTGTGTGTGAGTGTGTGTGTGTGGGGGGGGGGGTTCATTACATGCACAAGCCGAAAAGCATGGGACTTATACAGTATGCATGTCTGTGTATACTGTATACAGTCAAGGGCTTAATCCCTAGATACTTCACTGCACAGAAGAGGGACGCTGGGGTCTGTGTGGTTAAGGGACAAAGGCATATATATAACCCCAGGCGGAGGCTGAATATCTTTTTCAATGCAAGCAACACACTGTGAATGTCATATAATTTCCTTTGTTTTATTTCTCTCGGGGTAAGTCACAGCACAGGCTCTGGACTTCATGTGCTGAGGCACGTGAAGCCGCCTGCTTCTCCCTTATAGCTATAGTATAGACTAATGATGGCACTGAAGACCGGCGGCAATGAGAGGAGACAAAATAGCCGGGAGAAACAGAATGTACACAACAGATAATAAGAGATGAGGAGGGGAAGCGAGGGAATGCGCAATGCACGCAGGGATGAGAAATGCAGTGACAGGTGAAAGCGTGCACACCTGCATTAATTCATACTTTGTTCATTCCCATTGCGCTGCATGTGTGTACGGTACATAATAATTACTTTGTAAACTCTTTCCCACCGCATGGTCTTCATCCTATGGATCTTCATCCCACTGGTCTTCTTCCCAGTGGTCTTCATTACATGCGTCTTCTTTTCATTGGTCTTGTGGTATAGTGTGCAGAGGCAACACCAGACAGTCACAGCATGCTGTTTGCCAGTCACGCTCTGCCAGTATAATTTCACTGACATGTTCTCACAACAGATAATCAGGCCTTGATTGCGAGCAACGTTGCCTGCCACCGCACCAACAAACAAAATGCACACCCAAAACTAAATGGAAAATCACATGAGCATTTACGTGCAAAGCAGACAACGGAGCCCAGCGGTGCCCGACTCATTCTAACTGGCTCTAAAAAACAGCTGGTTGTTTGCACAGACAAAAGCCGTCGCATACTTGACGGAGCTGAAGGTATGCAAGCAAGACGGGTGAAATGCTAGCGAGAAGCCCCCCTTTCACAGCTCTCCCTGTTTTCAAAAGCCCTCTTATTGTGCTCACAGGCACAGCTGAGAGAAAGAACCTTTTCATTCTCCTCAACGTCTTTTTCAGCTTCTCTGCCAATCTCAGCAGGCAAGAGCATGAGATATTTGGCAAGGTAATCAATTCACTTATCACTAATCACAGGCCTCATTGTCCAATTCTAATGCCTAAAATGTACTAAATGGGCTGTGGGAAGTGATTATAGAAAGCTATGAGGTCGAATATGGTAGAGGGTTTCTTTTTCTTTTTTTTCCTGTTTTGCTCGGTGGTGCATGGTGGAATTGAGGTGGATTGTCTGGTGAATACGGAGAGGCAGGGGACGGGAGCTGAGCAGGTGTGAGCTAGGGAGAAAGGGGATGTCAAAGCTGGCACATACAGTTAAAACTGGCACGGAGAGTGAACTGCACAGGTGAATAGACGGGCAAATGTATTGGGCATAGCTCAGCCCAGAAATCGAAAGAATCAAAAGAATTGTCATATGCTATACAAATAAAAGTATTATCATCATCATCATCATTGCTTATTTTATGTGCATGCAAGCATGCACACGCGCGCACACACACACACACACACACACACACACACACACACACACACACACACACACACACACACACACACACACACACACACACACACACACACACACACACACACACACACACACACACACACACACACACACACACACACACACACCAACGATTAATAGATTTGCAATCATTTCACGTGGCTCAACTAATGATATTATTGTAAAAATTTACAAAAAAATCATCATCATCATCATCATCATCATTATTATCATATTCTCAAAATAATCTGCAGGCCAGATATTATTGTTGCGGGGCCGGTTGTGGCCCGCATGCTGCCTATTGCCTACCACTGGCCTAGATGGACAATCTTGGTGACTACGAATAGATAACGTGGGAACACCTGGGAAATAGTTTACGTCCACCTAAACAAAAGGAAGTGTGAATCTGAGAGCCACAATCAGCCACTGGCTGTGAAGGGACTATATCTCTGTTATATAACATTTTAACTGCAAAAATATGTTTACATAGTAACAAACCACAACAACTCTATAGCCATTTTACTCAGAGTAATACTAGACATTTTAGCCTTTTGGAGAGTACTCAAATGTTTTTTTCTTCATGGAATGTAAAATAGTATTGGCAGACTTCTTATTCATGTGTTGCCTGAAGCAACTTCTTGCTCTGCTAGCCACCATCCTTTCATAATTTCTCTACCAGGTGAGGTTGGTATGGAGAGAGTCTCTTTTTTTAAGAGACAGAAACAAACAACAAACAAACAAACACGTATGACCCCTCCTTTGAAAGCTCTGGGCCTACAGAATTGCTCAATCACAACCAAACTTGTCTTAAGTCAAACAGTGAGGGATCAGAAGAAAGCCAAGCCCTGGTGTCAGCATGATAGCATTGGTCTTTGACCAAGAACTTGGTGTTTTTTGGTTACAGGACTCACAAAAAAAACAGGTGTTTCACCCAGATTGGCGTGGACTTGCAAGTCCCCGCTGACTCCTATAGGTTCTGAACAACAGGCAGGCATGCTGACAGAAGCAGGGTTGAGCCCCTGTGAGGTGTGCCAGAGCGAGGCAGCCTGGTCGCCAGAGAAAACGCTGTCACTGTACATTTTGCAGAAACATACAGTGATAAAAAAGAAAATATCCCCGGCCCAAAACGTTGCACGTGAACATGATCAGCAGATGATGAACTGTGTAGTCAATCGTTGATTTTACGTTACATACTAACGAACCCTAAACCTAACCCTAAGCCTAACCTCACAAAAAACAATGACTAAACTTAACTTCGAACCCTAATCTTAACCCCTAAACCTAACCATAAACCTAGACGTTGAAATGCAACGTACCTAAAATGTAACGTTTTGGTGGTCTAGAAACGTTGTCACTAAAGTTTCTGGAGAAATGTACAGTGACAACGCTGTGCAATGGCTGCGCTGTCGACTTTGAAATTGCATACTGTACTTCAATATTGATATGAGATGTCTTTTTTGGTTCAGAAACATCGACATTCAACGTTGAACGTATCCATGGTTTACAGAAAACCATATGTCTATGTTTTTCTTAGGCAAACAGGCTGCAGCAGTATCTTTATAAAGTATTTGTAAATTGTTGATTGCAAAAAAGGGGCGAGAGGTCTCCTGTAGCCTTCGCTTAAGGCAAAGATTAGATTAAAACAACTTCTTAGGTTTTTTCCCCAATGCGATTCAAGGAGAACGCACGTCAGGTTCACAACACAGAGTAAGGTACAGCCCCAGGTTGTGAAACACCTGGCACATTTCAAAGAGTTTTTGATGGAGTAAAAGAGGCATAGCTAAAATATTCCCCCACATCTTTTTTTTATTTTGTAAAGATTGTCTGCTTACTCTCCCAAAGCCGGAGAGAATTATCTACGTCGGAGCAAGCTTGGTAAACTTGGTCTCACTGGCAAGCGGAGAGTCTTATCTTACTTTTAGCTGTCAAGCATGTTGAGTATAACGTTATGTGACAGCTTGTCTAGATTCTAATGTTGCTGTATTACAGTAACTTACATTTATGGCTTGGTTAAATATTACACTAGCTATGTTTGGAAATCAGACTAAAGTTTGGATTGAATGGCAGCTACAGTATTTTAGACACGGCTCCCTGTAGTAGAATCTATATGTAAATTGTGGTTTGGTCTGTTCTGCATTGACTTATGTATAGGCTCTTGAACAGAGAGCAACTCAATTAACGCCTAAAATCGGAAATCCCTGCTAAGCCTGCTGATTGCCAGTGGTAACAAGAGCACTGCATGCATCAATGGGTAGGACATGGAATGAACATGGCTCGATATATGTTGAGTGCATTATGAACATAACAGTACATTGTTATTCTTGTTTGTTCAAGAGTAACAAAATAACATGTTGGGTCTCAATTAGACACAGCCTGTTGAGAATGGCGTGTTGAAAATGACACGTTCCGTCTAACACAACTGTTCTCATGTGTGTTGGTGTGTAAGTACCATAGGCATGAAACGCTCGTGTAAATTTCCATTTAGATTTCCCCCTGGTCCTCTCACCACGTCTCCTTTTGCAGTTTTTTGGTCCCCCGGTGCCCCTGCGGAGCATACACTTACAGTATACACCATCTGAGAGGTCAGCGCTGCATTAATAGGCTTCTCACTCTCACAGACGGCCCACTGCCACGGTAGATCTGTGTATATATACCGACGGAGGGGCTTTCACATCGCAAGGTGCATGAATGCTATGCACTTGACTTTGCTGTTATGGGAAGATGTGCTGGATAATCAGCTTCCCTAATCCCTACCGACATGGCCTTTGTCATGAAATGTCTGTATGCGTAGAGATATCAGAATCAACTTTATTGTCACATCACAGGTTCACAGGTGTAAACCCAGTGGGAGGAATTCATTTTTGTGCAAACTCCATCGTTTTTTGTTATTTCCATAAGAGAAAGGGGAGAAGATGAAGAGGGGGCAATGGGGAACAGGGGGAGAGAGATCAATAAAAACAAACACATTCTACAGTATCTACATATTTACACATACTGTACGGTAGTACCGTATATCTATGTCCGGTGCGGTAAGTACCTGAGTTAAGACATAAAGGTGTGTGAGCATCAGTGGTGGAAAGTAACTAAGAACATTTACTCAAGTACTGTACTTAAGTAAAATTTTTACGTACTTTTACTTTACTGGAGTATTTCCAATTTTCAATACCTTTACTTCTACTCCACTACACCTCAGAGGCAAATATTGTACTTTTACTCCACTACAATTATTTGAAAACTTTAGATACCAGTTACTTTGTAGATTTAGATTATTATTACAAAACATACATTAACCACTTCAGCCCTATATACATTTCGGCCACAAGAAAATAGCCGATCTACAAGCTCATAATGCGTCGTGAGCTTGTAGATCTGCTATTTTCAAAACATTTGTATTCATTTTATACATTAGAAAACTTGTGAAATGGGACATTCTGCATAATGAGCACTTTCTGCTTTTGGTACTTTAAGTACATTTTGATGCCAATACTTTTGTACTTTTACTCAAGTAAATTTAGAATTCCGGACTTTTACTTGTAACATTGCAGTATTGATACTTTTACTTAAGTAAAACATGTGAGTACTTTTTCCACTACTGGTGAGCACAATTATGTACAGTATAGAGTAAAGTCTGATTTAATAGAATGAAAGGTTGGTGCTGTTATCGATCTATAATGTGTGCCAGTAATACACCCTTGTGACGCTACACACAGTACTGTATATATCCGTTGTGAATATGTCTCTGCAACACAAAACCATTCCTGTATATTTAATGAGGTGGTCAAATCATTTTAACTTCAAGTTTAGTGGCAGAATATCACACTCTCATGTGCAAGTACGAGACATTACTTAACAACGGATATTCAGAGTCACTTTTGCAAGTAATGGTCATATAACCCATTTATACCTGAGGCCGATTCTAAAAAACCCTTCTAAATCCTGACCTAAGTTTTCTGAAAAATTTCAAATATTTATTAACTAAAAATCACACCCAGTGTGAAGTGGGCGGTGTGGTCACAGTGGTCATCACAGTGATGGAAGTTCACTTAAAGAAAAGTAATATTGTGGACCAACACCCCTAACTTAAAAAAAAACATAAATGTGTTTTTTTTTAAGTGCATAGTCCTATTTATAGGGCTATGCACAATTGTCATGTTTCCCTAGCCAATCACAGTCCTGAATAGACTGTGATTGGCCAATCACGGTGCAGGGTTAGGGGGGTACACTGGTGGCCAATCACAGCGCAGGATTTGGTGTGCAAATATCCAAACCTCACATATAGGGGTGGTTTCACCGCCCAGAAATTGCAAAAATAAATTGTTGCTATATACTGCACATAGCAACAGGAACCCCAAAAGGGTTTCCCGTCCTGAAAGGTATAGTTACAAAAAGGGGTTCCTGCCCAAAATGGGATAAAATGTCTATAATTGTAAAGCGTTATTTCAAAGCAATTAACACATCGGGTGCCAGCATTTTTTCATAACAACTTACCGTGGGTGCCAGCATTCTCCCCATTGATTGCGCTTTGCTGTTTAAAGCTCTAGACTCCACGACCAGCAAATCCACGTAAAAAAAAGCATCCATTCATGTAGCGTGAGGACCCTGGCTACAGCCTGGAACCATAACATTTCACTCGCAAGTTACAACCGGGACGCATCGCGCATCGCGCATGAGCGGTTTTCCACACCGGAAACAGATTCGGAGATATAGGCGTTTTAAAGAAGGAAATAGACAGGAAGCGGATGGAAGCCATGTTTTTGTTTCCGGTGATCCATTTGGCCTATCCTTCTTAGGATCACAATGGGTACTCCCAGAGCTGCTCTAGCCCCGCAAAAAGACTGAAAACACGGTTCAGACCGTGAACGGCACCAGAGCGCTACTATGTGAAAACACGGTCCAGACCGTGATCGGCACCCGATGTGTTAACATCTTAGGGGGCACGGTGGCGCAGTCGGTAGCGCTGTCGCCTCACAGCTAGAAAGTCCTGGGTTCGATTCCCGCAGGGGACGCTGTGGGCGCTGGGGGCGTGTTCTCTCCTCCGCGTCATCAGTGCCCATACCCTAGGTGGGGTTGGCGAAAGGGCCTACTCTGTGCGTTTGCATGTTCTCTCCGTGTCTCCTAGGGTAGTTAATACCCTCACAAAAACATGCAGTAATCCTGGTTACTATACTGCCTCCCCCTGGCCAGCCGGGGCGCCTGATGGAGGGGAAAGGAACTGGTTGGAATAACGTGTTCCTTCCACGCGCTACGTCCAACCAGGGAAACTCTCCCCTGTCAGGTGATAAGAAGGTCAGTTGGCTCTCATGCATTGAAGGAGGCATGAGCTCGGCCCTGGCCTCCCTAGGCTGGCAGAGGGAAGGTAGTGCCCAGGATTACATAGACAATTGGCACTGGGTGTAAAAAATGGGGTTACAAAATCGTGGAAAAAAAACTTTCCTCTTCTACCCCGGATTTGAACCAGGTTTCTTGCGCAAGTGCTGACATTTTTTACCATTGAGCTACCCGACATGCTTGCTCTGGGATAATTTGAATCTTTGACCATCAGGTCAAAATTCGTGTCAGATCCTGTGTCTAGGTGAGACATGACCTTTGGCACGATCTAAATGTCTCAATAGAAGAGCAGGGAGACAAAATACAACCACCCCAATTGTATAAGTTATATTATTCATCAAAAGAAAAGTTACATATCAGGCTCTAAATGAAGATTGGTTGAAGAAAAGCAAAAGGTCACTGAATGTATTTTCTTTGTTTCATCTGGCATTGGCCAGACTTCCTGTGGCCCTGATAGAGCACAGCACTCAAAGAAGGTGAAAGGCCTACTGTGCCAGTCCACTACTAGGCCTAAATGTCACATTTCTAATTTATATTCATGTAATTCATTGGGTCAGTGGATATGCAGTACTACTACGGTACTTTATTATTGTGAGGAAAGTGCTATAAATAAGTTTCATGAATAAGAGGTTATATACAAACTGGATTTAAGACCACTTTCAGTGTCAGCTGTGTACAGTACTTGTGATTTTCCTGTGCTGTTTATCTGCTAATTCCTTCAGGAAATGACCTGCTGGGCAGGTCATTTCTCCTCTTCCTCTTCTCTGGAACAGTCTTTCTCATGAAAGGGCCAAGACATTTTTAAATCTAAAATCTAATCTAAAGCTAAAGTAAAAACCCAGTTTTTTCCTTGCATTATGGTTCTCCCTAGTTTTATTGAATTCATTCATGACCACCTCTTCTTGCCCTGTGGCTTTAAACACTGTTGTAAATTTGATTTTATTTTTTGCTGATCCGTACATATTTCTGCTGTGCACTGCCGCATGGTAATTGTTTGACCAGACGTGTTGGCACATTTCACTGTGTTTCTTTGCTACTGTGTTTTTGTTGTATGACTTGTTGTGAAGTGCAGAGAGACCCCTTGGGGTGACCATAAAAAAAAACTGAATAAATAGATAGAAAAAGAAGGGGCTGAAATAGGCAGTTTTTTTCTCCTTCCAATTGAGGGCCTCCAGACTGCTTGTATTTCTCACATGTCTTTATAGCTTGTCATGTCTTGTCTTGGCTTGGTTTCATCCTCATGGTTTCATTTTCATCTTCGTCACCCCAACTGGAATGCCTGTCTCCCCTGGGTGCTGTCTGTTTAGTTGCCCTCTGACCTCTGCTGCCCTAGCTGCTTTCTCTGCTCTCCAGGCCGCCACGTTCCAACGGTTCACTGCACAGCTGCAAACTTGTTTGTTTAAGCCATTAAGAACGGGAACGCATCTGTGTCATTTTAGATTAAAGCTATATAAGGGCTATAACAAATGGTTGTAGGCTAAAATAGTGGTTATTAACCATTATTTTATACTTTGGCTATTCAAAAATAGCAGATATACAAGCTCATAGCGCGGCACCGAGGGCCGCGCTATGAGCTTGTAGAGCTGCTATTTTTGAAAAATCTTGAATATTTGTGCAAATATATATATATATATATATATATTTTTTTTTTAAAGGGAATATTTTTTACTCAAATCTTTGCTTCTGGGGAGAACCTGCAACAAAATATTTTCAGGTGGGAGGTCCGTGGACAAATACATATCATTTTGGGGGTCCTTGACATGAAAAAGTTTGAGCACCACTGATATTATAGTAACATACGGTTTTCAGAAAACTGTTGGGATTTAGAAGATATGCGTTCCCGGATTGAATAGGTTAAACCAGAGATATTACCATCCCGCTCACGTTCTAGCCTTCTCCGTTCACACTGTTGCTCCTCTCCTCTCCTCTCCTTTTTTTTCTCTCCGTGACTCTCCCTCGATTTCCATCATTGTCCTTCTCCTCTATACCCACCCTCTCATTCCACCTCTCTTCTACTCTTTGCAGTCTCCTATAGCTGGGAGCGGTTTGTGTTTGTCAGATCCATTACGAGAATGGCACAGCAGAGAACGGAGGGTGGGAGGGGGGGGGGGGGGGGGACAACCCGGCATTTGACCTGCTTTGCCCTCCCCGTCAGCGGGCAGCCGTGGCAGAACCCTGGGGGCTGCTGGGTGTCTGACTGGGTCCTCCTGGCGCAGGCTGCCCTAGACAGTAATTGGCTAGCTAGGAGCTCAGTGATAGGACCCACTCCTGACAGCTGGTGGGTGGATGGAGCACACCAATTAGATAAGTGTGTGTGTGTGTGTGTGTGTGTGTGTGTGTGTGTGTGTGTGTGTGTGTGTGTGTGTGTGTGTGTGTGTGTGTGTGTGTGTGTGTGTGTGTGTGTGTGTGTGTGTGTGTGTGTGTGTGTGTGTGTGTGTGTGTTAGAGAGATATGAGAGAGGGTGGAAGGAATAAAGAAGAGTGGAATATGGGGGACAAAGATGGGGAGAAGGCAGGGCAGAGAATAAGGGGGGCTGCTGGGTGTTTGTGTGATTACATGAGAAAGTTGCATACTGCGTGGAGTGTGAAGAGAAGAGAGACAAACAGTTTGATTGCCACAGTATACAAACAAAAGTGAGAAACAAATAATCGCACATGTGTGCGTGCACACGCACACACGCACGCACGCAAAGCCAACTTCACTTTGTCAGGACTGGAGCTTAGACAAAAAGCAATTAAGGCACACAATTTAGACAAGCTCACATGAATAGTGTTTTTTGTCTGCTCTAGTCAGTCTTTCTTTCTCTCTCTCCATCACACACACACACACACACACACACACACACACACACACACACACACACACACACACACACACACACACACACACACACACACACACACACACACACACACACACACACACACACACACACACACACACAGGTTGGTTGCCATATAAATCGAACTAGGAATAAATGAGCAAACACATACTAGCAAGTATAATTGATTAAGAACCCCCCTCACTCTCTCCGTGCACTATATATCTATTCATTTTGTATGCGTACCCAGGGATCTGTGTATTATAGATCAAAAACACCTCTTTTATCTCTAACTCCAGCACATATATTCTTTGATGTGGAACTCAGTCACTCGATGTTCAAAGGCAAAACGCCTGTAAATGATGGGAGTGTACTCTCGAACAGAACACAGTATACTGGTACATAATGAGTTACTATAGCTACAAGCTGTTCAATATACAGTAATACAGGGGTCTTCAACAGGGGGTCCGGGACCCCTAGGGGGTCCTCAGAGTTACTACAGGGGGGGCCGCCAAATCCTTGTGTGATAGGATCTTTTTTTTTTACATTATCCACTTGAACCCTAGCATCTCTATTCTGAGGGAAACTTAAGACAAAAATAGCAGATCTACAAGCGAGGCGTTGTGAGCTTGTAGATCTGCTATTTTCGGCAAAGAGGTTTGGAGTAGGGGGAAAAAAGAGCTAACTAAGTACAGAGTGAAAGGTCAAGTTTATTAAGTATTAACGCTTTACAAAAGGTGGTTAAATGTCTGAAAATACACATCAACACAAATCCAGCATACACTGATGATAGTGCTTTCAAACAAAGCTATCTATGATATCTTTGAAAAAGTTTAATCTGCAACACAATTTTATACAATATATGGGGGGCCCAGCTTCATCTCTCTCTCAGATAAAGGGGTCCTTGGCTTGAAAAAACATTGAAGACCCCTGCAGTAACAGATAATGGGAAATACAGAGTGGCACATGGATGTTGAAATGTACTGTACCAGAAAGTACCAGGCTGTGATTGTGTGCTTTTAGCAGCCCTATCAGTTGGAGTGAAGAGAACATTATTAGTGTAATTTTTTGCATCCATTTTCATTTGGTTGTTGCTGGAAAGTGTCATCGCAATATACTCATACATTTTATGTTCCAGAGCCACTATCATGTGTGAATTTTAAGTGATTCACTAAGCCTCTTAAAGTGCAAAACTGTAGCATCCAACGTAATACTCAGTAATGCATGGAAATGTACTTTGATTTGGATTTTGCTCTCCATTTTCAAGTTACTGAGGCATAGATTTAATGCTTTTAATTAAGTCAATTTAAATCCAGGACAGTTTTCATGTAATATTTACAGCTGTACAAAAAGTAAAAGTGTAATGGATCAGAGGTGACACAAGTGTGTGTGTGTGTGTGTGTGTGTGTGTGTGTGTGTGCGCACGTGCGTGCGTGCGTGCGTGCGTGCGTGCGTGCGTGCGTGCGTGCGTGCGTGCGTGCGTGCGTGCGTGCGTGCGTGCGTGCGTGCGTGCGTGCGTGCGTGCGTGCGTGCGTGCGAGAGAGAGGTGCCTCTGTGAGATGTGTTTAAAAAATATAGTTGATGTGTGTTATAGGTGCTATGTGGGTGTGCCTGCATAAATATTACATGAAGTTATTTGCAGTTATTTCCATCCAACCACTTACAAAGTCCACCACAAGTGAGGATCACCAGAGCTTGATCAATCCACAACAACATAGAAGTTAGTTTAGTTCCAAAGTGAGATAAGCAAACAAAAATAAATAAATATAATATAATAACTTTATTTCATTTGTCTCTGCGCTGCTCTCTACCGCTCTATTCTATTCTATTCTATGACTAAGGGCGGTTTCACACTGGATCCGTTTTCATTGAAAACGTTTCCCAATTCGAATGCTGGCCTCAGTGGCCTGCATTCACATTGGCCAAGATCCAATCGCGCCAGAGAACACATGCATATATACCCCCGATCCTATAGGTGGCGGCATGCACATAGTGTTTCTTCTGTGGACACAGACGTCATCAACTATGCGACAATGTTTGTGCTGGGCTCGCATTAATATAGGGTTTCAAAACCTGGTGAAACACTTGTGTGCATTAGCGCAAGATGAGGATACAGGAAACATTCAGTCTAAATGTACAGTTTACTAACCTTCACAACTACTACTACTTTTGCATTTGAAACTTTAAATTTCTCTAAATATTATAAACTTTCACGACAGCTTAAGTACAAAATGAAAAGGCAACTATAGTAGCCTACAGTGAAGTCGGACTGAATGATATATATATATATATATATATATATATATATATATATATATGCGCCCTGTGCTCTTCTTTTTCTCTATGAAGAAAAGTACAAGTACAGTTGACACAAACGCATTCCGCAACGCTGCCTGTCTGTTGTTTAATCTCATCCTCTGGACTGCAAAGCCATAGCTGGTCATGTAGGAAGGTGTGCGATAGGATCGCGCTTGCCATAGTCTCTAAAGTAATAATAATAATAAGAGAAAGTTCACTTTTGGTTATTTAAAAAGAGTCTCCTTATTTTATGTATTAATTTATTAGCCCTACATGGGAGAAACGTTAACTTTAGAGCTTTGGTTATAATTTAAAAAGACTAGAGCAGTTTATGTGCAGACTCACCTTTTTATTTTTATTTATTTATGATTTGTGGGTCCAGCACTGTGTGTAAAAAAGAACTGTGGGGACGTGCATCTCCTGCCTTTGTTCATATTTAAAATAAAAATTATATTTTCCAATGCAAGATCAGTGTGGTTATCTGCTCTATATTGTAATATCAAAAATAGTGGATCAACAAGCTCAATGTGTCGCATTGCACCGCATTTTCAGCTTGTAGCTTGGCTATTTTTGCTACTTTTGTGTGACACTGTATGACAATAGGGCATTCATTTATGATGAAAAAGCATTAAAAGTTGCAATATGGGATACAGGGTTTCTTCCTAACAGCAAAGATATGTAGTAGAGATCCAATTTAAATATCCGCACCAACCGTTTCTCCCGTATGTCAAAATATTATTATTTTCTGGTATTCCCCGTTAGTTTTAGTAGGCTATTAGTTGTGCGATGCGATCACAAAATGCATTGATTTAGCCTATGGAATGTCGGTGTGTCTTTTTTCTTTTTTTCAAACCGGTGCTGCGCTGACAGACGGCATGATCCAACATACAGGCGTCCAACACATGCGGCATCCAACGGATGGATGCCGCAACGGTTGGATTCCAGCCTACAGAGAGCACTGCTCTGCTGTGCTACTGCTTGGTGTGGATATGTTACGGCCATGGTTGAACCTCTGTGGATTGATCTGCGACGTGTTTTTGTTGGCTGTTTTTGTCGAGTTTATATACCGTCACCTATTCCAAATAGCGGGCCACTTCCGTCTAACGGTACGCTTGCTTTCACATTGCAGCTACCGTACCCGAAAACGCATGATCCGGATCCGAAACTGCCTCCCGAGGTGGTTTCGGGAACGGAACGGTGATCCGTTTCGCGGGTCGATTCGCTACATTCACACTAGCCAAGCGGTCTGGAGTGCGCACCCGGGACCTGAGTGTGAAACGGCTGTAAGAGGCATGAAAAAAGTGAGGGTGGCAGTCTGAAGAACTGTGGAGTATTTTGACCTGTATCTAAGATTCTAAAGCCATCCCACTGGTTCTGACAGATGTCTGGTTCTGCGTGTGTGGCTTGGTACATGCTAATACGCCAGCTTTGACTTTCCATGAAGCCTCTCTGGAATAAAAAAAAAACAAAAACATTTCATACAGCTCTGTCATGTTCAAGACTGAGCCTTTTATTTTTTTCCTCTATAATTTTTATCCCACGATTTTTGTAACCCATTTTTTCACCCAGTACCAATTGCCTAAACTGTAATCCCAACGCTACTCTCCCTCTGCCTGCCTGGTTAGAGCCCCGAACTGAGCTCATGCTTCCTTCAATGCATGAGGAGTGAGCAGGCCGCTTCTTATCACATGACAGGGGGGAGTTTCCCCGGTTGGACGTAACACGTGGAAGGAACATGTTATTCCAACCAGTTCCTTTCCCCTCTATCAGGCGTGTGAGGGTACCTACCACAGGGGACACGGAGAGAACATGCAAACTCCACACAGAAAGGCCCTTTCACCAACCCCACCTAGGGACTCAGACTTAAGATTAAACCAAACATGAGAATGAACATGAGTCAGGGCCGGATCTAGGCATGGGGCAATGCCCCCCCAAATGCCCTGACTGCCCCCCCAAAAAAAAACACATTTATTTTTTGGGTGGGGGGGCTTGTGAAAGTTACATTTATGTCATGATATGAAATGTGAGCTTACCATAATCAAAATAATCCTTAATCATATTCCATCATGTATCATTGCACAATTCAAATAATCCTCTGCCCTGATTTTCCACACACACAGTCACACACACACATGCAGTACTACTCCTAAACAATAGGAAGCAGTATTACACAAACAGCCGGAAAAAACGCCAAAAACACGCCAACATTTTTTTCGCCGCCCCCCCAGCATTTCCTAATGCCCACCCAATTAATAATTCTGTATCCGGCCCTGACATGAGTTATATATTGGTCCTAGGAGAGGGTTTCAGCATGTTCAACCCACAAGTTACAGCAAATGATTTAATTGTACAGTAGCCTACATTGGAACTCTGGCTTATTCATGTGCTATCGTCCTCTGTGGTGGCAAAGCCCATTTGGATCATAAATGCTGTTGGCTATGTTATAGCCCAGTGGTTTTCAATCTTTTTCATATCGAGCCACGGACCACCATTTGATGAGATTTTGTTTGACAATAATTTATCTTTTGAGAGCGTAAAATGAATTTCATTTTTTTCATTTTTTCAAGATCTACCCAATAAGGGTCCATTTGGTTACCAACTCTCCATCATTTAGCTGGGGATCACCTGGAACCCCCTCATGGTACAACTGGTGGTCCCCGGACCACTGGTTGAGAACCACTGTTATAGCCTATGATAGGTAACAGGAACGAAAACTCAAGGGTTTGGTGAGGCGCTGACCCTCAGGACCTTCATCTATGAGAGGTTTTCAAATAATGCTATTTTTCACGTCTTTCATAGTTTTCGCTGTTGTCTTTCAACTCAACTCAACTCAAATTGTATTTATAGAGCACATTTCAATGACCGAAGCCAACCAAAGTGCTGTACAACACAGCAATAGAACAACAATGTTACAATACATACAATGAAAAAATACAATACAAAAATACAAAAAAAATACATAATAAAACTATTTAAAAAAAAGGGGGGGAAAGTGCATAGCAGAAAATAGTGAGGTAGGATCAGTGGTCATGGAGTATCGGATTAGCTGTGCTCAAAGGCAAGAAAATAAATAGGTCTTCAGTAGTGATTTAAAAATGTTTATGGACTGAACGGCTCTTATATTAAATGGAAGGCTATTCCAGAGCCTCGGGGCAGCCGCGGCAAAGGCTCGGTCGCCACTAAAACTTTTTTGGGTCGTGAGCTCAGTCAATAGGAGCTGATCGGCCGACCTTAGGGGTCTGGATGGAGTGCAATCGTTGATAAGGTCTGTGAGAAAAGGCGGGGCTAGCCCATTACGTGCTTTGAAAGCAAACATTAAAACCTTAAAATCAATTCTGAAGCGGACCGGGAGAGCCAGTGGAGAGAGGCCAGAACGGGAGTAATGTGCTCGCGCTATGATCAGACCACTAAGAAACATCACAAGAATCCAAGGTAAGGGCTGGATATTTTGCTCAGGGTCACTCATTGGCAGTTATACTGACAGAAGGGACAGCATTGCCTGTACGACCTGCATACTTTCTCTCCCAACATAGAGAGAGAGAGAGCCAACCAGGGGAGTCCAACTGGTGGTCCACCAAATCACAATTCTGACTCTCTAAACTGCAGGTATGTCATACTTACAGTACACAGTAGAATATGTCAGCACAGTGCAGCACCCTTTTCCCCCTCATGGGAATAATGGTATTATATACCTTCAGCATATCAGATTATGAATCATTTCCGGCTGAGTGCAGCGACTGACCTCTTCAACATGACATTATATTAAGTTCCGACTCTCCATCTCACTTTCTCCTCTCCGCCTTTTACTCACTCTCTTCTCTCTCTCTCTCTCTCTCTCTCTCTGTTCCCGTCTCTTATTGTCACTCTCTGCCTCTACCTTGAAAAGCTCCCTTTACATTCTCAGATTGAATTCCAGCGTTATTGAATGACTGCGAGAGTCATCCGTAGATCCCGGTTATCCTCGAAAGCCCTCGAAATAATTTCAGTCAAATAAAGGATAGAGGGAAGCCGACCAGACGTGTGAGAACATCTCCCCGCCCCGTGGCTTATACCATGACCCCCCCCCCCCAACCTGCCCCCCTGCTGAAATTGGTTTAACTTTCAGAGTGGAGTGATATACTGTAATTGGTGGGGCCATTGGGCCAAGTATACCTTGGCATTTGGCTGGCAGATGTGTCTGAGCATTTGGGCAGCTGGGTCAGGCTAGCTGCCTGCCTATGAGATTTGCATCGCTCTATCACTGCTGTTTAACTCAGTGGTTCTCAACCTTTTCAGGCCGTGACCCCCCAAAATAATCATATTTGATCTGGGGACCCCCCCAGATAAATATTGTGGAAAATAGCCGATCTACAAGCTCACAACGCCTCTCGTTGCGAGACGTTGTGAGCTTGTAGATCGTCTATTTACAAATGTTTTGCCTCTTCGACTTATTTGACGATTTGGCCAATGTTAAACCAGTTTTTGTAGTATTGCAGACATCACCATGACAGGAAGCTAAAATCAGGTTCATAGCCCCCAAATCTTTGTGGTATGCTTTTTTAAATTTCGCATTTATGTATAAGGCAATTAAGGAGATAATTTTGAGTGACTTATACATTCACAGTGATACATGTACTTAACCTATAGATTTGTTCTTCGAAACCAGCCAAACTAATTATATTAGCCCCAGTTTACTTTAGGCGGTTGTTAGAGGCTAGATCATGATATATTCTGCACATATTAACAAGACAAGAAAAGCCTGCAATCAAGAGCTACTGAAATCAATAGCTGGTGTAGATAAATATTATGCACAGGCTCCAACTGCAGACCTGCACAACGAAAAAGTTTAAATGCAGACAGAATTTAAGTTTTGTTGTTGTTACATACATTGTTGTTCAATAGTAGTTTGGATGTGTTGATTCCTAGATATTCAAATATTGTTGGGGGAAGAGTGAATGGCAAACCAGACTGTAAAATCCAGCGTAATGATTTGGGGGGTAATTTTCCTATGTTGAGCTTATACTGTACTTACCCGCCTAAGGCTTTGAGAGTGTTTAAGATATGAGGGGTGGCTCTGTTTTGGTCTGATAAAATAACAAGGTAATCTGCATGGGACACTCTGCTTACTGCAGAGAATCATTAAACGTCTATATAGAGGAGCGACGTGTCTGGAATACTTCTTCTACAGAGAAGCCATTAGGTCCTGGAGACATTCCACTGTGTAGTTGTGTATTGGCTTTGGTTATCTCAGCTATGCTTGGCGGAGCTTCCAGGTATTTTTTCTCTTCAGTTGCTATAGGTTTGGGATGTTATGATTTGAAAAGGAACTCATGCATTTCAGAACTGTCACTCGATGACACTGATAGAGTTGAGAGTAAAAGGATCTGAAGGTGTTAAAGAAGATCTTCAAAAGTGGAACAGCTTGCAGATCACATCGGCAGGGAGTATACAATGTATCAAAAATGAATGTTATCCCATGATATCTGTACCTATTTCAATGTTTGCCTCTTGTCCTCCCAAGGTCCTTCTTGTGTTGCATTGACAGTGCATTCTCCTCTTTTATATGGAGAAATACATCATTCTCCAAGGCTTCAAAAATCCTTACTACAGAGGAATTGATCAGACTCAGAGGTATGTTTTGGATAAACAAATGTTTACTTAACTTTCAACTGGGCAGTCAACGTGCAAACAATGAACCCTGAGCCTTCTATCCTGAAACTCAGTGGTAACTGTAAGCTTTGGTATGTCATCCAAAATACTTAGAGGGATATTTTAACGTCTACTCGCTTTTGTTTGGACCTCATACAGTTTTTAAGTTTCTTGATTCAGTAAAAAAAAGTGTAGTGAACGTGTAAACCTGCTGATCTGCAAGTGTTACTTTCTTCTTCTTTTTTTACGTGACCAGCACAACTATTATTGATATTATGTCCACATAGTTTTAAATAAATCTGTTCAGGAGGCACTATTTGCAACTCTTTCACTCTATTTCTTATTTGCAATGTTATATTCTTCAAACGGTGGTTTATCATTAATTCCTAGCATAATATGCAAGTTTTCTCTTGCAGTCTTTTTAACAAAATGTTGTCAGGTAAAGAGTGTAGTTGGATTCAGAAATCAGGGCAATCAGGTATTGCAGCCAAAAAACATTTGAGAACCGCTGTGATAGTCATTATGCATTATTATCCACTTTGAAAAAACAAACAAACAAACAAACAAACAAAAAAACACTTTGGCTGGAACACACTACCCCAAAACACCCCAACACGCCAGATTCTCTCTCTGCTGGGAACAGACAAGCAGTGGTGGAAAAAGTACTATTTTTACTTAAGTAAAAGTATCACACTGCATTGTAGAAATACTCTGTTACAAGTAAAAGTCTGGAATCAAAAATGACTAAAAGTACAAAAGCATTGGTATCAAAATGTACTTAAAGTACCAGAAGTAAAAGTACTCACTATGCAGAATGTCTCATTTCACAAAAATCTTTTGAAAAAAGCAGATCTACAAGCACAACACATCGCATCGCGACGCGTTGTGAGCTTGTAGATCCGCTATTCTAGACTAGGCAGTAAATCTAGACTTGCCACCAGGATATGCCTGAATAAGCACTACACGGTCATCTGTTTAGAATAATGTTTTACACAATTGTACCTCATTCATATACAGTAGTGACATTTCATGTCACTATAGCCTACTGTTTTGTGATCATTCATAAAATGACAATAAAATGTTAAAAAAGAAAAGAAAAAGAATAACATCTTAATCTCTGCCCTTTTCGCTCTCTTCCTCCCTCAAACTCTCTCTTCCCCTTCTAAGTGATCTAAAGCATCTAAAGAAAGTCGTTTTAATTAAAGGTTAAGTAGGCCTATGGTGGTTTAAGGCTCATTACTTCTGCCGCAGAGAAAGTGAGACAGAGATCGAAAAGAGAGAAAGAGTGAGAGCTGTTCCTTTGAAACCATCTCGTCTGCCTCCTGTCACGTCGACCGTCCTTTCCCACAGTATATTTCTTTGCTTCCTGTCACGATGATGTCTGCAATATCTTTGGAGCAGCATTATAATTGAAAGCACTTGTCTGTAATAACAGCAGGCGTCTTTTATGCCATCCTGTTCATCATTTTGATTTGAGCTCCCGTTTCTTGAGTATACTGTGGTGAAGTATAAAACGCAAGCCAGATGGTAGACAGAGCCGGAAAGCGCTGTGCTGGGGAAGATGGGAAGTATTTTCTTTTCTCTGTGTGTTTGTGCATGAGTGCCTGCCTCCTCTGCCTCGCTACAGTATGTAAATGAGGCCATCGGTAAACAGGGACTATAGGTTTAAGAAATGTGAGCACATTTCTGAGTCAAAATGTTAGTGGGTGGCAGTGGTGTAAAGTAACTATTGTACATTTACTCAAGTACTGTACAATGTTGAGGTATTTGTACTTTACTTGAGTATTTCCCATTTCCAATACTTTTACTTCTACTACACTACATCTCAGAGGCAAATTTTGTACTTTTACTCCACTACAATTATTTGAAAAATGTAGTTACTAGTTACTTTGCAGATATAAATTATTATATTATAAAACATACATTAACCACTTTGATCTGCTATTTTCAAACATGTTTGTACTTTTACTTTTGGTACTTTAAGTATATTTTGATGCCAATACTTTTGTATTGTGTAAGTAACATTTTCAACACAGGCCTTTCACACAAGTATTTTTATACTGTGGTATTGGTACTTCTTCCAGCACCAGTGGGTGGACAATAAGGCAATAAGATAGATACGTAGTGCCACTATGTCTTCCACAGTTGTCCAACATCCACCTTCTGCCACCTTCTTGTCCTTTGGGTTCCTTAATCCTCTTCATTCTCTCCCGCAGCCTCTCTCTCTCTCACTGGACAAAAGATGCCTCACTGCAACGTGATGCATCTGTTCAAAAACGTTTTAAACACACACATACGCATACAGCACCTCCTTCCACCTCTTTCCTTCTCTCAGGGCGGCGAAGAGGTGGACATTGAGCTCCACGTCGGTAAGCTCTGTGTGCAGAAAGTAAACTCGCAGCTATTCAATAGCTTGGAGCAGCTACTTGTAGCCCCTCCTTTGAGTGCTTCTGTTTCGCACTTTGCGCGTGGAAGGAACACGTTATTCCAACCAGTTCCTTTCCCCTCCATCACGCACCCCGGCTGAACAGGAGGAGGCAGTTTAGAGACCAGGATTACCGTGCCGTCTTGTTAATCAGGCTTGTGCGCTCCAGGGTGAGCAGGTTATGAGATCCCTCTAATCGTGCAGCAGATAACAGCAATATTTTGGGGGAATCATTGAAATGGTGATAAAGGCGTGAAATGTGGTACAAATCATCTTTGGAGGTCACTCTTCGATTTAGGAAACCGGGCCACTTGTAAATCAACGATTAGACTGTTTTTGCATTTCAGCATTATCTTTGCCAATAGCCTATTGTGAGCTCAATCACCAAATCACAATAGCACTCCCATAGTATGTTTTTGAACATTTTCAGGAGTTACCATTTATAACCATCAAAATGAAACCATTTCAAAAACTCGCCATACAACTGTGCTCAAAGTAAAAAAATAAATCTCATGACTTCTGAAAAAACAATTCAACATTTTTTTCCGCCTCCTGTCTTTTCATCAGTGCCACCGTCTCCAAGCCGTATTGCATGGCTGGTCTCACTACCGTCTTATCATCTTCCCTCTCACTGCTACCCTTCTGTCACAAATAACTCCTGACACATCCGTTCCCTCAAAGTACTCCTTCCATCTTCTCAACTCTCTGTCTTCGCTTGCTAGAACAGTTCCATCTTCATCCTTCATCATCTTAACCTGTTCCACATCCTTTCCATCTCAGTGCCTCTGATTGTCTAGCCAGTCGGTACAGATTATTTTCTCCCTCCTTGGTGTCCAACCTCTCATACTCTTTTCATCAAACATTGGCCAAATTGTCAAATAATATAAGAAAGAGGCAAAAAAATTGAAAATAGCCAATCTACATGAGCTTGTAGATCTGCTATTTTCCCAATATTTATCTGTGGAACCAAAAATGTAATGCCTCAACTCTTACATTCCAAGTGCTTATCAGGGTGGGGGGTCCCCAGTTCAAATATGATAATTTTGGGGGGTCACAGCCTGAAAAGGTTGAGAACCGTCTTATGGCATGGCCAAAGGCCAACAACCTGTCTAGAACAGGTCAAATGTATTGTGTTCTGTATGTCGAACCCCTCAAAAGTAGACCAGTCGGAACCTCAGTCAGAACCTCATGTCACTACGTCCATAACAACACAAAACAGAACCTCCAGTCATGAACAAATGCAGCATTAACAAGGTCTTGGAAATCCCTGGTGAAGTTTGTGAACGATGGATCGCAATTGATAATCTATGCATGTCAAATTGATGTTTTTCAGTGAACGTTGTTCTTGTGAGGCGCTTTCCTTCGTATAAGTGACGTTTTTATGACCACGGGAGGACATGCCAACAAGCAGTTAGCATGTATAGTATTGCTTCACCACTGAACACCACATTGTGATTTCTAGTAACTTACTAATAGTAACTTACTATTGATAGCTAAAGATTAGAAGGCATTATTAGAAGCCTTTGCGCCTTGTTTGTCATTTTAAGTAGAGATGCAATAATTTTGGAAATTTTGGTCCGATATCGATGTTTAAAATAACAATTTGGCTGATAGCCGATATACCCATACGGATTATTCGTTTATTACATTTTTGCTTTTATTCATTCCTGCTTTTGTGCCAGCCAGGGAGACAAATAAACCTTCATTATAAAAAATAACTGTTCCAAATCCGTAGTTTAGTAGGCTGCAGATGACCAAACACACCAACATAGCGAGCACAAAATGAATGCGTCACAATAACAGATACACATTGGCTACTGCCATCTGTGAATTTCAACTTATTTACAGATGTGCCGATGGCAGTCAAAGAGGCGAATATCGGCCGATGAGCATCCCTAGTTTTAAGCATGCCTTGTGTCATTGCACGGTGCACCTCTCTCCTTTATGCATATTGTGGGGAACTGATTCAAGCCAAGACGCAAAAGTCAGGGTACAAACCCAATTAAGGGTGTTTATTTAGAAACACAGCCAGGCTCAGTGAGCATTGTTTATATTTGGTAAATCATATTAAGTGTTCAACATAAATCCTTCCCGAGTCCGGGGCTTTTAAACATCATAACATCTGTTGTCATTCATCATAACATCCGTTGTCATTCCTCTCCGTAGGTTGCCTATGAAAATAACAGTCCTTTTAGTTTTACATTTCACGAACATTCAAGGATTGTGAGGGAACAGTGGATAGTATCGCTTACCGCCTGAAGCACCCGTCTGTTCACCAAGAGAGCCAGTGTGAGACAGAGTGGCTATTTTGAAGGTTTGGTGCTACACCTAGCCGGTCCACACAGGTGCGCTCAGCTGGGGCTGATTCATGAGGGCGATTGGTAGGTAACGCCCCTCTATGACGCAGCCCAGGCTGCTGCTGTGTCTGTGGAGCCTCTCTCTGTCTCTGTCCCACTCTCTCTCCGAGGTGAGGTACTTACCTAACAGGCGATCTCCCAGCGATACTCCACATATCCCCCCCCTAAACCCACCGCTTGGTCCGGGGGCTTCCATCTCTTCCACCTCATACATGCGGGACAGGGCGTCTGCGTGTGGGATGTCCTTCCCGGGCCGGTGCTCTACTCTGAAGTGGTAGTCCTGTAGCTCTAGGAACCAGCGCGTCACTCTGGCGTTCCGGTCCTTGTTGGTAGCCATCCACTTCAGAGGTGCATGATCTGTGATGAGGGTAAAGGTACGGCCCCACAGGTAATAGCGGAGGTGGTGTATGGCCCACTTCACCGCTAGACATTCTTTTTCTACAGTCGCATAGTTTTTCTCATGATCTAACAATTTTCTGCTCACGTAGGTGATTGGGTGTTCCTCACCCTCAAATACCTGAGCGAGGACGGCCCCCAGCCCGGTGCCCGACGCGTCCGTGTGGAGGACGAAGGGCAGGCTGATATCGGGGGCTTTTAATACTGGCTCCTCGCAGAGCGCGCACTTCAACCTCTGGAACGCGGCCTCCGCCTCGGCCGTCCAGAGGACGTGGTTCGGCCGCTTCTGGCACGTCAGATCATATAGGGGGGCTGCAATAGTAGAATTTTTTTTTACAGATTTTTGATAATATGCCATGAGTCCTAGAAAAGACTTTACTTGCTTTTTGGTGACGGGGCGAGGCCACTCTCGGATCCTCTCCACTTTGCGCGTCTGGGGCCTCACACATCCTCGTCCAATTGTGTAGCCGAGATAGTCGGTCTCCGTCAGGCCGATACGACATTTTTTGGCGTTCGCCGTCAGCCCGGCCCGTCTGAGCGCGTCCAAGATGGCAGTGGTACCAGCGGATTATGGAAAGTCGGCCGTGGGGTGGTTTTCTGACACTCAGGGCAGCCCTTGCAAAAGTCTTCTACTGCCCGTTTGACACCGGGCCAGTAGAAGCGGTCCAAAATGCGCTCATATGTCTTCTGCACTCCAAGGTGTGCGCCTAACTGGTGCGTGTGGCCTAAGTACAACACCCGTGAAACATATGATTTAGGTACCAGCAATTGTTCAATCAGGTCCCCCCCCTTGTCTAACACCCCTCGATACAATAGGTCTTTTTTTACTAGAAAGAATGGGGGATTTAGTGCACTCACCCCTTCACATTTCTTTCCATTGATGGCGGCTACATTCTTGCGCGCCATGTCCAGATTCGGATCGCTCCATTGCGCCGTGGCGAACTCCCCAACCCGGGGTGGTTCGAGTGCTTCGGCGCCAGGGAACTCGGCGAAGGGGTCCGCGGCTTCAGTGGGGTTCTCGGCCCCACGGTCCGACGTGGCCGGGTTTTCCTCCGCCTCGCGTCTCTGGTCTCTCTCTCCACTCTCGGCTGTCTTGTCTCTCTCGTCTCTCTCACTCCTTTCGTCTCTCTCGTCTCCCTCACTCCTTTCGTCTCCCCCCGGGGAACTGTCACTCACGCCACCCGGCGTGGTGGCACGGAATGCCGGGCAGGCGTGCAGCGGACCCGAGGGCGCCGAGCGCGGAGCGCGGCGGCGGCGGGGGGTCCCGCGTAGTAGGCCGGGGTCCCAGTAACGAGCGAACAGGATAGTCCGCGCCTATCAGGAGCGGCACAGGCAGGTTCGGTACCACGCCGGCTGGCACCACAGCGTCTCCCCTCGGCGTCTGGATGTGGATCTTCGTCACGGGATAGTGGCGCACGTCGCCGTGGACGCAGGTCACGGGGACAGTAGTAGTGCTGAGCTTCCCCGCCAGGTCGGCCCGCACGAGCGTCACGGCGCTGCCGGAATCGAGCAAGGCGTGGGTGTCGGTGCGGCCAATCTTCACCGGCAGGCGCGTCTGGCGTCGCTGGCTGGTTCCGGTGTGGAGGCAGGGCCGGGCGCCGTCCGAGCTGGCCGCGGTCCCCATGGAGACGTCTCTCTCTCTCTCTGGGCACGTCCAGGATATGTGGTCCGCCTGGCCACAGACGTAGCAGCGCCGTTGGTGTGGGCCTCGAGTGGGCCCTTCGGCGACGGCGGCTTCGGTCCGGGCGGTGGACTGGTTCGGTGGCGTCGACCTCCTTCGGTCGCGGCCGGGTTTCTCTTCACCGGGGGTTTTGGCTGCTTCAGTACGGGTGGTCCTCATCATGTCCACACTCACTTGGTGGTTCTCTAACAAGGCCACGAGCGCCTCCAGTGAGTTCGGGCTCAATTGCGAGGCGTATCTCCGGGCGTCAGGCGGCAAGGAACGGATGCATCGGTCAATCACCAGTCGGTCGATCACGGGGGGCTCTCCTCCGGTCGTTAGCCAGCTGTGCGCGGCGCGCAGGAGCGCCGCCACCTGGGGCCGTGGTGGCTGGGCCGAGTTGTAGCCCCAGCTGTGATAGCGCTGCGCACGGGCCGGGAGGCTGTAGCCCTGGGTGGCCAAGATGGCTTCCTTCAGTTTTCGGTAGTCCCGGGCATCGGCGAGGGACAGGTCACGACAGACGCGCTGGGCCTCGCCGGTGAGGAACGGTGCCAAGAGGGAGGCCCAGTCTGCTACTAGCCACTTCTCTCGGGCCGCCGTGCGCTCGAACACCTCCAGGTACGCCTCGATGTCATCTTCTGGGGACAATTTGGTGAGCACCTCCCGTGGTGCGCGAGTGCTGGCTACATCTCGGCTGATTCTATCAATTAACTTTTGTACCGCTGTCTGCAAGTCAGTTTGGCTTCTTAGCAGGGCCGTTAAGGCGTTGGCCTGCTCCATCGTTGTGCGTATTGGCGTGGATCAGTTTTACCCGTATTCTCCACCATATGTGGGGAACTGATTCAAGCCAAGACGCAAAAGTCAGGGTACAAACCCAATTAAGGGTGTTTATTTAGAAACACAGCCAGGCTCAGTGAGCATTGTTTATATTTGGTAAATCATATTAAGTGTTCAACATAAATCCTTCCCAAGTCCGGGGCTTTTAAACATCATAACATCTGTTGTCATTCATCATAACATCCGTTGTCATTCCTCTCCGTAGGTTGCCTATGAAAATAACAGAAACAGTCCTTTTAGTTTTACATTTCACGAACATTCAAGGATTGTGAGGGAACAGTGGATAGTATCGCTTACCGCCTGAAGCACCCGTCTGCTCACCAGGAGAGCCAGTGTGAGACTGAGACAGAGTGGCTATTTTGAAGGTTTGGTGCCACACCTAGCCGGTCCACACAGGTGCGCTCAGATGGGGCTGATTCATGAGGGCGATTGGTAGGTAACGCCCCTCTATGACGCAGCCCAGGCTGCTGCTGTGTCTGTGGAGCCTCTCTCTGTCTCTGTCCCACTCTCTCTCCGAGGTGAGGTGCTTACCTAACAGGCGATCTCCCAGCGATACTCCACAATATGTATTCAAGAAAGGATCGCACAGACAGAAGAAGTGTGGCTGATTGTGCATTCCGCAGGATTTACAATGATAACACAATTTGCAAGGTTTTGTTTTGTGTGGAATTTCTCCACCTGAAAAAAAATCAGATCACAGGTCATGGAATAATCGAAACGTAGCCGATAGATCTCAAGCAGTCACGGAATAATTGCTCTAAGAAATCAAAGACGACCTTGAACCTCCCACACAACGCTCCCATCTGGCAATGGTAAAGCTCCTTGCATCTCTAGCCAACACTATCTGGCTTCTGGATGAATAGAATGTACAATAGAACCGCACGCACCTGGAATATCACAGATCACAGCCTGCTTCCCCACATCCTACACAATAAACCAGAGTCATGTAATACAGGCACAAATCATTGTCCTGCCGTCTGTTTTCCAGGAATTCATTGTGACTCATAATGAATCTATTTTATGAGCAACAAAATATGACCCCCCAGATAAAAAAAAATCCCAGTTGTAAACAGAAAAAAAGAGGGAAAAAAGAGGGTATAGTGATCCCTGAGGGTAAATATTTTGTCTGCATTTGACCCAGCAATGTGCTGATCAGATAAGTGCACAGCGGGTCAAGGGTTAAGTGTCTTGCTCAGGAACACTTCAGTATTAAACATGTGGACCTTCCAATTCCTAGACAGCCCGCTCTACTAAGCCAGAGGTTCTCAACCTGTTCCAATTGTGACCCCCCAAAATAATCATATTTGAACTGGGGACCCCCCACCCTGACAAGCACTTGAAATTGTAGGAGTTGAGGCATCACATTTAGTTTGACTCTTTCTTATATTATTGGACAATTTAACCAATGTAAAGTTTTTGTCGCATTCCTAAGCTAATAATTTGATGACCAGCCCGGTAGGCAGTGGTTCCGGTAAGGGACACAAAGGAGACTGTGTCTCCTACCGGAACCGCTGCCGGTCAACACATTATTGGCTTAGGAATGCGACCAAATAAAAAAAATATCCATGAATTCAAGTCTCCATGGGGTGACTAATCGATAGAAAAAAAGTCATGTTGGGGGTGAACTATCCCTTTAACCTTTTATACTTTGGCTATTCAAAAATAGCAGATCTACAAGCTCATAGCGGGTCACTTCGTGCTATGAGCTTTTAGATCTGCTATTTTTCAAAAATCTTGAACATTTGTGAACCTTTTTAACACAAATCCTTGCTTCTGGGGGTCCCTGGCACAACATATTTTCAGATGGGGATCCGTGGCCAAATATGTATCAATTTGGGGGTCCTTGACATGAAAAAGTTTGAGAACCACTGCTCTGGACTACATTAGGGGTCATATCACACCATCACTGAATTTCGTTTTCCTGTTTATTCTTGAGCTGCTTGAAGGCTTCGCGTTCCACCAGTTCACTCACTGCACCATTTACGCTCTGCTTAATGTGTTTAGAACGCGGTATCTTGCTCCGATTCTGTAATTATGTTGTCTTAGTAAGTAAGACGTTAATTCCACGCATCAAGCAGACATTGCAATTAAGGCATCTGATGTGTATATATGTTAATTTGTCCGTCTTGTTTTAATGCCTCTGCCGCCGAAAGTCGTGGCCGAGGTCATTATATCTTTGGGTTGTCTGTCCGTACAAAAGTATGCACATACAGTACATGCGTCCCAAACTCATGTTACAATATCTCCAGATGAACTGATTTCCTCCTCCTCCTCGCGAGCCTCGCGTAATAAACCGTCCTCCTTCTCCTCCTCCGAGGAGGAGAAGGAGAACGCGGCGCCACGAGGCGGGGCTTTGATGCGACGCCGACGCGGACCTGTCTTTTGTTGTTCCCCCCCACATAGCAACCAGGAAGCTACGCTAGGGGAACGCTGAACACGCGTTCACACGCACACGCTTGTCCATGACGGAGGCGCGCCGACTCAGCAGAGCTTGAGGCCGAGGAGGCGTGAGTGCCCGCGCTGACCGGCCGATGCTCTGCTGAGTCGACACAGCGCCGTTCGAGTTGTAAACCGATAGGGACAGAATAGTTATTTTCATGGATCACTGTGTGTGTGTGTGTGTGTGTGTGTGTGTGTGTGTGTGTGTGTGTGTGTGTGTGTGTGTGTGTGTGTGTGTGTGTGTGTGTGTGTGTGTGTCAGGGAGAAAGTAAAACAAAAGCCAGAACACAATAAAAGTATCTTAACAGTCCTGCTTTGGTCGCGGCCATATATGTTTGTGCACAAGCCTGGCTTGTGGCTCCCTCTAGTGTTGCTTCTACAGAATTGCTGGGTGGGTGGTAAAAACGAGAGCGCTTTCTTCAATCGTCCTGGTTCTCCAATCATACTGTAACATATATATACATACATCTACAAGCTCACAACATGTGAGCTTGTGGATCTGCTATTTTTAAAAAAAATGTATTTGAACTTGTGAAATGGGACATTCTGCATAATTAGTAATTTTACTTTTAGTACTTTAAGTATATTTTGATGCCAATACTTTGTACTTTTACTCAAGTACATTTTTAATACCGGACTTTTATGGCAGTACCTTTTTCCACTACTCCCGTGCTGTTGTACCACAGTAGGCGAGATGTCAGCTGTAGCAGCCTAAACATTCACCGACGAATAAGTAGCTTAATCCATGATCACACTTTGATTTTAATGCGCTTTGTGCGTGCGCTCTCTGCGCTCTTGGCTCACACTTTAACTGACGAGGGACAACTTTGTTCCCCCCATATGTTGCCTGCAGTAATCTGATCCCTGGTCAGTCAGTCTATCATAGCGGAACTTGATTCTTCTTTCACACCCACAGCCAGCATACAAAGAACAACGATGTGTTGTGTATTAGCTTGTCTGACACCTAGTTGATGAGTTGAGAGAGCAACTGCACGTAGCCAGTAACAGAACGGTCATTGCGGTGAGAGGCAAGCATGCAGCCAATACACAACGACACAGCGCAACACAATACAATGGGAAAAATAATTAAATAAATAGACCTGTCGATCGCAATAGTGTCCCCACAATAGTGGGGGGACATTCAGGCCCTTCTGACCAGTCTGCAACCGTGTGAAACTCCATATTTGGGCTTCACCGATGCTATAATGTTGATGCTGCAACAGCAGCAAATGTACAGAAGCTGCAGTTATATGACATCCTCAATATGATGTCAGTCATCTCCACATTTAGACAAGAAAATGTGGACAGACAGACATGATCAAAGATGAGATGAGTCTGTCCCAAGCCCCCAGAACCCAGTGGTTGCATTTAAGCGCACTGGACATGCTGGCCATTCATAGGTACTGAAGCTTAAAACGACCTGGGGCCACTAACACGAACGAGCGAAAACGGTTTCGACCAATGGGCTCGACTCACGAGCTTGCGCACAAGCTTGCACACGACTGCACAGGAGGTGACGCAATACGCGTCATCTCCGTGACGCAAAACGTGTCGCAGAAGCCCCAAATAGGCCTCGCCCATCACATTTCACAACCTGGAAGAAAGGGGTGATTTCGGCCCATGCGCTGGGTGAGCAACTCAATGGAAGTGGATGGGAGGGGATTTCCGATGCCCTCTCTATTATTTTTAACTCTATGGTCTGAACAGACAGGGATATAAACTGCAAGTGGCTGGTGGATGCATACAACCGTGATGTAGTAAGTATTTCTAGTTTTTCTTCTCAGGAACTTAAATCAGATCTTGAGGGACATTCTTGGGATAAACATTTCTTGAAGAATCATCTCAGATACGTATAATTATAGAAATCAGCTAGAGAGACCTATTAAGAGAAAAGAGATGTCTTTATTCCTTTGAAAATTATACATCTTGAAATTCAAAGTAAAGATGCCTTTTTCCCCCCAACAATGATCACACACACATGGCACTCCTGAATTGGATTGTCATTGACAATTCTTTCCAAATGGTGGATGAGTCACTTTGAGACAAAATTCCTGTCATGAATAGTTTTAATCATTAGACTATTTAATGAGTTCAAATGACAAATTTCTTTCTTAAAGACTAGCCTTCTCATTAAAGGTAAAGTGAGTTATTTTCAGGCTCATTAGCGTCACAAAATCTGTGATAGGATTATTACAGTAAAGCCGAGGGACTGTGTGTGTGTGTGTGTGTGTGTGTGTGTGTGTGTGTGTGTGTGTGTGTGTGTGTGTGTGTGTGTGTGTGTGTGTGTGTGTGTGTGTGTGTGTGTCCATCTGAGATGAGGAGTGTCCCATTGAGATGCTATCATCGTCCTCCTGCACATCACTTAGGCCCTCTCCCAAAGCCTTTTCCTTTTTATTGTCAGCCATGATCACATCTGCAGTATTTTCTGAGGGTCATTATAATTGAAAGCAACAGCTGGCATCTTTTGTGCTATCACTGCTCAGTTTGAAATGAGCTCCTTTGATCTAGTGGGTGCTGACAGTAAAACACACTGACAGGTTTTTTTTTTCTTTTGTTTTTTAAACTGGTAAAGTTGTTATTAACCACTTAATACATGTTTTATACGTTGTTATATGACAGTGGTGTGTGAAAATGCTTGATCTATAGGCTCACAACGTGTTTCGATGATACGCGTTGTGAGCTTGTAGATCTGCTATTTTTGTAATATTTGGGGGGTGAAAATTTGGGAATTTTGTGAAAAGTTTTGACAATAAATGACATGCCCAAAATAGGGAGGTCCGGTTGTAAGACCAACTGGAACATATTGGTAGTTGTTACAGGAGATGTGAGGGTTACATTCAGTGCCCAGAACAACAATACTTTACTTAACTAGAAAGCCACTTCACATTCAACTAAAGTTGTTAACTAAAGTTGTGCATGTGGTCGACTCCTCTGCCACTTACTACTGTATACCCTAGTACCCAGACTTTCCCAGCTGGATTTGAAACCCTTGACTTCCTGGCTACAGACATTATACTTGACTAATTTCATTAGCTCAGTTTAAAATCAATAACATTATAAGACCTTTGAATATCTCACTTTTTATTGATTCAAAATAGAGCTGATCCCCTGTAGTGCAGCGCACGCACACGCACACAATTACATACGTTACTGTATGTCAAGGCCGGGTTCCCAAACTTTTCTGGCCGTGATCATTCAAAATAATCATATTTGAACTGGGGACATGACGAGCACCTGGAATTGTAGACATTGCATTCAGTTTGACTCGGCTCCACAAATAAATACTGGTAAAATAGCCAAACTACAAAGATCGGCTGTTTTCACAATGTTCGTCTCTTTCTTACGTAATAATTTGTTCAAATGGTTATCAAAAAGGTCTTAAAAGTAATTAAATTGTAACTTTAGAAATGTGCAGATACCCTGTACACACTTATACTGTATGTTGGTTTGTTTACTAATGAGTGAGAAAACAATGTTGTATATTAAGCTAATTATCTGGGGACGCCCCCAGTTTGGGAACCACTGCGGTATGTGACCACATACTGTACACACACATGGACTCATGTGTGTGCATACAGGAGGAAGTCATCACCACCCTCTGTAATCACCCTGGTTCTTAATTAGCATAGTTGTGCACACACTCTCCTGTCCCCTGTTGCAGTTATTATTAGGCGTCACGGTGGTGCATGTGGTCGATGCCTGTGCATCGAGAACAATTCGAGTTCACGAGCCACTGAACAGAGATATTGCCATCGCCGTAATGAACAACCTTTATTATTCCTTTCTGCTATTTGCTAGAACATCTCCATTCATGCACGTCAAGTGCAGCAGAAACAATAAGGGAGCAAAGACAGCTGCAGTGCCATTAGTGCCATGATATCGTACACTATCTCATTCTCTACTAGACAATAATGGCGCAATAAGGTAAATGGGAGTGGAACCGTATGGACAACTGGTTTTATATTGTCGAAAGTCAAAAAGGCCTCTGTTTTGCAATTAAATTAGTTTTGTTCCAAATGAGATATGCGTAATTCTAAACTTCCGTAAAAGAGAACAGGGTCCATTGGATTCCACGGGGACGGTCTGATGTTGTTTGATGCATCACCCAGTCGATGGTAGTTAGGAACAGAATAGGGGAGAGTATGCATATGCCCTTAGGATCTTCCATAGGCTCTCGCGATGAACACCGTCAAATGCCTTGACAAGGGGGCATTCCACTCAATACACTGTTCAATGATGTTACGTAAGGTAAAGATCTGATCAATACAGCCTCGACCTTTGCGAAATCCTGTCTGTTCCTCTCTTAGCTTGACACCTATGGCACTATCAAATCTCTTGAGATGAATTCTACAAAAGACCCTACTAGGGACGGACAGAAGTGCTATGCCTCGCCATTTGTCACAGTTTTTCAGGTCACCTTTCTTAGGATTAGCTTGCATTTGAGGCCCTTACTCTATTCCCTTAGTATGGAATTGTGCTGGTCTGTTTTTGATTGATTGAATAGTTTATTAGGCAAAAATGTAAAACAGCACAGTTACATTTAAAATACGTTGTCTAAAAGGTCTGTTCAAAAAAGTCCTTGCGGTTTTGTTTCCAGGGTGCTGTCAGCACCCTGGAGGCTGTGGTGATATCTGCCATCAACATTTCTGCGTGTAGCATGTCGATTCCAGGGACATACCCCCTCTTCATATCCTTTGATTGCCGTTTGTACTTCAGCTTGGGAGGGAGGATCGGTGTTAATGGCAAAGTCATTCAAAGGTTCTGGATCTGTTGTGTGAACTACCTACAGTATCTAGATAATCTGGAACAAGACACGATAAGATGTGCCCTACTCTGATATCAAGTTGTTGTTGTTTTTTTTCTTCGTTTTGTTTTTCCAGATAAGGATGCTAGCCACAGGTACAAATACCAGAAGTAAGAAGTTTTTTTTTTAAAGAAAGAAAAGAAACAAACAATAATGGCAAGCATTCACTAGATTGCAGTTTTCAACAGACCACTAGAAACAAGTGTTTCTTCCCTAAGCCTCATTTATACTCCAGGGTGCAACACCACTGTCGGGTGGAAACCTTTTATGTCCAAAACCATTCCTTTTTTATTATTATTTAAAAAACATAGCCAATCTACAACCTCTTCACAAGCAAAGTAGGGCATACATGTACAGGGGAGAGAAAAAAACATAAAAAGTTTAAATATGGAGATACAAGGTTTCTGCCCGACAGCAACGATAGTATGTGTGAAACTGTGGAAACCATCACATTGACTTCAAGAACCCCACCCATTTAGTTTCACCCATTAAGTGATAACCATAATATTAGTCCATTCCATGCACTCTCATTGCCTTTTTTTTGGTGCCATTTTTCATACGCTGTAGCACACAGTTTAAGTCACAATAACAGGCAAAACAAATCAAAAATACAAATAATGCTGCTTATTTACAAGACGCAACTGAAATCAATATTTAGAACTCCTGGAGGCGAACACTTTGTGTGTCTAGTGGATCTTAAAAATGTTTTAAATGAAAGACGGCAATCAAGTGAGTGCTCACATTATTATATTTATTTTCTTCATTTACACACACACACACACACACACACACACACACACACACACACACACACACACACACACACACACACACACACACACACACACACACACACACACACACACACACACACACACACACACACACACACACACACACACACACACACACTCTATGTACAAATGCAAACTAAATGGCCTTGGTACTTAGAAAGTCTTCTAAAAGCCTCACCACTCACAATAAAATATAGGTCTATGATACAAGAAGTAGTTTAAGAAGAGTGTAAACGCCAATGATGAGGCTGTTTATATGACGTGAATCACACCAGAATCTCTATTGTTTTTACAGCTCCAGTCCATTAGTGTCATGCTGCTTGTGTTTCAACTAAGATGGGAACGTATACTCTCATTAACACTCTTCCCTTTTAAGGCTGGTCTCCAAACCATATTACCTGTGTTCACTCCTCACTCCATTTACTGAAATAGTATCTAATGCAAATGGACGAATGAGGGAGAGAGAGAGAGAGAGAGAGAGAGAGAGAGAGAGAGAGAGAGTGTGTGAGAGTGTGAGAGAGTGTGAGAGAGTGTGAGAGTGTGAGTGTACAGTTTGAGAAAGTTGGAGGTGGAGGATGAGAGGAGTGATGGCGAGGGAAAGCAAGTCAACACTTACATCATTTTTACTTTAGAATTCTCAAGTGACCACTTATTATGTGCGAGTAGTAGGTGTAATTTGCATTCTCCATGTAAGCCACAATTTAGGTATTCGTCTCATTTGTAGTGAACGGCTACCCAGTCAATTATGTGTTGAGTGAATTTAATGACAGTTGGGTCCGTTCAACCTATGAAGTCATATAACATATGGGGTGATTTCAAATGCACAGAGGCATTGTTTTAAAAATATGATTTATTTCATAGCATCAAAGAACATTTTGTGGACGTGTGGATTTTCTTTACTGACAACAGCAAAAGTCACTTAGAAATTGTACAATCTGCATGATACAGCTTGGTTTGGATGTTTAAAACTCTCACAGCTTTCTTCTTCCCACTTTCCACTGCATGTGGGAAAGAAAGAGCCATTCCTTGAGGAAGATCTTTGGAAACCACAACAGATGGCACTTAGGCACTGTTGATTCTTATGGATTAACGACTCCTGCCTTGACTCTGGCACTGTCTGTCTTTTGGATTACTGACTCTGCCTTTGTCTGCAGTGGTGGAAAAAGTAGATACCTTTTTTAGTTTTCAAAAGGGCAGGGGCCTCACGCCGCCCCTCTACCCAGCCCAAGGCACCCCCATCCAGGGCTGGGTGGAGGGGACCCCCTCCGCAATTTTGGAATTTTCAAAAAGAACCAGGCGACACGCCGCCCGCCTCTACCCAGACAAGGCACCCCAAACCTGGGTACGGGGCTGGGTGGAGGGGACCCGCTCCGCAGGGACCTGGTGGTACTTTGGACTTTTGGAATTTTCAAAAAGAACCAGGCGACACGCCGCCCGCCTCTACCCAGATAAGGCACCCCAATCCTGGGAACGGGGCTGGGTGGAGGGGACCCCACAGTCGGCCCTCCACGCACCTGCGGGAAAATTCCTTGAGGCAGGAAGGCAGAGGCCGTGCTCCCAGAGGGCCCTGGATACTTGGCGTGATTTTTTATTTTTCCCTCCGGAGGACGAGATGGCATCAGATCCCACGTTAAAACTGGCGCCCCCTACTGGACTGGAGACACGGAGGCCTGCCCCCTGGTGGACTGCCCGAGAAGGCGAGTAACAATCTGGGAAAGTGTGCCTTCTTGTCTCGGAATCACTGTTTTCGTCACCATGCTCTTGGTATTTGGAGGTAGAAGTGTCATTGAGGACTAGAACTCCTCCTTTCATGGTTTTTATTCTGAGAAGGGGGCAGAAGTCCTAACCCTAACATTAAACCTAAATCTAAACCTAACCCTAAAATTAACCATAACCCATGGCTGCATCGTTGAGCACTAACAGGACATGTTTCAATGTTGACATGCAACGTGTCTGTGGTTTACAGAAACATGCAATGGTAATATTTCATCTCTGGGATTGGGTTGGAATATAACAGGCCAACAAACCCTTTTGTGTCAGTCGCCTCTGAACATTCTGAAAATTAGACAAGCAGTCAGTGCCTCCACATCGTTTTCAGGTCAGGATATGTGTGTCCACTTTAGTGTCTTTTCTTTATTATTTCTTCCTCTACACCGCCCCTCCCTCTCTCTCTCTCTCTCTCTCTCTCTCTCTCTCTCTCTCTCTCTCTCTCTCTCTCTCTCTCTCTCTCTCTCTCTCTCTCTCTCTCTCTCTCTCTCTCTCTCTCTCTCTCTCTCTCTCTCTCTCTCTCTCTCTCTCTCTCTCTCTCTCTCTCTCTCTCTCTCCCTCCCCCCGTTTCATCATTCTCTCTGGTTGTGCATTAGGTTACTGACTCTGGCTCTACTACACTGCTACAGAACCTTGACAGATGCCTATTAAGGCTTCCTGGACCCCAGGAAGAGTAGCTGCTGCAAGAGTTGTAGCTAATGGGGATCGACATAAAAAAATAAACAACCAGAAAAAGTGCTCATCGGAGCACAGGTCTCCGCCAGGTCAGGTAGGTTATTGTGGGCCAGCAATGTTCGAAATTCAATCAGGATGGAATATGAAAAACCGAACGGCTCCGTTATCCTTATCTTGTGCATAGCTAATTCCAAAGATGAAACATGGGGCAAAGCAGATCAGAGGATGAGTCTACAGTAGAATGAAATTCCATTCTGGTGAATACCAATATGTAGGCTAATGCTGACATAAGGATAATAATTTGCATTGGGTTTAACAGCTCAGCCATGAGAGGGCTAATACATGTTGACATTAATATAATCAAAAGGCTAATTCTGAAATGGAATTAGAAACCAACCATACCTTTCTGAAGACGTAATGAGTAAAATGAGCTTACTGTATAATTACATCCACAGGATATAAGAGATGAAGGGACGCTCATAAAATCCCTGAGACAATTTAATCTCTTTAATATGTGAGAGAAAGTATATCAGAGTAATTACTCTAGAATAGATATATCCACATTGTTTGACAGTAGCATTCTGAAATCAGTGCAGCAAATGACCCCACGTCTCCCCTCACACAGCTCCTATATACACAGTAAAATCTTGAGTGTTCATTTAACCCATTAAGACCGGGAACGCATCTGTGTGTCATTTTTGGATTTCTTCGGCTATTCAAAAATAGCAGATCTACAAGCTCATAGTGCGGCACTTGTTTTTTTTGGAAAATCGTATATATTTTTCAAAGCAAACATTTGTAACTCAAACCTTTGCTTCTGCCCTGGAACAAAATATTTTACAAACGTTCGTTT
This sequence comes from Gymnoscopelus braueri, assembly GCF_963280865.1. Taxonomy (NCBI): domain Eukaryota; kingdom Metazoa; phylum Chordata; class Actinopteri; order Myctophiformes; family Myctophidae; genus Gymnoscopelus; species Gymnoscopelus braueri. The sequence goes on along the minus strand of NC_137604.1, from coordinate 52,364,985 downwards.
AAAAAATATATATATTCAAAGATTTGCACGAATGTTCAAGATTTTTCAACAATAGCAGATCTGCAAACTCATAGCGCGGCACTCTGTGCCGTGCTATGAGCTTGTAGATCTGCTATTGTTGAATAGCCAAAGAAATCAAAAAATGCCAAACATGCGCTCCCTGATTCAATGGGTTAACTCTGAGAGTGTACAAATGGAAACAAATGAACCCATAAACGTTTACTTTGATGCACGTGGAATGTGCAATCAGATACCTTTAGATTGAAGTAATTTGGCTGAAACCTAACATCATGCAATTACTGGCATTAGAAAGAAGTGATTGGACTTTCTGAGCCCCCTAACCGTGGCCTTCCGAGGCTGATTCTCATCCAAACGTGGCTCGTGAGCCTCGGACGGCCATCCATAGCTTTAATTAAATGACAAGCTTATTAAAAAGAAAGGAGAGGAAAAAAAACATTCTTGGCCTCGCTGTGCATAAATCTGCATGATTTAGGCATCGCCGCTGAAGCGGAGAATGGATTTGTATAGGCCAGTGACATCAGTGGGTGCTTAACCCATTGAGAACGGGAACGCATCTGTGTCATTTTCAAGATGTATTTGGGCTATTCAAAAATAGCAGATCTCGTAGCGCGGCACCGAGTGCTGCGCTACGAGCTTGTAAATCTGAAAATTTTTGCAAATCTAAAATCTTTTTAGCAAATCTTTCTGGTGGGGGTCCCTGGAACAACATATTTTGAGATGGGGGGTCCGTGGCCAAATACATATAATTTTGGGGGTCCTTGACATGAAAAGGTTTGAGAACCACTGATATTATAGCAACATACGTTTAAAAAAGACATTTGTAGAATCCCCAGAAGCAAAGATTTGAGTTACAAATGTTCACTTTAAAAATATATATAGATAGATATAAGATTTGCACACATTTTCAAGATAAAAAAATTATAGCAGATCTACAAGCTCATAGCGCTATGAGCTTGTAGATCTGCTATTTTTAAATAGCCATCAAAACATTTCACAGATTCTTTCCCAGTCTAAATGGGTTAATTGTGTGTGCCTGCAAGCTTGTGTGAATGCCACATGTGTGTACATAGTATATTTGTTTCTCTCCATGGGTGCCTGAATTATGTTTTTGTCTGTGTGTGACATGCACATACTTCACAGTGTGCATGTATTTATGTAGCTATTGTGTGTTCCTCATTTAGGCAGTTGGTTTCATGGCCCTCCCTGGGGAATTGGCTGATTAGCTCGCTAGAATTAATGAAGGTAACAAGCCGGTGAAATGATTAGGTGGTGCCAGGTAGGCCTACATCCTTCATATTGCCACACACACTCTTTCCAGGACTCCGGGAAATGAGTCGTGTCGACCTGAGAGCCACTAAGATTTGGCTCGACAGCAGGCTGTCCATATGGTTGCATTTACATTTACCAGTTTGGCTGTTGGCTGCTGATATATCCACACACTGATTGCCAATGAGTGTCAAATTAAAATACATTTAAATTCCATCCATTACGTACCCAGGATTATAAATAGGTTGACTATGGAAAATATGTCAATACAAGGCCAAATAAATGTCCTGACACATATAATATTCACATATGTCTAGGACAGTTGACTGATTATGTGTGGTAGAGGAAAAAATGAGAGCCAGAAAAGGTCAAAAATTTTAAGTTCTCAGTACGCTAAAAGGGCTTGTTATAATACGGACAGTTCAAACATCGCCTCATCTCACAGTGAGGCACGATTTAGATTGTTTTTAAAGTAGCTCTATAACTTTTCACCCGATAAGGATGAAAATAATGCAGTTGGGACAACTGACATAAGAACACCTACTACTGATGTTTCTAAATATAACTGCATTTATTTATCATGTCTTTGTTATTGTTTATTATACCAAAGACTTTTACTCTTATATAATAATGAACAAAAATAAAACAAACAATCTTGAATCAAACAAGCTAGGTTTTCTAATTCCCTTTGCCTCTTCCCTCCATCGTCCATCACTGGACAAGCCTCCTGGACCTCAAGCCCAGATACTCAGAGTCCAGCCCCTCCCCCTGGAATCCTCATCCCACCAACCTGAACCACCATGCTCCTGGACCACCATGCTCCTGAACCACCATGCTCCTGGACCACCATGCTCCTGGACCACCATGCTCCTGGACTCCCAGGCTTCACAACCTAACCACTAAAGTTTCCTTAGCCTGTCTGTATTTTAATATGCTCTGTGCAGCACTTTGGTTCGACCTTGGTCATTGGAAATGTGCTATACAAATAAAGTTTGATTTGATTTGATTAACATCATCACCATACTGTATGTGAACACTTTCAGAGTTAACCCATTAATGAAACATCTTCTAAATCCTAACAGTTTTCTGAAAAAAACTGTTTCTATATCAGTGGTGCTCAAACTTTTTCATGTAAAAAAAAAACCAAATTGTATGTATTTGCATTTGGCCGCGGACGCGCATCTCAAAATATTTTTGTTCCAGGACCCACAGAAGCAAAAATGTTTGCTTAAAAAATAGATATGTATTCAAAGATTTGCGCCGATTTTTCAAAAATAGCAGATCTACAAGCTCATAGCTCACAGGTTGAGAATCGCTGGTCTAATAGAATATAACAGTAGCCTGCTGTATATTTAATTGATTCTTTAGTAGCACTCATACACCTGATCGCAGTATAAACATGGGACAGATGTTTACTGTGCCTGGTGGAACACACTGCCCACCGTGTTGAACACTTGAAGAGATGTTAATGAACAGATCGATACAGAGGCATTCGATAAAGCTGTTTGATCATGCGGTCGCCCACCATACGTCTTCCTTTCAACCCCTTCCTTCCTTCCTCTTCCATCCTTCTCTCTCCTTGCCACCAGACTCGTTCCCACCCGGTCGTCGGCGCGCTAACCAGCGAGAGTGAATTATCACCGTGGCAATGATTCTCCAGTCTCTCCGCTCGATGCCGGCTCCCTCTCTCCTCCTCTACCTCCTCATTAGAACGCCATCGATCCCTCTCCAGATTGGTCTGAACCATTCCATAGGGAACTCAGGAGCAACACAGGCACATGCATGCACACAAACACCACGCTCTCTCTGTGTGTGTGTGTGTGTGTAGGGGTGCGCCCCCGTGTGTGTGTGTGTGTGTGTGTGTGTGTGTGTGTGTGTGTGTGTGTGCGTGTGCGTGTGTGCGACAGCGTGCATGTGTGATGCATCCACATTCACACAGGTGCAGTCATAACAACACTGCTGAGTGCATACTTGCAAACATGCGCGCACGCACGCACGCACGCACGCACAAAAGGCACGCACGCACACACACTTCTCCATGCGCACTAAGCGGCACAGGCAAGCACAGACATACATACAGTAAACAAGCACACACAAACACATCATGCACACACAGTTACACAATCAGTTCTGTAAGGACGCTATTGATTTTACAGGCACAGTGTGACCATATAAGTGACTGGCTCACACTGATCTACGGCGGTACACATCAGTGAGGAGAAATACATGGCTGTTGCCACCACTGTTAAACTTCAATCAGTGGCCAACTGCACATTCAGTAGAACAGTGGTTCTAAACCTTTTCTTCTGTCCTTTTCCAGTGTTGATTTTGTCGACCAAAACTATATTGACAATTTCGTCAACAAATAAAAACTAGACTAAAATGTTTGGGAGGGACTAGTGGAGAAGAGATCCAACAGAACTAAGACAAGTCATTTTATGTTTGTTGCGTTCGGGCGTCGCACTCTAAAAAATAGCAGATCTACAAGCTCACAATGTGTCGCAATGCAATGCGTTTTCAGCATGCAACCAAGTGTAAAATCTGCCATTACGACACCATCAAGGCCCGCCAAAATCCATTTTAGTCAACTAAATCAACTGTTTATTAGTTGACTATAATGTTATGATATTTAGTCGACTAAAACTAGACAAAAAGTAAAACATTTCAGATGACAAAAATATGACTAAAACTAAATGGAATTTTATTCAAAAGACTGAAACTAAAAAAAAAATTGCTGTCAAAATCAACACTGTTTGCGGCCTACTGGCCCACCCATCTGGCCACTTAACACGGTTTGGCTGCCGTGTTAAGTGGTCAAATGGGTGGGCAGTGTGGCGTGTGCATTTTCAGAGCATGTTTCTTTTCATAATCAATCAATCGATTGTGTTACAGCTTGGAGCAATATAAGTTCCTGTTCATCACAATGAAAACTCAATGTTCACGTTTTTTTATTTTTTTATCCCGCGATTTTTGTAACCCATTTTTTTTCACCCGGTGCCAATTTCCTAAGTGATCCTGGGCGCTACACCAGCCCTACACCAGCGCTACACCAGTCCCCCACAGCCAGGGAGGCCAGGGCCGAGCTCATGCTTCCTTCAATGCATGAGAGCCAACTGACCTTCTTGTCACCTGACAGGGGGGAGTTTCCCTGGTTGGACGTAGCGCGTGGAAGGAACACGTTATTCCAACCAGTTCCCTTCCCCTCCATCAGGCGCCCCGGCTGTCATGGGGGAGGCGGTATAGTGACCAGGATTACTACATGTTTTTGTGAGGGTATTAACTACCCTGGGAGACACGGGGAGAACATGCAAACTCCACACAGAGTAGGCCCTTTCGCCAACCCCACCTAGGGTATGGGGCGCTGATGACGCGGAGGATGGGCCGTGTGGCGTGTGCATTTTCAGAGCATGTTTCTTTTCATAATCAATCAATCGATTGTGTTCCAGCTTGGAGCAATATAAGTTCCTGTTCATCACAATGAAAACTCAATGTTCACGGTTTTAAAGTAAAAATAGCATGACTTTCCTTTTTTTTACATTCATTCTAATTATATTATCATTGTGGGATCGCTAAAGCGATCACACTACTGTTATCTTCACCGTTTTTGGGACAGTTTTTTGGCCCCTAACTAGTCCTTCATACTTTTAGCTACAAACTCCGTTCCAACTCTTCAACGTTCGGCCTACTCAGGACATGTCGGCTACCATTTGAATTTTTGAAATAATTTGTACTTTTAGAGATATTTCACTTTTTACTGCTAAAAAAATCCCATTCATTTCAATGGGGAAATTCATACTTTTAGCTAGAAACTCCGTTCCAACTCTATAACGTTCAGCCTACTTAGGACATATTGGCTACCATTTGAATTTTTGAAATAATTTGTACTTTTAGAGATATTTCACTTTTTACTGCTAAAAAAATCCCATTCATTTCAATGGGGCAATCCTATTTAGCTACAGTGGAGCCTAGCAACTGCCTATTAGACCCTAGCAACACCATATTAGACCATAGCAACCACCTATCATACCCTAGCAACCACCGATTAGACCCTAGCAACCACCTTTCTAACCTAGCAACCACCTGTTTTACCCTAGCAACCACCAATTAGACCCTAGCAACCACCTATTAGAACCTAGCAACCGGCTATCAGAACCTAGCAACCACAGTTTTACCCTAGAAAACTACATTTTACACTATTCAACACCGACAAACCTTTAGAACCGTAGACCTTTAAAACCTTTAGAACCTTTCAAACCTTTCGAACCTTTCAAACCTTTCAAACCTTTAGAACCTTTCAAACCTTTCAAACCTTTAGAACCTTTCAAACCTTTAGAACCTTTAGAACCTTTCAAACCTTTAGAACCTTTAGAACCTTTCAAACCTTTCAAACCTTTCAGACCTTTCAAACCTTTCAAACCTTTCAGACCTTTCAAACCTTTCAAACCTTTCGAACCTTTCAAACCTTTCAAACCTTTCAAACCTTTAGAACCTTTCAAACCTTTGGAACCTCTTAAACCTTTAGAACCTTTCAAACCTTTCAAACCTTTCAAACCTTTAGAACCTTTCAAACCTTTAGAACCTTTCAAACCTTTAGAACCTTTCAAACCTTTCAAACTTTTAGAACTTTAAACCTTTCAAACCTTTAACACTACTAACAATATCAATACCCAATACCATCAACATTCTTAGCGATCCCACACTGTTTCTTCAGGAACAGTACTTTCTAGTTATCATTAAAATGTTAAGTGTTTTGCTAATTATTTGGGGGCCCACTCGCAATATCCTCACAGGAATACAAGAACGCTCGCCCCCAAAACACGTTGGCCCCGGGTCAAATCCGGAGACCTCGGAACGGTCGCCACCTGGTATTCCTAAACGTAACCTCAGTAAAAACTATGCCTATAACCCTAACCTTATTCCTAACCTTAACCTCAGTATAACAAATAAAAGAATACAAGAACCGCTAGGGGGGCGAGCGGTGTTTTGGGTCGAGTCTTCCAGTTGTACCCCTCACGGCCCACCGCAGGATGAGAATGGCTGCAGTAGATTATCACGGTGCTCCTCCACAGCCGAGTCAGAACCAGATTAAGATACAGCCACTCAATAATGTCCCCAGTTAGACTCTACCCTAATCCTCTGATAGCACCACGGTCAAATCTGATCTATTACTGCAACATCTAAACTGAACTACAGAGCTACCGGAGCAGACAGGATAATTAGCCAACATGCTATCCAAAGCCAGGACATGTTAACCCATTTAGACCGGGAAAGAATCTGTGTGCCATTTTAAGATTTCTTAGGGCTATTCAAAAATAGCAGATCTAAAAAAATGTTGACCATTTGTGCAAATCTTTGAATGTATATATATTTTTAAAGCAAACATTTGTAACGCATATCTTTGCTTCTGGGGATTCTACAAATGTCTTCTAAATCCTACAGTTTTTTGTAAGATGTTTCTATATCAGTGGTTTGCAACGACCCCCAAAATTTGTATTTGGCCGTGACCCTCATCTCAAAAACGTTTTGTCCCAGGGACCCCCAGAAGCAAAGATTTTGAGTTCAAAATATAAAAATATATATATTCAAAGATTTGACACATTTTCACGATTTCTTTCAAAAATAGCAGATTTACAAGCTCATAGCGCGGCACTCGGTGCCACGCTATGAGCTTGTATATCTGCTATTTTTGAACAGCCAAAGAAATCTTAAAATGACAGATGCGTTCCTGGACTGAATGGGTTAAATGGTGCTGGCAGTACCTGTCGGCCTGTCATATTGTAGGAATACTTCATCTTGAGTAATGGCTTACTAGAGTGAAACTGTATAAATGGATTCCAGTTGCATATTGAATTAGACTTTTTTTTTAAAGTAAATACTACAGTGGGGTCCCAAGCTTTAGGCTACTAATAAAAATGAACTTCCAGTTTTTCTTTTATAGTCTCTGTGAAGGTGACAAATGACAAAAGTTGGACGAGTTATATTTACAGCAAAGTGGAAGCCAACTTTGTTAATGTATAACATTTGTTTGTGTACTCTATGAACCAGAAATGTTCTAAGATCACAGAGTACAGCCACAGTAGCCCCCTTTTATTTACTTTTATACAAGTTTAAGGATCTGTCGCTTGATAACATCATAACATGATTCTCTTGTTTACAGCTCCGTAAGCTTTTTGGTTAATTATCACCACAGTGCCGCTGCGTTCTCACTTTTTATTCTGCGCTTACACGGTGACGCAACAGTGATTGAAAACGCTGTAGTGTGCATGCCAGGTGGCTAAGTGGCGGTGTGACGCGCTGCCAGATAGACAAGTTACGCATGCGTAACACCACTCCCGTTCTACTTCCTATCCCAGCTGTTTGTTTACATCGCGCACGCGGCGTGAGCCGACGTGAGCCGTGATGTCAAAGGTTTTTGTCGTTTCTCCCGTATTACCTGTTTACATGGAGACAGGAGTGTTTTCAGAGATTTCCACTCTGGAAGGAGATTTCACTTTGTTGCGTTGACAACCGCCGAAAACACTGTTGCCGCCTAACGGAAGGCACATATGATATTTTATTATGTCGTTTTCTCTAGAGACCGTTGTCATCTAAACCAGTAGTTCTCAAACTTTTTCATGTCAAGGACCCCCAAATTGACACTTATTAGCCCGCGGACCCCCATTTGAAAAGATATGCCATAAGAGACGATTTTTACGGCTCTAACAGTGATTCTCAACCATTTTAATTTCAAGGACCATCAGTTTGACACGCATTAGGCTACGGACCCCCATTTAATGGCACGTCTATCTCTGGGACCCCAATTTATATTGTAAAATGTTAATTTAACTCTGAGAGTACAAATGGAACCAAATGTACCCTTCTTCTTCTTTCGTGTATCATCATCATTGATGATTGGGTGGCGACATTTGTTTCACAAGATTGTCTTGCTACTTGCAGGGGAGGCCACGTGGAGGCTGTTGTCTTCTCCCCCCAAATGGACCCTAACGGAGCCATTTGGTTCCATTTGTACACTCTCAAAGCTACAGACCCATAAGGGTCCATTTGTTTCCTAACTATCCACACAGCAGACACACATCAGCTGTTCAGCTGCTGTGTGTTCAGTGGTCAGATGCGTAGGCTGTGTGTGATTCCAGAGCATGTTTATTTTAATGATCAGTTCATCAATTGTGTTCCGGGTTGGATCAATGGAACGAACATAGTATACTTTAGTATACGTTTGTATTAATCGGTATCACAATGATAATTAATTTTTCCAGGTTTTAATGAAAAAATACCATGACATTTTCTTTCATGAATTATTTAAATATGAATGTTATATTATCAATAAAATATGAGTGTATTGCCAATTATTTGGGGGCCCACTTGCAATATCCTCCCAGCCCACCGGCGAATCACTGCAGTACACTACTGTATATGTTTAAGGATGAAACTTGGTTGCCAAACACGGTTGCTGCAAATGGTTTGATAAAATTCAAGACTGAGGAGATACTGGAATTCAAAGGAATCAAAACACAGAGTAGGAAAACGCAGCCTCTGATGGTTCACAGAATGGCTGCGTACCAACAACAGTGAGAGCCAGCCGTTCTCAGCCAACTCCCTCCCCACACTGTGGGGAAATCCCAGCAGGAACCGGGTATATACCAAATCACTTGCCAGGAGTCAGTTCCCTTTTGACAGTAATGTTAATCTATTAACTTCAAATATTGATCAAATGCTAGTTTCTCACTGTCTTTGTGAATAAATATCATGAGTATCACCCTGCATTCATCATTTGCCCTCATTATCCTCTCTCTCTCTCTCTCTCTCTCTCTCTCTCTCTCTCTCTCTCTCTCTCTCTCTCTCCCCCCCCTCCCCCCCTCCCCCTCCCCCTGGTTTCCAAGATACTCAAGGGACCAGTGTGCCTATCATCAAACTACTTCAAAAGAGTGAGAAACGCCCACCAACACCAGAGGGACCTCCACTGATCTCTTTCCCCCCCAGATTCGGCACAAACATGGGGATAAATTCATTCTACTATGCTGCCACCAACATGTGGCATGACTTACCAAAATACATAACTAACTAAACTAACCTATCCTTAAAATACAAGTGAACATATCTATCCTATATCTATATCTATATCTATATCTATATCTGTATATATATATATATATATATATATATATATATATATATATATATATATATATATATATATATATATATATATATCTATATCTATATCTATATATATATATATATATATATATATATATATATATATATATATGCAGGGGATATTGCACTGGCAAGTTATGGTAAATTCAGAAGCTTATCATAAGAACTTGAATCCATGTGTCCTTCAAGCACTAAAGCACCCCCAGCCTCTGCATCCATGATGGCACGTCTCTCTCTCTCTCTCTCTCCCTCTCTCTAGCTTTGAATCTATCTCCAGGTGTGACCAATCAGTCATTATATCAGCTCTCATGAGCGTCAAGCTCATGTCACGCTGGCAGCTCACACACAGAGCCCTGTTTGAGATGGCCACAACTAAATCTAAAATGCCCTTGATTCTTAACATACAGTTACGTGACCATAATCTACAGATCCAGAGTCAAACATGTACTGTCCAGTCATACAGTCATACAGTCTCACACACACATACACAAGCGCGCACACACGCAAACGCACACGCGGCGCACATCACACATCAGTAGCAATTAAACACCCAACTACTGGTCACTGCCATGCTCCGCCAGGTCAGGTAGGTCATTGTGTCCTCCTGGTGGCGCTATAATAGGCCAATGTGAAAAGGGTGGCATTTCTTCCTCGGCCTAGTGGGAATGTGCGTGCATTCATGATTTGAGGCATTTTGTTGCAAAAATGTGTATTGCTAAATTAGACCTGCTGGTGGCGCTATAACAGGGCAATGTGAAAAGGATGCTCCTCTGCCTAGTGGGAATGTGCGTGCAAATTTTCAAGGAAATCGCACGCTGCGTTCATGATTTGAGACATTTTTTTCAAAACGGACCAATCCTGCAAACTTTGGAAGCCAACCTTAGCCAATCAGGATGGAATATGAAATATCTGACAGATCCGTCTTGATCAGATGACTATAGAGATACTGTGTACCGATTTGCATGATGTTTGGATAACATCTGTAGGAGTAATATCCCAAAATGGGTTTTTCACAAATCGGCCTCCTGGTGGCGCTATAACAGGCCCATGTAAAAAAAGGCATCCAGGGAGTGTGTGTGCACAGTTTCGCAGCGACCGGGCCAACGGTGCCGGAGATTAGCTGCTCGCAGACAGATGGACACACGGACAGGGGGTAAAACATCTCTCACCATGCCTTTCGGCCTGGCGGAGACAACAAATGGCAAATATAGCTGCAAGCAGCAATAAGCGGTTTCGAGGGAGAGGGAGAGGGAGAGAGGGGGGGGGGAGAGAGAGAGAGAGAGAGAGAGAGAGAGAGTGAGAGAGAGGCAGTGAGGCAGAGAGAGAGACAGAGAGAGAGAGAGAGAGGCAGCCTGTGAGTCATGTTTTGTACAATGCAATTAAATGTAAACTGTAATGAGTGGGATTTGAACCGGGGACCTTTGGAACATGAGGCTATTCTTTATTGATTGAGCTATTCAATCCACGGCCTCAGTCAGTGAGAAAGGAGAATCCAACAAAACAAAACAAAAGGGCGAATGAAGTACGTCATACATTGAAAATAACTACTCATAAGCATTTCACGTTATCTTTAACAATTGCACATGTATTCATTGATAGAGTCATGTTGTGTGCAATGCAATTATAATGAAGTCTACATGAGGTGGGATTTGAACCAGCGACCCTGTGGTTTCAAGGCAGATGATTAAGCAATCAAGCTATTGGACCAACAGACCTGAACCTGTGAAAAAGGTGCTCACACATTTGACACAGTTTCACGCAAATTGCTCAGAAATCCTTGGTTTAAATGTTTTTCAAACTGCTCAATATGGCGTAAAATCTGAGGGCGGAGCTTACTGGTCAAAATGATAGATGTGTTCCTCATGAGTCAAGGCACATGTGTAAGCAAGTTTCACGGCTGTCGGCCAAACGGGGCATGACTTTTGCCTGTTTAAAGTTTGCATTTTCAAAAAATTGCTATAGCGCCCCCCTTTGACCAATTGGAGTAAGATTAGTTTCAGTGATACTTGGAATGACCCTCTACATTACTGCAAAGTTTCAAACAAATTTGAGTCTGCATGTATGTGTTAGGGGCAGATGAATAATTTGCATAAAACTGCAATATTCATTGGCTCATAAAAGCTTCATTTTTTCACTTATGGAAAATCCACTTCCCCAGTTTGTCGGCATAGGTCCAAAGCTCATGCGTAAAGTTTTGTGCAGATTGCTCAAATATCCCAGGAGGGGATTTCATATAATTCAAAATGGTGGGAAGTCTAAAGGTCAGAGGTCAAAAGTCAGAGTATGAAAGTTGTTAGGCATGAGGAGACGCATGTGTGTATCGAAGTTTCATGGCTGTAGGTAAAACAGGGCATGAGTTGTACCTGTTCAAAGTTGGCATTTTCAATTGAGTGCTACAGCGCCACCCTTTGGCCAATGGTTGTGAGTTTCGGGCCTTTGCCGTTTGGCATAGCCCTCTACCATATTGCCGAGTTTCGTAAAAAGTGACCACACGGTTGGGCCAGAACTGCAAAAACGGCGGAAGAAACAGGACAGTTTCAAAGAGGCTTCGAGCCTGATAGGCCTCGAAACCTCAATGATAAACTATGGTAGGGTGACTTTCCCTTGATTCTGAACCTACTGTATACTCCTGGTCCCACTCTGCATGTATTATTGTGTGTGGTGGCTACAGAATATAGGCCTATTAGCTATTACAGAATACATTAAATGCAAAACAGAAGACATAAAAGCAACTCCTGCCTACGGCACCCGACCTGTAGTACCCACAGCCCACTGCTGCCCACACAATGGGATACAGCAGACATGAGAGGCAATGTTTTCAGGCTCTGGAGAAAATATAAGCCACAACATTACTGACAAGTATAAAGACTCACTGAAGTTAGGACTCAGTAGATTTAATTACGCCTAAGCTATGTTCATTTGAAACGTTTGACTGGTCCAAATGACCTACTACAGTATCTTCCCTGAGGTTTTGTATCAGCGAGGCTCAACTGCCATCGCTGGAAGCTAATTATGAGCATGGGCGTCATGGTGAGAATTTGGACCATATCTGATAAGGAGGTGTTGGTCTAAAAAGAGCTGAGATCTGTCGTGCTCATTATAAGTCTTCTCTTCTTTCATTTCTCTCTCTCTCTATCTCTCTCTCTCTCTCTTTGAGTCACACTCTCTCGGGTGCTCTCCTTTCTTCTCTTTCTGTCTGCCTAAATCTTTCACTTTCTTTCTCTGTTTCGTTTTTTTTTCTTTTGGTCTCTCTCTGTCTGCAGGAGCATTCCATGAAAAGGCAGCGTCTCGCTCCATCTTTCCCCATGCTGTTTCCCCTCCCTTTCCTCGTGGCATAGACATTAATAATTCACCAGCCCCTGCAGTGACAGCCACCTGATGGACTGATTAAACGTGAGATAGAGAGAAAAGAGAGTGAGCGAGAGTGAAAGAGGGAATAATCACAGGGAAGGGGAAATGGATGTATGAAACTAAAAACTGAAAAAGAAAATCTCTATACAGATGGAAATACGTTGCAAATGTGTGTGTGTGTGTGTGTGTGTGTGTGTGTGTGTGTGTGTGTGTGTGTGTGTGTGTGTGTGTGTGTGTGTGTGTGTGTGTGTGTGTGTGTGTGTGTGTGTGTGTGTTTACCTGCTATTAAAATAGTACCTTTATTCATATGGATAACACATGTTAAGGTAAAGTATAAACACACACAGAGCCAACTGTAAAAGCTGTTGGATCTGCCTGGCCACATCAGAAGGTGGTCTGGCATGCACTGAGATGGGACCCCAATCGGAGCTAGAGCTAAATTGTACATGCAATCCGTACTGTAGTCTAAACAGTTATTAAAAAAGAACTCTGTTAAAATCATAAAGTCACCTCATGTAGAAACGTAATCACCACGGTGGATATAAGCCTAAAGTTTGCCACCTTATTGGTAGCATTTTTTAAGCAGATCTGTGGCACCGACCGATGCGGTCTCGAAGCAGCTTGACAACAAAGATGATTAAATTAATTTGAACGTTAAGTGCAACGACCCCAGCTTGATCTGCCCCTGCCAGTTGTCCCGTCGTTTCCCTCATCCACAATAAACTGTAGCAACATTCCAAACACAACGGTTCCAAACACAACACATTAAATATGAACTACTCTATAGACTCTAGAGGCCAGTTTCTATTGACAGTACAAACAGCATACCGACCTGTTATTCACAGTTGCATGTGAAAATTGATATTTGATACCAACGCTGACGGAATGCAGAAAATGAGATCTCGCATTTAAATATTCAAAAGCGTGATTGGATTTCTCGTAGCATATCTGGATATAGATTGCATTTTAGGTGTAAGTGGGTCTTATATATGCATATGCACACTTGATCTCATGCATGTTTGTCAGTTTCAGTTATGTGCAGAATCATCTGCACAACAAGCCCATTTTTATGCCAATCACCCAATGGACACATCAGGCCACATAACTCAACCAGACCCAATTTATTTGACCACACTAATGTGGCATGGCTAAGTGAGGGCGCTGTTTCATTAATAAATGCTCCTCTCCTTTAATTTGTCACACCTCATCCTTGAAGAATGAGGTTGTTTATTTTCCATTGCAACATTCAGTACCCTTACTACCCTTACCCCCCCCCCCCATGGTGAGATAGCTCACAAGCTCACAACGCATTGTAAATTTGTAGATCAGCTATTCTTGGACAACGTATTGTTTAATTTGTGAAAATGTATGAAAAATGATATGAGTAGCCCATATAATCTATACACGGTGTGTGTGTGTGTGTGTGTGTGTGTGTGTGTGTGTGTGTGTGTGTGTGTGTGTGTGTGTGTGTGTGTGTGTGTGTGTGTGTGTGACTGTGTGTGTGTGTGTGTGTGTGTACAACACACACACACACACACACACACACACACACACACACACACACACACATACAGTGTGCAGTATCGATTTGAGCAATCTATAGAGGATTAATTACAGTTTCGAATGCAATTAGTTTAAGTCTCTTTCTTTTTCTTCTTTTGTTTATTGTCTCCGCCAGGCCAAAAGGCATGGACGAGACTATGTTTTGCACCCTGTCCGTCCTTCTGTGTGTGTGTGTGTCCGTCCGTCTGTGAACAGCTAATCTCCGGCACTGTTGGCTTGATCGAAGCGCAACTGTGCACACACACTCCCTGGATGCCAATTCAGAACCTCTGCCCCAAATTTTCACATGGTTTGCTTTTTACGAAACACATTTTTTGACAGTACTACAGATTTGTCCAAACATCATCATATAGTCATTAAACGAAAACGGGGTCTTTTGCACATTAAATGGTAAAAAAAAAGGTAAATGGAGCATTTATATAGCGCTTTTATCCAAAGCGCTTTACATAGATGTATTACATTCACCAATTCACACACACATTCATACGCCGATGGCGGAGGAAACCATACAAGGCACCAACCTGCTCATCGGGAGCAATTAGGGGTTCAGCATCTTAAAACTTTGTATGTGTACTCCCTAGAGGCCAAGGAAAAACCTTTGCCCTTCATTTTATAGTGCCAACTTATGTAAAATAAATTTTTGGATATTCCAGCTTCAGATTGTATCCAAATTTCACGCAAATCGGTACACATGATCTCTATAGTCATGTGATCAAGACGGATACGATTTTTCATATTCCATCCTGATTGGCTAAGATTGACATCTAAAATTAGCTTTGCGTTTTGAAAACAATGCCACAAATCATGAACGCAGCGTCCGATTGCAGTGAAACTTTGCACGCACATTCGCACGTTGAGGAACAAATGCCACCCTTTTAACATTGCCATATTATAGCGCCACTAGGAGTCCGATTTTTGCAAACATTTTTTTTTATTTTATTACTCCTACAAATGTATTCCAAACATCACGCAAATCGGTACACATTATCTCTATAGTCCAGTGATCAAGACGGATCCGTCCAATTTTTCATATTCCACCCTGATTGGCAAATTCCGAACATTGTTGGCCCACCACACTAACCTACCTGACCTGGCACTTTTTCTAGTTGCCTACGTGGTTGTTCAGGGCTCAGACAGCCGCCGGGGAAAAACTCCCCTTAAGCCTTGAGCCCCGGGGCCTTGAGACACACAGCCACCCCCTCAGGCGCTTGCCAGTCCATCACAGTCTGTTAATGGGCTGATGCCTACATGTCTTTTGAAATCCTTTCTAGGTACAGTGGATGTAGATGCTCAAGCATCTACTGTCCTAAATGTCCAGCAGGGACGGAATAGAGCTCCCTGTGGTGTACATCGTCGCTGTCTGGGTGAAAACCTCATTTTATGTCCAAGATCAATCCTTTTTAATATTATTTTAAAAGAAAAAAAACGGTGAAGATAGCCGATCTACAAGCTCAAAATGCGTCGCATTGTGAGCTTGTATATTGTCCAGAGGGAGTGTGAGGGCTACTCAATGAGCCCACTGTACGTTTATCTTTGAATGTATTGACTCTATCGTCATTGTATAGTCTCTAGACCATTGGCTATTTTCACTACTTTTGTGTGACACTCTTGTAAGATGTAGGGCATTCATTTACGACAAAAACATAAAAATTATAAGGTTTCTGCTTGTTTCTGATATATTGTATTACTCCCCCCCCCTCCTCCTTTTACCCATAACTGAATGGCTGTATTTGCATAGTACGTGCCATGCCACTATAGTATAGTACACTTAGAGGGAAAATAAATCAAAACATCTTGCTTTGAAAGGCAGGGAAACTTTGTTTTGAGGAGTTTGGCACCCCTCAGAAACGCTATGCAGATCTGATTTAAGGTGACAGAATGGTGCTTTTAATGAGGAACTTAATACATACTGTATGAGAGGTTTGGAGGGGATAGATTAATATTGATCTGTGATGCTGCGATATCTGTTGGGAACGTTATTCTACGTCTTCTTTTTCTCTCTTTTATGCTTGTGTGACAATAATATCAAAGGACACAAAACATCCCTAAGTATGCACGCACACACAAACACATAACTAGATGTGCGTAATCATCATGCCTATCATGCACAAAACACATACGCATGCACGCACGCACACACTCACACATACCTATTTGAAATTATTTCTAACCACATGAACCCTAGCTTTCCTATTTTCTGGGACGGAAAATAGCAGATCTACAAGCTCACAACTCGGCTATTTTTGGTGAAGAAATTTGGTGTCCATGGACTGTGATTAGTACGGACCCTCAGTGGCGGATTATGGGGTGCTCCTTCCATTCCGACATCTCACTACTCCGACTAGTGGCTTCCGCGTGCGGTTAGGGTTATGGTTAGGTATAGGGTTAGTAACCGTCGGAAAGGCGACATGTCGGAAAGCCGACATGTAACCGCGGATTATACCATTATATATTATCTTATCATTCTTATATTATACCATTATATACAATCTAACATTCATATACTGTCTCACACGATTATATTAATTCTTATTGCTACTTGTGTATGCTTGTATCGCCCTCTCTGTCTCTCTCTCTGTCTGTCTGTCTCTCTCTCTCTCTCTCCCCCCCCCCACCCCCCTCTACCTCATCACCGACACCGTCGAGGCAGATGGCCGCCCACCGGGGTCTGCCTGACGTTTCTTCCAGTTAACCCATTAAAACCAGGAAATCATCTGTGTCATTTTAGATTTGAACCACTTACAACCATTATTTTATACTTTGGCTATTCAAAAATAGCAGATACACAAGCTCATAGCACATCACTAAGTGCAACAGTAGGTTCTCGCTATGAGCTTGTAAATCTGCTCTTTTTGAATATGTGTGCAAATCTTATATATATATATTTTTAAAGCGAACATTTCTAACTCAAATCTTTGCTTCTGGGGGTCCTTGGAATAAAATATTTTCAGATGGGGGTCCGTGGCCAAATACATATCATTTTGGGGGTCCTTTGCATGAAAAGGTTTGAGCACCACTGATATAGAAACTTAAGTTTGGTCTTAGTTTTTTGTTGCCACTGTCACAAAATTCCTTGCTCAGGGTGGGACAATGTCGGGTCTCTATTATGTAAAGTGCCTTGAGACAACTTGTTGTGATTTGGCACTTTAATAAAATTTAATTGAAAAAGGAGTGGACCGGGTATAGAGCCCAGGGGGACTCCGGTGAAGTAGGTATAGGGTTTAGTTTATTTTTTATGAATTCCTACTGTATGTACTTACTTAGTGTCAGCTAATCAATCAAAGATGTGCATTTCCTTACAGACACATACATACGCACATGTTTGACACAATCTATTGTCACAGCTTTCACTGTCAACCGAGCCCTTTTCCACAACTGTGAAATGATACTCAACTTAATGATCTCTACCAATGCCTCAGGATAGACATATATTAGTGTCACATTATAGGCGGAAATGGAAGAAATCCACCCAAGGGGGCTGAATGTCGCCATTTATTCACGGTTCTGTAAGAATAGTATACTGCAATGCATCTGACAAGAGTCAATACAGTGGTAGGATGCAGATATCAAAGGCAGGTGATGTCATGCATGTGTAGTTGTGTAAGGGTAATAGCAAAGTAAAGTGTTCTATTGACTGTAATCCTCCTATGGGTGGTGTTTTACAACAGTAGGTTCTCAAACTTTTGAATTTCAAAGCCCCCCCACCCAGTTTTGTGTGCATTATTAAGGCAGCTCTCCACCGCACCGATTTAGTCCCGACTTGGCGGCGGGAGGCGTTGGAAAGCGTCTGCTGCCAACAACTTGTTGTCGGATGGCATCGTTCCAAAAAGCCCAAAAGAAGCGACCAGTTTCGCCACTTGAGCACTATTATATCAGCAATTTTCAAAAATAATATTGAAAGCAAGTCCAAATAAGCAACTACACTACAGAAACAAGCCCAAAACAAAAGCAACCAGCAACTATGAATATTTACAAGCGACTTTACACGAAAACAAGCCCAAAGTCGCTTATAACAAGCAGACCTGGCAACATTGGCAGGCCAGCCTGCCAGCTTTAACGCATTAGCACAACAATGTGCTTATGCTGAACTAAATGACAACTTTTGCCAACAAACTACCAGTCTGTTGCAGTCTGAAGTATAGTCGGAAGTAGTCTGTTTGGTGGAGAGTCACCTTTAGGGCCACAGACCTCCATAACTCTGAGAGTGTACAAGGCAACGGTTCAACTTGGTTGCCAACAATCAATAATTTAGCTGGGTGGTACCCCCTGGACCTCACTTTGAGAACCACACTGTTGTAGAAGAAATAACGTGACACATACTCAGCTGTGTGAGTTGTGTTGTGAACTTGTGTTGTGTGCGTGGGTGCGTGTGTGTGTATGTGTGTGTGTGTGTGTGTGTGTGTGTGTGTGTGTGTGTGTGTGTGTGTGTGTGTGTGTGTGTGTGTGTGTGTGTGTGTGTGTGTGTGTGTGTGTGTGTGTGTGTGCGACTGTGCGTGGGTGGGTGTGTGCACATTTTTGCTTTGATTCCTTCATGTTTCTTTCTGACCTGCGGAAAGAAAACCAAGGCCTCTGCAAGTCTGAATAGATGTGATTCATATCCTTATCAATAATGCGTTCATGAGGTCATCACTATGAGCCACACCACAGGGCAGGGCAAAGCCTTAGAGTCCCATTGATCACGAGCGTAATGAATGCACGCCAAACAGTGAGAGTTGTTCAGAGCTCACGAAGGGAATGGAGCGGGAACGTTACATGCAGTGGTGGTAACTAAGTATATAAAGTACAGTACATCAAGTACTGTACTTAAGTACAATTTTGAGGCATTTTTGCTTCACTTGAGTATTTCCACTTTTCAATACTTTTACTTCTACTCCACTACGTCTCAGATGCAAATATTGTACTTTTATTCCACTGCAATTATTTGAAAACTTTAGTTGCTAGTTACTTTGTAGATTTTGATTATTATTACAAAATACACAATAACCACTTCAGCCCTACAGTATATACATTTCGGCCATTTGAAAATAGCCGATCTACAAGCTCACAATGCGTCGCGATGCGACACATTGTGAGCTTGTAGATCTGCTTTTTTCAAAACTTGTGAAATGGGACATTCTGCATGATGAGCACTTTCACTTTGGTACTTTAAGTGCATTTTGATACCAATACTTTTGTAGTTTTAGTACTTTTTCCACCACTGGGTACATGACTCATACATCTAGAGGGAGAGGGAAACCTATAACAGTGGTGATAGAGTAGAACTGCAACAGGCTCTTGGTGCGGCTATAGAACCTTATGGCATTAACATTTCATGTGTTCATGAAATATTTCTGCTTTAGGATTTCATGCACTCATTATTTCCAGCAGAACTTGGCTCACGTATAAACCTTCAGCTGCATTCTTCTAGTAATGAAACGACATAAAAGGTGTGGCTTATTACAAGATTACAAAGATATGCTGTTTTTTATAAATAAAACTAAATTAGAGTATAGACTTGTTATAGCATTACTCCACTATACTGTTGTGGAAAAAGTCTAATCATGATAGACACAATACACTAACATCTGTAAGAGATACCAGACTGATTCAAAAAGAAAAAAGTAAAATATAATGAATCTATGGTAGTTTAAATGCTCACAACTGTATAGTAGCTGCTATAGTCTAGACAAAAACACATTGAACTTTGAGATTAATTGAAATGTTGCCATTTCTCTAACTGCACCCCTTTAAAAGATTCCCTGGATAGCTTGCAAACACATAGCTATCATTTTGTAATTAGTAGCTGCCGCTGTTAACAATGCAAATTAACAATGTAATGTATATCTCAACAACTCACAGGAGAAGAGAAGAGAAGAGAAGAGAAGAGAAGAGAAGAGAAGAGAAGAGAAGAGAAGAGAAGAGAAGAGAAGAGAAGAGAAGAGAAGAGAAGAGAAGAGAAGACTTTAATCCTACAGAATACAAATCGAGTCTCATACAATGGTAGCAAATGAAAAGACATGCAATACCAATATGCACAATTGGCTGTACCAGCAGTAATGGAACTCTAATAGATACAAACCTCTGTCAACACCCTGGCAGGCAGGTAGTGTACAGAGATAATGTAGTTGTTTCCTCCAAAGCAGGCCAACAGATCCTCACAGGAATTCACAAAGCACCCTGGCTCATTGCCACAACGTGACAGATCTCAGCCAGCTGGCTGCGTCGTGTGTCTCCCACACTGTGTCTCCCACACTGTGTCTCCCACACTGTGTCTCCCACACTGTGCCACAGCACCCACAGGACATAAGGAGACCACCAGGCCTGGAGCAACACAGTAATCCATCCATGATATGGAGATTGAGACTGAGGGCAGCCTCCTCTCCTCACTACACTCACTACTGGGCAAAAAGAAGAGGTTATAGTTGTGTCAAACAGCAAACACCTGGCCACCAGTGGTGTAAAGTAACTGAGGTATTATTTGAGTATTTCAAATGTATCTACTTTTACTTCTACTGCACTACATCTCAAAGGCAAAATTGAGTCCTCACATCATACTCCACCACTGCTGGCCACAGAGGAGCTTAGTGTGTGAATGAAATATAGGAAGTTGAGTTGAAGAGGCCTACTGTAAGGTACTAAAAATAGTACAAGGGGGCGGCAGTGGCTCAGCGGTAGAGTGGCCGGTAGAGCAGCCCGATGGGAACCGCAAGATTCCCAGTTCGATCCCGGCCTACCCCAGAGTTAGTGTCGAAGTGTCCTTGAGCAAGACACTGAACCCCTCACCTTGCATGGTTTCCTCCGCCATCGGCGTATGAATGTGTGTGTGAATGGGTGAATGTAATGCACAATCTATGTGAAGCGATTTGGATAAAAGCGCTATATAAATGCAACATTTACCATTTACCATTACACTGACTAGATCATCCTCCCTCGCCTCCATGTCAATTAAATGTTTGTCTGAGTCATAGCAGCACATCTGGGGCCTGGGCAGACTGATTGAGAAATTGACCAAAAATTGTGTTCGGGAGATTGTATGCATCGGGCTTCCCTGATTGGCGAACCCAAACCCCCGGCTTCACGGATAGCCAGTAAAAGTCCCTGATTGGTCAAACTGACCCACCGGCTTAACTGATTGGCCGAGCTTCGCGTAACATTTGTGCCACACAGCCCATGGAACAGAAAGTGGGAAAAATCCATGATTTGGAAGAATGTGATAGAAGAATGGAAGTAATGTTGGGATGGAGGAGAAGGACTGCATCTTTATCAAATTCAAGGGAAAGTGGGTGAGAACCCAGTACCCATTACCATCCAGGGGGAAGTGGTAGAGATTGTGGACTCCTACAACAAGTTCCTGGGCGTCCACCTGAACAAGGACCTGGACTGGAAAAACAACACAGAGGCTGTCTACAAAAAAGGGACAGAGCAGACTGTACCTCCTGAGGAGGCTCAAGTCCTTTAATGTGTGTAGTAAGCTATTGACAATGTTTTACCAGTCTGTTGTAGCCAGCATTCTGTTCTATGCAGTGGTATGCTGGGGAGGTGGCATCAAGGCCAGGGAGCTAAACGAGCTCAATAAAATCATAAAGAAGGCCAGCTCTGTGGTTGGCCTCCGAATGGAAGGGCTGGATTAGGGACAAACTTAACTCCATCCTGGTTAACCCCTCCTACCACTCTATGGCGAGATGCAGGATATGGTGAGCACCTTCAGCCAGAGGCTCACTCTCGCCCCGAACATGCATACGGAGCGGTACAGACTCTCTTTAATGCCAACTGCCATCAGACTGTATAATGCATAAGAGCTCTCTCCCTCAATACATATGGTCCTGTGTCGGCCCTGGTCTTGAGTGATTATGTCCATCTATGTCCAATGTGTTTCTGTTTGGTAGATTATTTATTGAATTGTTACACTGTGCTGCTGTAACGCCACAATTTCCCTTCGGGGATTAATAAAGTATATCTCATCTCTCATCTCATCTCAACAGAAGGTACAGTAACAAGTACGCTGAAGTGCCCTTGAGCAAGGCACTGAACCCCAACTGCTCCAGTGGAGCTGCTTAGTGGCCAACAGCATAAGACTGTGGTTGTACTAGTCAGCTCCCAGGTTTTAATGTGTCTGTCTGTCTGTGTGTTTCTATGTGCAGGGCGTTGCTGAAAATGAGCACTTGTGCTCAGCTACTACCCTGGGTAAATAAAGAACAAATAAAACTAGAAAATGTGCTCCTCGGAGCACAAGTCTCCGCCAGTGGACCCGTGCTATTTTAATCAAATGAAATCACCTACCCTATCTTTAACCATAGTTCTCTAGGAATGTTCTAATTTCATAATATCATCATCATAATGCAAAAGGCGTTGGTTAAAATATTTTCTCTGTGTGATGTCTTTTTCTCTTTCTGTTTTTAAACCACCACGGCCATAAGGGTACTTTGATGGATTTGCCAATTCTTCAAACTTGTCGTCTAGATAGAATGCGCGTGGTTTTTGGTGTTCTGCAGGGGCGACTGAATATGTAGTGTCTTTCAGATTTACTGATGGCGTTCTCATCCTTAGAAGCGGTCAGTTGACACACCTATTTATAGAATTGTATTTCGTCATGCATCCCTCATGCATCCCTCTAGCCAATCAAAGGCATTGGTGTCAACATATTAACACGTATTAAGACTTCGGCCTTGTTGTGGGATCAATTCAACTCTAGTCCTCTTCTGTGTTACTGTTGTAGATGAGTATGCTTTCTTAGCTTTGGCCTTCTGCACCTTTGCTTGACCAATGTTAGGTGTTCTCAGAGGGACACACACACGCACGGACGGGTGATTTGGACTAGAAGATACTGTTCCAATCAAGACTGATTGATCCTGTCTTACCTCGCTTCAAAAACGTAAACGGCTTTTTGAAGTGACACACCTATTTATAGGATTGTATTTCGTCATGCGTCCCTCTAGCCAATCAGAGACATTGATGTCAACATATTGACACGTATTAAGACTTCGGCTTTGTTGTGGGATCATTTCAACTCTAGTCCTCTTCTGTGTTACAATTGTAGATGAGTATGCTTTCTTAGCTTTGGCCTTCTGCGCCTTTGCTTGACCAATGTTAGGTGTTCTCAGAGGGAAACACACACGCACAGACGGGTGATTTGGACTTACTGAAGGTACTGTTCCAATCAAGTCTGATTGATCCTGTTTTACCTCACTTCAAAAAGTAGGGGCTTTTTGAAGTGACACACCTATTTATAGAATTTTATTTCGTCACGCGTCCCTCTAGCCAATCAGAGGCATTGGTGTCAACAAATTGACACGTGTCACGTGGAGCTTGCCCAATGTTAGCTTGGCTAACAATGTTTGCTCACACAAAGCGAAAACATATTCTCCACCTTCGGCGGAGACAATAAATAAAAATAAAAAGTAGGAGAGAGGTCATCATAAAATGTATGATGACCATGTATTCCCAACTTGCATCGTTCACGACACGCCTGGATGGCCCCAAGTAGGCCGGCCACTGTCCTAGTGCATGTGAACATGGATGTCTGTGTCAGGCCATGAAGCAAGGGATAATTGACAGGTAGCCGGTCATTATTGATAAATAAATTCCGACAGGGTGATTAGGCACCGAAGCATAGCGGAGGAAATAGAATACATTTTTGATTACCGCATTGTCTATTTCTCGCTTCAAATGTTTTCAATAACATTCTTGAGAGCAATGTTTAATTGTCTTGTAAATTACATGGTGTGTTTGTTTACATGGCTGTCATGTTGGATACAGCATCAAATCAAGCAGCGCAGGTTGATATGAGCAGGTGCTCTGAGTCTTTGATTAGACAGAGGTCTGTTATTGAGCTCATCGGTCATTATCCAGAAATAACACACAGCTGAAATCAGCGATTGACCAATCAGAATCAAGCATTCAATCAAGCCATGTAATAAGGATATTTAAAGTGTAGTGTCAGTCATAGGCAGCCTTGCCTATATATCGTTGCTGTCGGGCAGAAACCCCTTATCTCCATATTTCAACTTGTTCTTTTTTCGTAAATTAATGCCCTACTTGATCATACTACAGCGTCACACACAAGCATCAAAAGTAGCGGATCTACAAGCTCGAAACACGGCGCGAAGCGCAGAGTTTTGAGCTTGTAGATCTGCTACTTTTGCTATTTTTTTATTTGAATCGTGAAAAGTAATAGTTTTGGACATGAGGTTTCCACACGACAGAGACGGATATACACTAGAAATCTAAACAGAGTCCCTCCATCTTCTCTAGTGACTGGAGGACTCTTGTTGTTACGGCGACTGTGGGCAGGCTGTTTGAAGATGTGGCAAAACGATCTTTGATCTCTCCAGCACACTTCAAACAAATAGCAATCTGAAAGCAGAGTGTTGTATGGATTTGTGAAGTCTGAGGAGAGCTGCACCACTCTGTCAGAGACACTGGACTCATTTTGATCATGAAACTGATACCGAGTCAATTAAATACATGGCAATGTTACAATGCACCAACACGAGCTACAACATTGACAGCTGTTCTACACTGTAACTGGTGTGACAGACGGACAGAGAAACAGATGAAAGGACTGTGACTGACATTGATCGACGATAAACAAATAGACAGACGGACAGCAGTGGTGTAAAAGCAGTACTCAAATGTTTTACTTAATACTCAGAATAATAATAATGTATATTTTGTAATAATAAACAAAATCTACAAAGTAACTAGTAACTAAAGTTTTCAAATAAATGTGGTGGATTAAAAGTACAATATTTGTGACTTCCAGATAAAGAACGTGTGAGAGAATGGATGGGATGTGGATGTGGGGTGTAGTGAGGTGGTGGTGGAGGTGGTGGTGGTGGGGTTGCAGTATTTGTAGAGCTTCATTAACTGCTGTGTTGGTGGTGGTGGAGTTGTAGTATTTATGGAGCTTCATTAAGTGGAGGGCGGCTTCTAGCTTTTGGCCAAAAAAATCTCCTGATTCAGCTAATACCATCTATGCTGCCTTGCTTTTTTGTGTTTCTCTCTCTTTCTTTTTCTATCACACAGGCACGCACACATAAACATGCACGCGCGCACAGCCGCACCCACCCCCACACACACACACACACACACACACACTGAGTTAGTGAGAGAGAGAGAGAGAGAGAGAGAGAGAGAGAGAGAGAGAGAGAGAGAGAGAGAGAGAGGAGAAGGAGAAGGAGAGAGAGGGAGCGAAGGAGAGAAAGGGAGAGAGAGAGAGAGAGAGAGAGAAGGAGAGAGAGGGAGCGAAGGAGAGAGAGAGAAGGAGAGAGAGGGAGCGAAGGAGAGAGAGAGAAGGAGAGAGAGGGAGCGAAGGAGAGAGAGGGAGAGAGAGAGAGAGAGAGAGAGAGAGAGAGAGAGAGAGAGAGAGAGAGAGAGAGAGAGAGAGAGAGAGAGAGGTAAAGACACAACAACATAATCTGTCTTCAGAGTATCAGCTTACAACACACAATAAGGTTCAGTGGGTGTGTGCCAGACTAGAGCCTCAAACTCACAACTCCTGCTCCTAATGAGCATGCGGAAAGAAAAACCCTACACAACAGTGACGCCTGCTGGCCGTAACGACATCTGAGTGAGATGGGAGAATGTGAAACAAAAACTGCTGAGCTGCTTGGACAACTGGAGATGACTCTCAGGGGTCATCAATGTGTCCGTACACGGACAAATGTGTCCGTGCTAGACTTGGCCTTGTCTGTGGCCATTGGCCAATGATAGATTTTTTTGTTTTTACATAACATTATATAATGTTCTTATTTTTATCATAAGACTCAATTACTGAATGTCTCAGTCTCCAAGGTTTCTTCAGAATATGTATGACACTGGTTTACCATGACACTATGACACATTAGGAGTCCACTAGGACAGTGTTTTTCTATGTTTGTCATTTTTCACCCCCATAACTCCCCCATAACTCTGAGAGTGTACAAATGGAACCAAATGGACCCGTGGCACAAGCAAGCATGGCGATGACCCCTGCTGTCTGACACATGTCAACAATATCACCGACTAATGTGAAGATGAAGGATGCACAAGACATCAATTACTGATTTTAAAAAATGCTGGATTTTACAGTGTGACAAACAACTACACATGCAGAGCTTAGAGAGCTAGGACAAGTCTGTAGTCTCAGTCGTAGACAGGGGCATCATTTGGGATCCCAGGGGATAGCACTTGCCACTCCCTAGCGTTCACATTTAACCTCCAAGTTCAGTCATTTTATGCATATATTCTCCAGCTCTGGAAATAATAAATAAAACATTTGCAGATGAATGTGACTTTAGATTGGCAGTTCATCTCAATCCACACCCCAATGGGGTTAGGGTTCGACATGTTTTCATTCATTGATTAACCACCAGCCTGGTATCCCTATTTTGGGCATGTCATTATAGGCAAACGTTTTCCAAATTTTTCATTCTTTTAGGAAAATATTTAAAATAGGAGAAATTGCAGTTGCAACTACATGCTAACACTGCATTGAAATAGGGTTTAAGTGGTCGCTCTTTTGTCACCCTCTAGTTTTTAATGAAAGTATGCCTCTGCTCTGGTTTTAGATCCAAATGAGCTTTGGCATGGGAACTGGGTCAGGTCCATTTCTGTTACAAAGCTCACATCAGAGCAGTTTAGCACAGACATAATTCTCAACCTGCCCACAGGTTGAGAATTACTGCAGTAGAGAAAGGATATGAGCAAAACGCAGTGGTGGAAAAAAGCGCTATTTTTTTTTACTTAAGTAAAAGTATCAATACTAGTATCAGGGCCTTTCTGTGTGGAGTTTGCATGTTCTTCTCGTGTCCCCTAGGGTAGGTACCCTCACGAAAAACATGCAGTAATCCTGGTCTCTATACTGCCTCCCCCTGGTCAGCCGGGCCACCTGACGGAGGGGAAAGGAACTGTTTGGAATAACGTGTTCCTTCCACGTTATTCCAAACAGGTGATAAGAAGCGGCCTGCTCACTCCTCATGCATTGAAGAAAGCATGAGCTCAGTTCAGGACTCTCCCTCTCACCTGGCAGAGGGAGAGTAGCGCCCAGGATTACAAGCTTAGGCACTGGGTGAAAAATGGGTTACAAAATTGTGGGATAAAATAAAAAAAAAGTATCAATACTGCAATGTAGAAATACTTGTATGTACTTGTGTAAAAGTCCAAAAGTATTGGTATCAAAATGTACTTAAAGTACCAAAAGTAGAAAGTAGGCTACTCATTATGCAGAAGGTCCTATTTCAAATGTATAACATTTATAAAAAATGCGACGCATTGTGATCTTGTAGATCTGCTACTTTCAAATGGCCGAAATATAGGGCTGAAGTGGTTAATGTATGTTTTGTAATAATGATCTAAATCTTCAAAGTAACTAGCAACTAAACCTTTCAAATAATAATAATGGAGTAAAAGCACAATATTTGCCTTTGAGATGTAGTGGAGTAGAAGTAAAAGTATTGACATTTTGAAATACTCCAGTAAAGTAAAAATACCTCAAAATTGTACTTAAAGGACAGCTTCATCCATTTTCAACCTATCTTCATATAATTGGTCCTCACTAATGCACATTATAATATGGTACATTTTTTGTCTATTCACTCTGTGTCTCAGAGGAGGGCTGTGGACAGTTTAGAAACTCGCCTACCAGGGACATCATCAATGAGGAATCCAAGCTAATAGAAGCTGCAGGCTTTCTATTCCTGGAAAGTTAGCATGCTATAATGGAAGCCTGCATTGTTCTCGCGTTAATAAAAATCTAAATTAAATTGGGTTTGAAAAAAACAAGTGTCCACAGCCCTCCTATGAGACACAGACCGAGGATAATTTATTTATTTATTAGTGAGGACCACTTATATTGAAAATGGGTACAGTAAGTACAGTACTTGAGTAAATGTAGTTACTTTACACCCCTGGCAAAACGTAACCTTGTGGGTAACCTTGGTTTCATAAAGCTGGCTAAAAGCTTAGTGAGTAAAAAAGCCCAGAAACCCTGTGTCTTCTGTGCCTGCCTCCTTTGTGTCCTTGACTGAGTGAATGTGACTTTCCACCAGCTTTTGTGCTGAGAGGCTCATTTCACCAGCCCTCATCCCTTTTATCAGCCCTTCCACCTAAATCAGCAAATTTAGTTGTATCGACTGATGCAACAGACCGGCTTACCATTAATCCATTAGGACCGGGAACGCATCTGTATCATTTCTTTTGGCTATTCAAAAAATTGCAGATATACAAGCTCATCTGCTATTTTTTGAAAAATCGTGAAAATGTATGCAAATATTTGATTTTTTTTTTAAGCAAACATTTGTAACTCAAATCTTTGCTTCTGGGGGGGGGGGGTCCCTGGAACAAAATATTTTGAGATGGGGGTCCGCGGACAAATACATATCATTTTGGGGGTCCTTGACATGAAAAGGTTTGAGAACCACTGATATTATAGCAACATACGTTTTTTTCTAAAAGCTGCTAGGATTTAGAAGACATTTGTATAATCCCCAGTAGATAAGATTTGAGTAAAAAATGTTCGCTTTAAAAATATATATATTTTCAAAGAATTGCACAAATGTTTACGATTTAGATTTTTTTTGTTGCAGATCATAGTGCGGCACTCTGTGCTGCGCTATGAGCTTGTATGAGCTTGTATATCTGCTATTTTTGAATAGCCAAAGAAATCAACAAATTACACAGATGCATTCCCGGTCTTAATGGGTTAAAGGAAATATCTCCCTGGGATTTAAAGGCCTCAACAACTTCCCTTTATTGTCATACAAAAAAAAGAAAAAAGTGTATTAGTACAAAGTAGGTACTCACGACGCTAACCAAATCAGTGAGAGTTCCTGAAACCAAATCAAGATCAAATACTATGTAATAATCTTCCAGTCAAAGTAAGAAAACGGCAATGATGGTTCATCTTCTAGACATCTTCTATTGTTCCAGAGAATGGATCTCTCTCCGTCTCATTTCTTTTTTCTTCACAGGTGAACGTTAAAAGCAAGGACAGAAAGGTATATTGTTCATACTTTCACGCTACTTTCAATATAAAGTTTCACAAAGAAGAGCAAAAGATCTTTACATACTAGCCCATCATCAAGTGTCTAATTCCTGGGAGCCTTGCCAACAGGACATATTATCTCATCTGTATCCTCAGGGACAGCATGCCTAGACTGGAAGAAATATCTTAAAGGTTTTTGTTCCATCTTCTGACTTCTCATCACGTCTGCAGCTTGTTTCAGGTGAATCACATCACATTTGCTATGGCCGTGCAGACAGTCCTGTGAACAATTCTCTTTTCTCTCCTGCTCATTGTTGTGCCTTTCTCTCTCGCTTTGCTTCAAATTTCTTTTCATGCTGGCCTCTGCCAGCATGGCGCCCTGCCTGCCTGCCTGCCTGTGTTTTGTCTGTCACTGTGTCTGTTAGCCTGACTAACCTTTGTGATTTCTCTTCCCCCATTTCCTTCCAGCTCTATTCCTCAACAGGTTCTCTATATTGCAACCCTGTGAGTAAAGTACACGACTGCAGAGGGACACAATGTGCCAGGGTGAATGGAATTCAGGACTGAAGAAGTTCCTATTGTTACGATGCACGCACATGCACACAAGCACCAGCGTGCATGACAATGGACCATGTCAACAATGACTGCAGGAGAGCGTAAATGCCAGGTCCCCTGTGTGGGATTTGTATACTGGGTATTCCTGATAAAGGAAGCCCACAGCTGCCTTTACACTACGATGTCTCGCGGCATACACACTCTTGTTCGATACGTCTAAGTGACTGCTTGTGAGAGAGTGTGTGTGTGTGTGTGTGTGTGTGTGTGTGTGTGTGTGTGTGTGTGTGTGTGTGTGTGTGTGTGTGTTTGTGTGCAAGCTTCAGTGCTTGGCCCAGGGGTCAGAAAACAAAATGCTATCACAATACTGTAACATTCACAGCGTTTCTCAAGCCTATGTTTCGCACGTGCTTGTGGGTGCATGCATGTGTTGACATTTGTGCATGTATTATACATTCTTGACCTATACCTTTTAAATATTTATTGTAAAATGTCAAGGAGCCATACATTTTGAACATGTGTTACATCCATTAGTTACATGTGCTTTCCACTGCTTTCTCCTTAGTTGTTTGGATTGATATTGATTTCCTGATGGCTACTCACTAGGAAACTATGCAGGGATGAAAGAGGAAGTACACATTACATACAGTATAAAAGTGCAATACTGAGTGTTAATCTAATTCGGAGAGTGTACAAATGTAACCAAATGGACTTGTAAGGGTCAGGTGCTGATGATTGTAATGTGTAATGAAGGGTTTCATTCCAAAATCTGATTCAGAGGTAAACGCTATATGAAAAGATTAAATAGTGTTTCAAAAACATTGTGTGCTTCACAAAATTATCACTGGTTAATATGTATAGAGAAACTTTTAAAAAATATTGGATTTCTAATCGCGCGAGTACTGCTTCTTATTTAATTCATGATTAAAATGGTCTTCAAATACAAAAAAAGAGAAGAAAAGTTGAAAAGGTGAACAATTTACAACATGAAAGCAAGGAAGCTGGCAAGAGATGTCATGTACTCAAATGTCAGATGGAGGGAGGAAGGCAGAGAGGCAGTGAAAGACAGAGAGAGAGCGAGAGAGTGAGAGAGACAGAGAGACAGAGAGTCAGAGAGAGAGAGAGAGAGAGCGCTGTTCTGTCCAATTTGAAGGTGCAGAGGACTGCAGGTAGACATGAATATTGGATGCATGCTGACATTCTGGGCACCGAAATCCTCTACAGGCAGGAAGCAGGGACATGGCCGTCATTGCAGGTCATATAATAATATAATGGGCCCTGTCACTAGGGATGACCGCACAGGAAGCCATCGCAGAGGGAGAGGAAATGATGTGGCCTTTACTTTTCATGAGGTAGGGTCAACATCATGGCAACCTAACAAGAACTACACAGCCTCAGACCATTAACTTTGTCCCTTACCCCAGTAAAGTTTTAGGATTCATGATGGATGGGTGACCAATGTTAAAGCAACTACGAGCAGTCATGGATTTTCATTGACTTTCGCGGTGAATAAAAGTGGCAGCGTTTCTCTTAATAAAGTCTACATTTCCAATGAACAAGATTTATATTGATGAGGTGATGTATAGTATCTCTAATTGTGATTGTGGAAAATTACACAATTTTGCGGTGTCTGACCCCATGGCCAGCATTTGGAATCATTATAGAAATGGCCAATCTCTTCAAATCGCTCATTTGCCTATGTCTGTCATATTGTATAGAGGCATCAATTTTAAATTGATTTGCTGCTTTAAATGGAGATTCATTTTTAATTTCGAAGGAAGGCGTGAAAAGAGATGCTACAGGAAACATTTATATAGTTTTTGCTTTTTCATGTGTTTATTAGTTGAGCCACAAAGTGATGCAAAACTAATGAGGTTGTGTATCATGCTGTCCCCAAATAAGTCCACTAGAGGGTGCTGAAAACACCCAAAGAACTGGGCAGAAGCAGATTTTACTTTACTTTATTTATGTATTTACGGGACAGTGCACATTAATGAACATTTCCATCAATAAGCATGATATCATGTAAATATGCCGGATTTATCTATAAACTCATTTCCATCCGTAATCCCACATACAAATACACCACAGCTAACATGACAAAACAGAGAGAACTGCCTAAAAACTAACTCTTATACTAGTACCATACCTAGTTTAAACCCAACTAAAAACCCACATACCTACCAAAGTCTAATACCTAAACTATTGAACAAATGTATCAATGGTCACATGTTTGAGACATTTTTAATCATACAGACTACAGACCTCAATAACCGACAAGGCTCAACTACGCACACCTCTAGTTTGGCTTCTTTCGTGTTTGCTTTTATTACTTTGTTCAATCTTCCAGCCTTTATTGCTCCAAACAGGACATTTGGTTTGCAGAGAGGTAAATTACAAGTCACTGGATGGATAGTCTATCTGATACAGCCAAACAGGTTAATGGCAGCGTGACACTTGTCGATTTGGTGTTCTTAAAATATATATTTTTTTAAAACATACAACAACATTGAAGATCTAAACCTTCAACCTGATGGGAATGGTTCAAATCCCACCAAACGAGATGCACAAATCAGTCTATGTCGACTTGAACTTTTATGATGTTTGTGAGAATCAGAAGGTAAATTGGTAAATTGTGTGCCACTGAAATGGTTCAATATTAATGGTGGTAGAATCAGAATCAACGTTATAGCTGCCCCTGCATAGCTGTTCTTCCTCCCAGGTGCTGATTAGGAATGACAATAAAGACAAAAGATAAAGTGTTCTATAGCCCATCCTAGCATATAAAAAGAAAACATTAAGATCAGTTAAACAGACAAAGCCTGGGGCTGTGGTTAATACTATAAATTAGCATTGACTTGTACTTCTGTGCAAGCCCCTCCTCATAACAAAATGAAAATATAAATCTCTTTCAATAGAGCAATTTAATTAGCTTATTGGCGAGCAGTTAAGATGAGAAAACCTAAGAAGAATGACCCAGAGGAGCATCACTACTGCTTTACTTATCTTGACAATGATGTAGTGTTATATTATACTGTATAGAGTTGCTCTATTAACTGTAAGATATATATTCAATGCCCTTAATCTTTCTCTCTGGGATGCGATGAGAGGACATGCAGGAGTCACTGAGGAAGATGCAGAAAACACAACCAGATGGAAACAGATGATTCACTGTTACGACCCTGATAGAAATTGTGTTTATCATGCAAGTTACACTGAATGATGCATGGATAAACTGACTTTAAGTTTTTTCAGCAAAGAATTATGATATTCCATATTTTTTGTCAAGCAACATGGCCGTCACACAAATTAAATAGTTTCCTCCTGTTCACTGTCATTCTACAATCTACAGTATGTGAGCTAAGGGGCTAGGGCACGGTCACGCATGTGCAACTGCAGGCAAATAACCAGTTTGTTATCCTTTGCTATTGGTTGAGGCCCATTAAAATTGCACCATAGTTGAGCTCCACGCAAAGAAGACGGTAATATGTCGCTTCGCCACAGAAAGTGAACGTTCTATTTGTCACTTTTTGCTCGCACATATGCAAGCAAAAATGGATAATGGAAGTGAATGAGAGGTGTATATTTAATTTGTGCATGTGTGAATGTGTGTGCATGTAAGAAAACATTAGCTTCCGGTGGCGAAGCGACAAATTCACCTCTGTGGTGAACTTTGACCGTCCGGGCCTCAACCAAAAGCAAAGAAGTGTGTTTTGTTGACCCCACTTGTTTGTCATTGGCTGTAGTCTTCTTGGTGACAAACAACCACATCCACTCTAACAGACTGTGAACCAGCAAACGTATTTGCATATGCGTCACATACTGCACTGCAGGCTAAATATGAATTTGCTTTCAGCAGGCGACACACACACACACACACACACACACACACACACACACACACACACACACACACACACACACACACACACACACACACACACACACACACACACACACGTTACATTAATATGTTATGAGAGCTCAATAAATCACTCAAACACTGTCTAGTGAATACAGAATTGTTATTTTCTTTTACCATAGAGAATTCACATACAGTATGTACTACAGACTACATCTGTTCCAGGGCATGTACAGAATGTATTGTCTTGAGGCTCTCAAAGCGGTTGTTAATTCAGATGACATGCAACCAGCGGAAGCAAAAAAGGATTTCAAACGAATGCCTCCTCCTGTGTCTAATACACACAAGTGGCATGTCTTTAACTCTGTTAAGCAACAATGGGACCTACACTAACGTGTCAATGGAAACGTTACACAGTTCATTTGACGTTGATGATCACATGTGGTTGCTGCTTGGTCTGACAATGAAAGTCATTACAGACCTGATTTACCAGATGAAGAGCTCACGGAGTAAGAGCACATACCACATGAATAAGGCTATTAGTCCTTCTCCGGTTGGAATCCGACCTGATTGATCGATTGAATATTTTATTAGAGAAAAATGCAAAACAGCACGAGTACGGTCAAACACTTGGTCTAAAAGGATAACACCAAAAAAGGCCTTGACTGAGGCGCTTTACTATATGTCATCCACTCTCTCTCCCACCTTTCCTGTCTCTCTGTTATTGCCCTATTTAAACAAAGAAGAAATGCCAAAAATTATTATAAAGTGTCAAGCTCATTTCGCTGGTGCGACCCAGATGATGGATCGATTGATTAAGTCAGAAGTGGAGACAAGACAGTAGGTTGGTGGAATATATAAGTATATGGATAGGTCAGGTGGATGAATGCAACTATGACAGAGACAAAGTAAATACATATGGGGTGAATTACCCTAAAAGAGATTTATATATATATCTATATAACACTACATCACTGAACTTGGGGGGTGTTCATACGGGTGCTTCATGTTTGAAGATGTCTCTACCCTATTGTCTATGATTGGACATTTGAGAAGTCAGATGTGATTTTGATTACAAGATATCACAGCTTGTGTTAAACCATAGTTTTATAGACTTTCAGATTGCATGCAGATCTCCCTGGTCTGGCCTACTGGGAGTGTGCGGGCAAAGTTTCACATCAAATCGGTCCATCTGTGCCGTTGATTACCTGTCTCTCAAGACAGGTCCTGCAATATGCATTGAGGATCTGTCACCACTAAAATCCCCCAAAACGTATTGGATTAAATGTAAACACAGGGCACCTGGATGGAGCGGACTGATAATTTGCATAAGGGAAGTGAAACCCGATTTCCTGTTATGCATGGAGTAAAACTGGCATGCCCCCACTTTTTACCGAATGAGATAAAAATGCTAAGCAGCAAGCACAAAGCAAGTTTAGAACACCCAGAAGTACATGTGTATCTAACAGTTCTGGCTACTAGGTCAATAGTATACATGATGTGACACGAAGGAAAGCCAAGACATGGCTTGAAGGTTGATATATTTCTTTCTCACAGTGAGACATTCTTCGCCACCTCTCCATGCCCTCTCAGGCTACTAGCTTGGAGCAGCTCGATCTCCGGCTCCTCTTGGCACCGAGTCAAAATGCCCTCGAGCGAGACACTGAACCCTTAACTGCTAAGTGCTAACCCTACTGAACATCTAATGAGCAGGTTGGTGCCAAACACACCGTCCCGTCGGTGTGTATGGACTAATGTAAGCTTTGGATAGAGGTGAGATATTATAAAGACACAATTTACCAAAATTACCTATTTCCATGTGAGCACTTTCACATGGACACATTCCATTAACCTGCTACATTCTACTTGGACGGTAGATAATTCATGACCATGCTACATTTCTAGTACTGAGTTGTAGCCTATTGCTGCAATTTTCAACAACACAATTCTGTTCCAGCGTAGGAGTTGAAAAATCTCTTCGATTTTGTTCTGGCTAACACAGCAGAGAGTGTTTTTTCTTCATCTCCTCTTAGCCACCGGCACTGCTGTCTGCCACCTAATTGGTGTTTTTTCTGAATAATGGCGTGAACTTTATCTTTGCTGCCACCAGGCCAAAGGCCTCCAGAAACCGCTAGTGTGCATGCAGAGATAAAAACAAGCGATGCCAAAGCCAAAACGTGAATATCATGCTTAGTAATGAGCAATGACCAAGGGCCAGGGGGGTGTGGGTGCATGAGCAGGCAGGTGTATGCCCTTATAGTTTTAAGTGCACAGGCACACACACAGTGGTGCACATTTACTCAAGTACTGTACTTAAGTACAATTTTGAGGTACTTTTACTTTACTGGAGTATTTCCAATTGTCTTTTACTTCTACTCCACTACATCTTAGAGGCAAATATTGTACTTTTACTCCACTACAATTATTTGAAAACTTGAGTTACTAGTTACTTTGCAGATATAAATTATTACATTATAAAACATACATTACGGTAACCACTTTAGCCTCATTTTATACCTAGAATATTTGAAAATAGATCTACAAGCTCACAACGCGTCGCTATGCGACGCGTTGTGAGCTTGTAGATCTGCTATTTTCAAACATTTTACTACTTTTACTTTTGGTACTTTAAGTACATTTTGATACCAATACTTTTACTCAAGTACATTTTTAATTCTGGACTTTTACTTGTAACGTAGTACTTCTACATTGCAGTATTGATACTTTTACATTTGAGTACTTTTCCACCACTGCACACACACAGTGACATGCACATGACATGCAGCTACTGTACATGCTCACATAATTATGCAAAGCATGTACTCAGGGTTCAGGAATGCAAGAACCAAAATAGCCTGCAGGTCGACTACATGCATAATAACACATTGCTGTGGGTTTGAATATTAAACATGTCTGGATGTAATGTTGTAGAGGTTAAGAACCACCAGTGATGTAAAGTAACTTACTTCTACTCCATTACATCTCGGACGCAAATATTTTATTTTTACTCCACTACAATTATTTGAAAACTTTAGTTACTAGTTACTTTGCAGATATAAATTATTACGTTATAAAACATACATGAACCACTTTAGCCCTATATTATACCTAGGCTATTTGTAGCCGATCTACACTGTACACGTTCACAGCGCGTTGTGAGCCTGTAGATCTGCTATTTTCAAACAATATACATATACAAACCAACCAAACCAATAATTTGATGACCGGCAGCGGTTCTGGTAGGAGAGACAAAGAGTCTGCTTTGTGTCTCCTACCGGAACCGTTGCCAAATTATTGGCTTAGGAATGCGACAAAAACTAAAAAAATATCGAGGAATTCAAGTCTCCATGGGGTGAGTAATCGATAGGAAAAAAAGTAATTTTTTGGGTGAACTATCCCTTTAAGTTGGATGTGGGCATATGGGGGAGTGCTTCAAGTTAAGTGAGGACATGGAAATTGCTGACAGTGTAATCCAGGCTTGACAAGAGTTGGATTGAGTTGATACACACTGAATCAATCTGAGGGCTATCGCTGCCCTTAAAACAGATATAATAAAATCTCTTTTTGTCACACTTGAGGGAACATAAGGG
Organism: Gymnoscopelus braueri; assembly: GCF_963280865.1. Taxonomy (NCBI): domain Eukaryota; kingdom Metazoa; phylum Chordata; class Actinopteri; order Myctophiformes; family Myctophidae; genus Gymnoscopelus; species Gymnoscopelus braueri. The sequence goes on along the minus strand of NC_137604.1, from coordinate 52,327,682 downwards.
CTGAAATATTTTGACTTGTATCTGGCTTATTCACGCCATCCACTGCAGATTTAATTATGTGCCAATCGCAGGTGGATAAGCCAATAAATTCACAAGTGGACATGGTTTGAAATTGCTATTTGTTTGATTTAATTAAAGTGGGGAGAGAGACACATTTCAAAACAGCAGCAATGGAGCATACGCAAAACAATGAATGTGAGAGATGGTGTGAAGGTTGATTTGATACTTTAATAAACTGGCAGTATGCAACCTTGAAATGCCCCACTGATGTTCATAAAAACCATTCATCGATCCTGGGTTCTGCTTCAAAGACTATTTCTATTTCCATTTTTATTCCATCTGGGTGTGTACACCAGCCCTGAAAATTAGGTGAGGAGTTCACAGATGGGGGTTATGATTGACCTGAGACTGAAGCAATGACTTGTTTCAGCCGTATTAATGCCTGGGGTGTGTGAAGACAATTATGGTGGATGGAACTTTTCTCTGCGATTGAACAATTTTGATTGAAATCTCTCTGCATCCTTACAAGGCCACAATGAAAACTTGTCTTAAAGTTGAAGAAAGGAATAAATTAGTAATGAAAAACTTTTCTTAAAGTTGAACACAGTTACAAAGAGACATTACTAATGATTTGCTTTTTTGATCCAAGGGATTAACACAATCTAAATCCATCTCTCTATTCATCCATACATGTTGGGGATCAATCATTTACAAGAGTTCAGTTCACGTCGCTGGCAGATAGAGATCATCAGTGGCTAGAAATGATCAGTGGCTTTGAGCCAGTGCAGCAGATATCTAGTGTGGTTCAGTGGCTGCTGATATTATTTTTGTTTTATGTGCACCCTGAGATTCTTTGAGATGTCAGCTGAATGGGAAAGACGCAGCCTAATAATGTGTATTGAACCAAATACAGATTTTCTAGACACATTGCTCTTGCTCCCACTTCTCCATATTTACTTCATCAAGAATTCTTCATCTAGAATTTCTGATGATGCTGAGGTTCAACTAAACAAGTCTACCAGCACCTCATTATCTTGTCTTCCAACTGCTATTTGAATCTCATGTCTTCACATCAGCACCTACCTCTCCATGATAGGCCCACAGAAACATTCTGAGGCACAAGGACATTTGTCTGACTTGTCTGTTTGTTGACACGTATTTTGAACTTCTACTGAAAGTACTCCATTGCCATTCCACAAAGTATAATTTCAGCCTTTTAGAGTACATCACTTGTGGTTTCCTCATCGAGTGATTTACATTGAGTCACTGTAAATCAACCTGGAAGAGCATCAGATGAATTTAAATAAAACTGGATTCGGTATCTTGATATTCTGAAACAAATTTATTTAAAATGATTTACAACACAAACTGGCACCACTTAAGTTAAATGGTATTTTCCTGTAACTCTTTGAACAATTGCTTTTTGTATATACATACAAACAAAACGTCTCTTCAAAAATAAAATCATGCACTATTAGCAAGTTTAGAAAACACAAAATGAAAAAAGAAAATACAAATTCTGGCAGTTTGCGGTGTTCATATCCATCATAAAATCTGATACGAGTATGCAGCTGCCCCAAAGACACCGACCTCAAACAGTTTTAAAATTGATCAGCTCACGTTCATGGTATTGTATGAACAGGCGAGTATGATCAGAGATCAGTGCTACAGGTTAACTAGCCGTTGACGGCATGAGAACAATCCTTAACACTATTTCACCCTCAAAATATTACCCAGAAGGAGGGGGAGCTTGAAACAACCCAATAAAACCTACAATTATCATTAGAAATTCATTTCAACACCTTAACATCTCTTTTGTGCCTGGGCATCATAGTATCCCAGATGAGTCTTTTCACCCGTCTGTTAGCTTATTAGAGGTGTGCTTGTCTAGACACCAAACTGTGATGATCTGAGTGCAGAGACAGAAACTCACTTTTCTATCGATCGGTCACAGTAGCTGCTGGGAGTGCAAACCAGCCACCATTTTACAAACCAAATATGATTTATTTGAAAATGAATGGAGCCTCCAGAAACAGCTTTAGTGGCTGACAGTGTAGAAACACTTACCACCCTGCTCATGGTTGGGATTAATTTCCCAACCCACCTTTGTGGGGCTGAAACATTTCAGGGTTATATGGGAGTGAATTCCAAATTAACAGGACTGCTTTGCTTTTTTTCATTTATGCTTTAGCGTGCGTCAACACTTCGCATATGTCGCATGACACTTTTCCACCAGCACATAAATTAGCCTCATCATTACACATAAGGCAAACAACTCAAAGGACCCTATCTTGCACCCAGCACTATCCCTTGGCACTACCCGCTACCCGTTAATAACGTACAAAGCACTGTCCCCAAAGGTATCTTATGGCCGTGCTACCTGCTACATATTATGCCAACTCCGTTATTTGCGCTATCCCTAAAATTGCTATCTTGCCCACACATGTTTGGGAAAGCGCATAGTGCGTTTTCAGACCACCCGCTATGCTACCAAAGTCTGTTTGGTAGAGCGCACCTGCAATGGAAATATCGGGAGTTGGGCCGGGGCACAACAATTAGGAGTGAGTCTCCCTCACTCCTAATTGTCAACAAATCTCTGTGATTAAAATTTTCATTTTAATCAGCAGAAGTGAGTGTCAATTCCTTGTGTCAATTGTGTATGGTACTTCGTGCGGCTGCATAGTTATTGCACACTGTGGCACTTCTGAATAAAGTGATTGTGAATGTGATTGTCATTACAATTTTACTGTGCACAGTGCACACTGTGGTTTTATTAATGTAACGCCCAGACCACACCTATGCATAATGTAACAGGTAGCGCAGGTGTTTTAGGGATAAGGCTGGTGAACAAAATAGCAACTCGGCCACGGGAAACGCCCCTTGCACGATGCTAAATCCTCAAATAGTGGGTAGCACGAATTGGGCGCAAAATAGGGCCCAAAGAGTGGCTCCCAAATGTTGATGGTGGCAGTGTTGGATCATAGTGGAGAACTTTGCAGTGAGGTCTGACTCTCTTGCTTGACTGAATTTACTTCGTCCCGGTTAACTGAATCCAGTTTCCCATAGAGTTGTTCTGTATTGGTCGACATCAAAGCTAAACTACAATTTACACAGGTCTTATATTTGTACAATTTACAAACTAAGACATTTCCTTGGTGGGGACAGATGGGGACAAATGAATGACAGCTTTTCACTTTTTTTGCCTCTTTGCTACACAAAGTCATGGTTTGATTAAATAAAACATAAAATAAAAAATGTCAAGCAGGACTACACTGGGAGGAGTGGATGCGGGGGCGTATGTGAAGTTGAGTAATGAGAATTATTTCCACAAGCAGCACAGTAGTAGCAGCCTTGAGTCCAGGGGCAGGAAACTAACTGTGGCTGTCACATCTCAATTCATTTAATCATCATCCATTTTCACTAGCAAGCTGGCTTTTTCAGACAGGTACTTCAAAAGATGGTTTGTTACCCGCCCTAAAGCAAAAACTTTGGTAACAATTACAGTTACTTTCTCACACTGGCTATAAGCTGTACCAAAGCTAAAAACATGGATGTTCTAAACAGAGCTGCCTTTTTGCCATTTAGGTTTTGGTTGTCAGAGATGTTCATACCCCCATTGTTGGAATATACGGTATATACACTTTCACTTCATATCAATATTCCATTCACCATCCTGATTCCATTCACCATTTACATGACTGTCAAGTCTAACATTACTCTCTCAATCACTGCTTTAGAGTGTATGAAACTTTAAAGGCAAAAGAGTTGTTTGTACTTTTGAGGAAAATCCACTTCTAAAATTGACTGAAATGAAAGTGAACAGCAAGATATGGAAGAGAGGAGGAAGGGAAACGATTACAAAGGTATGGAGAGTACAGCAAGGAAGCAGACAACTAGCACACCCCACTGGCTGCATTCGTGCCTCCTGAGAAAATCCATGTTCTTTTCCCCTCAAATAACAAGCAAAATTCCTTGTGAATATGCTGAATGAATCAATAATTTTAAATGAGGGCAACAGGCATAGCAAATCGCTTTCTGTCTTGTGTGGTACAGGGAATCAAAAAACCTCAACCATAAAGTTAAGTGGTTAAGGATATCTAGCCCGTTTAGACATGAGGATGATTTTAAAAACGCCTAAATCCTAACTTGAGTTTTCAGAAAATAATTACGAAAATTCATGTTGCTATATACTGTAGATAGCAGGATATAAAATGACACAGATGCTTTCCCGGTTTCAAAGGTATAACATGTATATAATAGGCTTAATGGGCTAGAGGAAAGTCCTTGCAACTGAATGTGTTTTTAATTCATTTCAATGCAGAGAAAGTCTGAGTGAGTGGGAATGCTTTTTTTCTTTGAAGTCATATTTGAACACACACAAAAACAATATGACTTATCTTTAAATGTTAAATGAAAGTCTTCATTTTATATCAATTTGTCGAGAGGAAAAAGACAAAGGTTTTCTCAACGAGCTTTGAAGGCAACCAGAGGAGGACGGCTGTTGTCTTTCCTTCCCTGTCACAGAAATCAGAGCTTAAGTTGAAGGCGGAGGGGAGGGGAGGGGAGGGGGTGTGTTATTTTCCTGGGATTGGTGGAGGTGGTGTTTTAGGCAGGGCCGGCTCCTCCTGCAGCCACAGCTGTGGCGGTGGGAGCAGCGTTCAGGGCTTTCCCTCTGTGCCGCTGGCCTCCTCTCCTGCGTCCTCCACCTCCAGACTTGGGCTGTGCACATGAAGGGAAACACCAGAGGATCAGCTTAGGGGTGGTGGTGGTGGTGGGGGGGGGGACAAAAAGTCTGTTGGGTCCCCCAAAAATCATACAGGAGCAATAATGTGCTTTAAAGTGACGCGCTATGAGCTTGTAGATCTGATATTTTAACAGCCAACGTATAAATGGAAAAAAACGGTTAGAATGTTTGGGTGCCAAAACCATATATATACTTCTTTTCAAATACAGCTGTTGAGTGCCAAAACCGTATATATACCGTAAAAAAATAAATAAAAAAAAAATAAACATTTTTTTTTCTTTTTTTCCTTCACAGCACCAGGAGATATCATTTTTCGAAGATTTAGACTCCAATCCACTTCCAGGTTAACTTATGACTTCAAAAACCTGTATCTCGGCTCCTGTGTACTTTTTTTTTTAAAGGGCAAGACCACTTTGGTAGAGGTTTGGGTTGTGTAGTTACCTTGCCATGATGTAACTCCAAAGGTGGGCAAGAAATAAAAAATAATTGCTCCATTGATTAGAAATTGATAATTCAAAATATGCTCCTCATTGACATTGTACGGTAAAACAGCTCTCAAAGTCACTCTTTTAGCACATAAACGAACGCAAACAAAGTTGATTCAGACAATATAGAACATCACCAAACCCAAAAGTTTTTTTTTTAAATAAAAATGTCAACTTCGTACTGATTTTGCCATTTTTAATAAGTAGAAAACCTGGACTGGATCAGCGGATCCGGATCCAGATCTTCAAATAGTAAAATCAACAGGAAGTTGACATTTTTATTAAAAAAACAAACAGTACTGGGTTTGGTGATGCTCTATATTGTCTGAATCAGCTTAGTTTGGGTTCATTTATGGGCTAAAAGAGTGACTTTGAGAGCTGTTTTACCGTACAATGTAAGTCAATGAGGAGCATATTTTCAATTATCAATTTCTAGTCAATGGAGCAATTATTTTTTATTTCTTGCCCACCTTTGGAGTTACATCATGGCAAGGTAAATACACAACCCAAACCTCTACCAAAGTGGTCTTACCCTTTAACAATGTATTTTTAACTATTTTCAACTGGCTGCAAGTATGGAACGGATTACAGAATAATTTAAAAAAAATTCCCCCGATTGTACGAGACCTCTATGTGTGTAATGAGGGGATCACCGTGAGGACGGTGATCACTGAAAATATTTTGTGACTACTTGAAAAAGGTTCAAATTTTTTTTTTAATCCTGGCACTCAACGTATAATATTTTAATAAACCTCTGGCACCCAATGTGTTAACACATTTTGCTGGGGACCCCCAGGAATTCCCCCCAATGACCCCTGGGGGTTCCCAAACCCCACTTTGAGAACCAATGCTTAAAGAGAACAAGACAGAGAATTTCTCAGCTTCAGAACGTTTCTCAGCTAGGAAGTCTAAAATCAACTACATCTAAATCCACATTTCATCAAATCACAAGTGTGTGAGAAGATAAAAAAATAAGTCTTACAAAAAGTCCTGGCAATTACTTTGATAAAACAATTGAAGAAACAAGTGTAAGTAACAGGTGATTTGAATTCCATGTTCAACTTAAGTTGTCGGTGTGTTTTAAAGTCTCTGTATCCACAATAAAAGTATTGGCATCGGTAGCTACAAGTGTGCGACAACTCTTTTATTGGTACATGTAAAGCATTTTTTACTTTGCTTGCAACATGCAACAAATAAACAACAAGTAAAACTGTACCTACCACCAAACTGACAACCCAGCTGTAAAAACTAAAAGTCCCACGAGCGGTTACTTAAATGGTTTGCTTATATTATTGACAAGAGTTACATCAGAAATGCTCATTTCACTTCACAACAGTTAAGCTAAGCAACTCATCAATTCATGTTTCAATATCAGTTACTGTAAAACAAAAAAACAAACAAAAACTGCATGCCAGTTTACAGGTCTGATATTGCCTCCCTTAAAGTTATAATCCGGGACTAATTTTAATGAATAAAATGTTATTTTAACCAATCTATGTAGAGTAAGTTGAGATAAAATAATTAGCACATCTGCAGTGGTAGTGGAAGTGATCTCCTTACTCCACTGAGATTTTTTTTATTTTTTTTAATCATTTTTATCCCTCGATTTTGTAACCCTTTTTTTTCACCCGGTGCCAATTTGCTAAGTGATCCTGGGCACTACACTCCCCCCACCAGCCTAGGGAGGCCAGGGCCGAGCTCATGACTCCTTCAATGCATGAGAGCCAACTGACCTTCTTGTCACCTTACAGGGGGGAGTTTCCCTGGTTGGACGTAGCGCGTGGAAGGAACACGTTATTCCAACCAGTTCCCTTCCCCTCCATCAGGCGCCCCGGCTGACCAGGGGGGAGGCAGTATAGTGACCAGGATTACTGCATGTTTTTGTGAGGGTATTAACTACCCTAGGAGACACGGGGAGAACATGCAAACTCCACACAGAGTAGGCCCTTTCGCCAACCCCACCTAGGGTATGGGCGACACTGAGAAATTTTGACCCTGGTATCGCGTAGGACAGCGACTGGTTGACAATAAAGTTCAAAGCAGACAGCGCACCGAAATGTAACACTAGATGCAGCGCCATCTTTATTGCAGTTCCGACGTCGTTGCAATTACCTCTCTGCATCGGGAGAGAGACAGAACTTACGGATTATAGCTTTAACGATGGAAGACATATAGCTTCAACTATGGAAGACCAGTTTTACCTTGTTCTCTTTGTCGCCATCGTTACATAGTGTCTCCTCCTCTGCTGTTGTCTAACGCAGCACAGCCGAGAAAGAGTAGAAATGCCAAGCAGAAAGCCATGTTATGATGCGGGGAGGTTTAGATGTTAACATAAGAGATGGGTGAGGGAAAGACGGATGATATACAGGAGCGGTAGACAAACATTGGCAGACAGGGGGAATAATATATGTTATAGGAGAGATAATCGGTTTAAGGGCAGAGGGAAGAGGAGGTTGGGAATGAGACAAAAACACAGGTGGGTGACAAATCAAAAGGGAGGAGACAGAGGGAGGAGAGAGCAAGGAAATGAAAGATAAATTAGTTGGTGCACAGCAAGAGAGACAGAAAAGGAAGAGAAGAGGGTGTGTAGCAGTGCAAAAAACAGACGTTTTCCCATAATAACATTTATCAGTAGTATGCAGTGTGACTGTGGATGATGGCTATCTGCATCTATCTATGCTGCTGAGAAAAACTCCTACATGCTTATTCTGGTTTGCATGCAAAGGTTATGTTTTGTTCTACGACAAAACATAAACAATATAAATTGCATCCGATAATATCTCAGACCGTTTAGTAAAGAAAAAAAACGCAAAGTGTGTTGACTTGGGGAGATTATCTTGTTGAACATATCATGTGAATATCATAAGCCTGTGTTCGCTGTGCATTTTTACTTTTTTCTTAATCCATCTATAAATTCACACGACTTGTTTCTGTAGGCCTGTGTGTAGGGATGGGACGATAATCTATATTATCTTTTATCGTGATAAAAAACGCTCACAATAATCGTATCGCAGAGATTTTAACTAGTTATCGTGAAATTGTCCTCTATCATACACTAGGACGAATTAGCTTTTGTTGAGCTGCAAATTCAGTACAACTTCCACAAATAGCACTACAAGATCTACGAGCTTGTAGATCGGCTAACCCAAATTCAGTCAGACCGACGGTTGTTGAGAACTGAAAAACCACGCATGTTCGCGGGGTTTATGGAGGATGCACGGAATCTGTGCCTGTGGAGGACGGTGTAGGCATCGGTTTCTCTGATTGGCCTGGCCAACCCAAACCTTCGGCTTCACAGATTGGCCGAGCTTTGCGGCACGTTTGTGCCGTTACACCAATACAAGTGGTAGTGTGTACAATGGAACTCTGTGGGTTATCCATCTCCCATTTATGCCCATGTACAGGGATCCCTGTATCTCCATATTTGGTCAATCGGTCATAAGGTAGTGGGTACCACACTGGGTACTCTAACAACGGGTACTCTGACAAGTACAACAGGTATTATTGTGTGTAGGTAGGGCATGCATTACAAACTTGCATGGTGCCTAGTTTATTCAAAACCCAATGCAAAAACTCCATCATAGGAAGTAACATCCAGGTTAGCCTACATAAGACTAGAAGTCATCACTATAAGTCTATGCAACTCTGCTTTAAGAGTAGATGCCTATTGGTTCAATCCACCCTCATTCTCATGGTATTTCTTATGTTTGTATGTATGGTTTTGCATATCATCCACTTAGACATTAATATCTCGGCATTAAAGCTTGAGCTCACCGGTAGTTCAGCTGAATTGGGGCTTGACGGCCGCATGCTGGAGCCAGATTCCTCATTGGCTGCAGTGCCTCCTTCCTTAAAAGCCTTCTTATTGCCCAGCATCTTAGCTTGCTGATTCCTGGCTGCCTGAGTGCTTACCGATTGGAGCAACTGAAACAAGAGTGCAGCCTGTATCAGCAAAGGATTTGTGTCTTATAAGCATCACATGACAAGGTTCAGACATGATTAATCTAATAGTCATTATGCTCTACTTTCATCTGAAAATAACTTCATTAAGTGCCAAATACATTTCATCATGACCCAAAGGTTGAGTCATGTCACATCACAAAACTTTCTGGCAATATGAAGCTTTATATGTGAAAACTGAGCTAAACGAAGGTCAAATAATCTATACTGGAAAAAGTAAACATAATATATATTATTTAAGTTTATGTCAAAAGCAACAACAAAAAAAGTCTCAACTTTGAGATGGAAAATCATCAAAAAGGTGACTCAAACACAATTAGACGCAGAACACAGTTCCAATCCAATGCTCTTAATTTAAAATGCGTTTTCATTTTCCATAGCCTTGGTGACTTTAGTGATACTACCCACAGGTCTGTGTCCCTCAAAGTCAATCTGCAGGCACTACAGTCTGTCTTTTATAGACACATCTTGCCCTGGACATAAAGCACAATCCTTTAAGAGCCTAATAAGTCCCCATGAATCTTATTGCCTTGTTGATGGTGTCAATAGCCTTGATGCGTCCTTCTCTGAGCACCAGTCTGAGGTCAATTTGCGGATACTAACCCATTTGTTTTATACCCTAATAACACTTTAACTATATTCCATCATGAACCCTTGGCTTATAGTCGTGTAGTAGCTTGGTCTGCAGCATACTTATCACATATTATAGCAGGATAGACTAGAGATACGCGGACGTTTTTAACAGCAAAAATGCAGAGGACAAAGGATGAGGCCGCACAGCTCTTAGCCACGATGCAAAGTTGAATTTAAAAAGAAACCAACGTTTCGACAGTGACGTTTTCCTCAGGGTTTAACATATCCGGGACAAAGATGATTGTGGATAATTACCAATTAGTTGGTCACTGTCAGTAATGGGTAATTATCCACCCCACCCATGCTGATGGGTAGATTGAGGACACTTCACCTTTGTCCCGGTCCCTTTATACAGGCATGCAAACAGCCCCGAGGTGAAAAAGGTGAAAACATTTTTTCGGGTCAGGTGTCACACAATTGCCCCATTTGGATTAAAAATGGCTAATGTAGCTGAAAAGCTACAAGTTTGCATGTCTGCTTTATAGGTGATGTGTTCATTAATTCTCTGTTAAACCCTGAGTAAGACTTCACTGTCGAAACGTTGGTTTCTTTTTATTAACTTTTTTTTTTTTTTTATCCCGCGATTTTGTGACCCTTATTTTTCATCGGGTGCCAATTTGCTAAGTAATCCTGGGCGCTACACTCCCCTCATCAGCCTAGGGAGGCCAGGGCCGAGCTCATGCCTCCTTCAATGCATGAGAGCCAACTGACCTTCTTATCACCTGACAGGGGGGAGTTTCCCCGGTAGGACGTAGCGCGTGGAAGGAACACGTTATTCCAACCAGTTCCCTTCCCCTCCATCAGGCGCCCCGGCTGTCATGGGGGAGGCGTTATAGCGACCAGGATTACTACATGTTTTTGTGAGGGTATTAACTACCCTGAGAGACACGGGGGGAACATGCAAACTCCACACAGAAAGGCCCTTTCGCCAACCCCACCTAGGGTATGGGCGCTGATGACGCGGAAGAGAAGACACGCCCCCAGCGCCCCCGGTGGGAATCGAACCCAGGACCTTCTAGCTGTGAGGCGACAGTGCTACCGACTGCGCCACCGTGCCCACGTTGGTTTCTTTTTAAATATACTTATTTTGCATCGTGGCTTAGAGCTGTGCGGTCTCATCCTCTGTCAATACTGTTACCTGCCGTGGCCAGCACCTCATCAACACAGGTGTGTGCTCCCTCCTCTGTGTTTGTCTAACAGCAAAAATGCAATCAAAATATTTGAACCGTAATGATCATAACCTATATTTACCCTCCATAATAGGGCCAACATGATGGAACAAAAGAAGGCAGTGCACTTACTGTATAGTACTGTTTTAAAATGTCTTTCCTTAGTTCAATGTTCAAAACACAAACAAACACCTTGATAAAAGAAACCATTTGAAACAAACAACTGAGCATAAACATCTTGTAAATATGTCCCAGAACATCCAGTACCTTGGTGATGGTGCCCACGGCTTTTGTACGTCCCTCCCTGAACACCAGCCTCTGGTCTAAGTGGAGGTACTCGGGGGTCTTGATGAAGCGGAAATGGACAGTGGCCTTGTCTCCTGTCCGTAGACACTCTCTGTTCATGGTCAGGATGGTCGCCGTCTGCCGGATGCTGCCACAGTGGACTGAGGCAAACACACAGGCAGAAAATTGACATTTAGATACCTTTTCTATTTTGAAAATCAGTGGTTCTTAACCTGTGCATTGGGACCTTCCAGAGGGCTACTGGATGATTTTCTACAGGGTATATGCTATGTTTGATGGAATATGAAAACACACATAAGCAGTGGTGAAAAAAGTACTCACATTTTTTACTTAACACATTGGGTGCCAGAGGTTTATTAAAATATTATACGTTGAGTGCCAGGATTTTTAACCATTTTTGAACCTTTTTCAAGTAGTCACAAAATATTTTCACACATAGAGGTCTCGTACAATCGGAGGAAAAAATTTTAAAACATTCGGTAATCCGTTCCATAGTTGCAGCCAGTTGAAAATACTTAAAAATACATTGTAAAAAAAAAAAGTACACAGGAGCCGAGATACAGGTTTTTGAAGTCATAAGTTAACCAGGAAGTGGATTGGAGTCTAAATCTTCGAAAAATGATATCTCCTGGTGCTGTGAAGGAAAAAAAGTATATATATATTTTTGACGTGTTTTTGAAAAACAATGTAAAAAAAAAAAACTTGTTCAGAACCCAATATATCATTATCTGAAGATTTGCAGCTCCATCCACTCCTTGTTTAACTTATAACTGAAAAAGGCTGTATCTCGCTTCCTAAGCACTTTTTTTTAACCTTGAAAAATTCTCTGGCACTGGGACAACATAGCCAGAAATAATTCTGGCAATTCTGGCACTCAGTGAGTTAAGTGCAGTACTTAAATAAATGTACTCAGTTACTTTCCACCACTGCACATAAGTAATGTTCTTGGTAGGATGCTCTTTCATGTTTACACAGAAAGTGTACACAATTCTGCACACCTTTCCATGCTGCTTTGAGAGCCTCTGATGACACACATTATCTGCCATACATACATTATCTGCCATACGTATCCATTTGTTTTGAGCCATTAAATCATTTGCACAGCATGGCTCATAGGGGCTGAGCCGTTTAGTAGAGGGTCTATGAGTGTGTGTTGCCACTAACCCATGGCCTGGTATCTTGGCGATATCGTGGTGGGGTGGTGAAGGACCAGGATCTCAGCCTCAAACTCCCAGGTGGCCTGTGGCGTTAGCTTGGGGGAGATCATCACCATGCCTTTCCTTATGGATGAACGTTTGATCTGAGAGAGGGACCATCAAAGGAAGATCAATGAGAAAGTTACGTAGAGAACGAACGAGGGCATAAGGAAGAGAAGAAATAAACACAGACATTTACAAACCACCAACTTCCTCTGGGCTTATCCCTAGGCTTTGTGAAGAAGTATTTTATAAGGCTGTGCTTAATGTTATAACAGCAGAGTATCTGTGTTTAAGCACATCTGATAGCTTTCTATGGTACCTCTGAGACTTGCATCACTGGGTTTATCAAACATTTTACCTGGCAAGTCGACTGATAACATTATTTACAACAGCCTGAGGAAACTTCCCAGTGCTGCTGCTACACAGAACAGTGAAGGGTTTTTATCACCCAAAAAAAAGAAAACAACCCTTGAAAATGTACATATACATATAATTTATTCAAAGTAATGATCAAATTATGTCACAGAAAATGTATCACAAGCACCTGCATACCAGTATGAAGGTACAAACCTTTTTGAGGGCGAAGGAGGCGGTCTGACCTCCGCGGACCTCTCTAACGGGCATCCTCTTGCGGTGGATGGATTTCACAGCAATAGGGATGAAGGTGCCCAGTGGGTCCGGGCCTAACAGCAGTGTATCATTGAGCCGAATTAACCCGCGTAACGTCGTCCCCGACACTACTGTGCCCACGCCCTGCAGACAGAACATACGACACATGCTCAACATTTATGGTGTAATGCAGATTTTCGGTGCAGAGTGAAGTGCACAAAATGCCAACCTGGCTTTATGTTACTGCAACAAGATCACCAAAACAACAAAAATAAATCTCTGTAAACGGCAAATTACAAGTCAGTCCGCTTTCAGTGTCATTCCATGACACTGAAAGAGAAGGAAACTGCTAAAAAGGAAACTGAGACTGGAAAGAACTTTAAGTAGTAGTACACGTCATGTGCTAGAGAGAAAAGACCTCAACGTAGGTACATGTCCACATGCATGTGTTTCAGCTTACGTGCCCAGTACATAGGGGTGTGTGTGCGCATGCGTGTGTGTGTGAGAGAGAGACGTACAGGTACAGAGTATGTGTCATCTATCTGGAACTCGGCAGGCTCATCATCGCTGTAAGTGGTCCTGGAGGAGAGCAGATTGAGGAACATCTTCAACAGCTCCATGTTCTCCCCCGTGACATTGGAGATCTGAAAGATTGGACACATCCTGCAGAGAGGGTAAGGCAGGAAGAAGGACAGAGGAGGAGCGGAGGGGAATATTTATTACACATGACTGTTTCAGTTACTTTCTCTCCATTTTCTCTCCTTCCGTTTCGCTTTGGCTTCATTTTGTTTCTCTCTCTCCGTTTTTTCACCTCGCCTCTCATTCCTAGGTTTCCTTAAATTTGTATCGATTGAATACTTTATTAACAGTTTGCAAAACGTACAGAGGTTATACACTAATGCTAAAAAGGATAACACAAAAAGCCCTGAGGACTTGTTTCCATTGCGGTCCTATGTATTCAATTCATCAAGACCCATCTCGTTTTAACCCATTTAGACCTGAGGCCGATTCTAAAAACGCCTTCTAAATTCTGACCTACATTTTCTGAAAAACTTAAAAATATTTATTCAAAAACTACAACAAATGTATGTTGCTATATACTGTACATAGCAACAACAACCCTAAAAGGGGTTCCCGTTCTGAAAGGTAGTTACAAATAGGGGTTCCCGCCAAAAAAGGGTTAAATCAATGAAGTATCTCTATCCTATCCATTTCTGTCCCCATTTTAAATTCTCTTGAATGTCTCCAGCTTCAGTCGATGTCTCCGAGATGCTTCCTCTGCGTTCTCGCTTCCTCTCACCTCTCAGAGCTGAAGTTGGAGGCTGTGACGATGACATCATCGTGGTTCTGGACGAGCACCGGAATTTTTCTGCAGCCTGGCGACTTTAATAACCTCTGTAATAACTTCAGTGTCTCTGCACACACACACACACACACACACACACACACACGGGCAAAATGAATGTCTGCCACTAAACAAACAGTTAAATAGAGCTGCCTTCATCTGCAGGGCTGGGTTTAAAAAATTAGCCACATTACTATTGAGTGGATTCTTGTATAGTGCTGATTTTGGTTTAGTGGGGAGTTCATTAAAAGGGTATTGTAAGATGTTGCAAACGTTCCAAATATTGGATTAATTCAGTGGCCTCTCCATTTATCTACAACTTGAGGTACACCATTATATGAGAATAATAAGCTTGATTAGTTCCCACTGTACTACAGGAAAGTGCTTTACTGTATAATTGCGCTTTCAAAAGAGATATTGTGTAAAGTATTATTCATTTAGAAGTGGTATTAATATACATGTTTCCAATGATCTTAAATGAGACAAGTTCATATAAGTTCATTACGCTGAATTGTTAGGCTTATAGGGGCAGAACGATTAATGGCCTTCAATAGTAGGGTGAATGGACAATTACTACTACTGTAGCTTGTGGAAAGTAAGAGCATTACACCCCAACTTACATCATAAGATTTGGTGAGGACATGCTTTACAATCTAAGAAAGTATATACTGAATTCATCCAGTGTCTCATTACAGTGTGTTAATCTGCCATAATTTCTACACACACACACAAGTGTGAGCCAGATCAGATCACATATGTATTATGTGCCGTGTGTGTGTACACCTCGCATTAACCTACATTTTCCCTTCTATCCAGATACAGATTGCATTTTAGTGCAAGGTGTATTAAAGGGGTGAAATGGATGGTTACTTTGAACACCACTTAACTTAAACAGCACCAATAACCAAATATGTCAGGACGTCGAAGTGCGTCTTTACCTTGTAGGATGTTGGCCGGACACATGTCTATTTTAGTGACCACTACAAACACGGGCACGTTGAGGGCAAGTGCCAGGCCAAGGTGCTCTTTGGTCATGCCAACGATGCCAGCATTGCTGCCAACCTGAGAGAAGGGTTGGTGGGATGGTGGAGACAAACAGAAAAGGAGGGTGAGAGAGGTAGTTAATTTAACTGTTACAGACGCTTTCATTTCAAACACTGGAAATCTATATTTATATACCCTTTACATTTTAACGGGTATATATAAATAAAGTGGAACAGCCTTCCTATCGACTTAAAGTAGCACACCCAAAACATTTTCTATCAATTCAACAGGCTTAAAAACTTTATTTAGGAACGCCCTTTCGTGTTAAATTGTTGTGTAACTAATGTGAACAATAGCCCTTTGTACTTGACATGTTTAAACCCTGTTTTTAACCTTCTATGATTGATTACATGTTTTAACTATGTAGCACTCCCTATGAACTCAGTCCCTAAAGACATTCTTGGAGGCAGCCATTGTGTTGCAATGTTGCGAACTAAATTATTTCTACCTTATAGACCGAGGGGAAATGGCAAACCTTATGTAACAGGTGTCGACAAGTGCAACATCCAGTGGCTGAATGTTGTCTATTGCCCCTTTAATATAATGCACTAATACATTTTCAATGAGATATCTGCGGGCAATATTAAGGCAGAGGTTCAAGCAGGCACAATACTGTGAAACTGTCACGGTCGTGCTCGTCTCAAGTACGAAGATGAATTCCATGTGGACTGACCAAACACTGACCCCCTCCCCACTTCCCATTCGTCTGCTCTCACCATAAGCATGCAGAAGTCAGGCAGGTGCCCCGTCATGCCAAAGACGGTCGTCTTGAGGTATTTCTCGTGGCCGGCCAGGTCGATGAAGGTTATGACCTTGGAGGACTTCTCACAGATCTTTGTCCAGTCCAGGCTGCCCCCGTGGCTGTCGGGCTTGTTCACCACCTGAAGGGGGCAGCAGACAGGCCTTGTGGTTACAGAACATACATTACTAACGTGACCATCAACGGCCTTTAGCAAGAAATGGAATCCCGCTCTGCTCACCGACTGCAAGAGGATCGTGATTGTATGGCAAAAACAAACCCACCAAAGAAGAATCAGACAATCAGACAGAATAAGACTAGACGAAGTAGAATGATTTTCTAAAGATGGAAAATCGGACAATCAGAGAGAAAGATAAGAGAATGCTTTAAAAAGAAAGAGACAGACAGAGAGTCAGAGAGAATGATGATTCACATAATCAAAAGTAGCAGGGGCAAACTGGGATGAAGGTCTGAAAAGATAACCTGCCAACTACTGAGAGGGAAATGAAAATTCTGTGTTCTATCTTTTCAAACAATAGACAGCTCATTGATATGGACAGAGATTTAAGTGGGTACCCAGTTTTTGTACCCAGGTCTGTCAGTAAAAGCTACTGCTATTACAATTCAACTAAAATATTTTTGAATATAGCAAGTTTCTTGATGTCGTGTGTCATGTCGTGACTGCTCAAACAGCAGACTAAAATCCATCAGCCGTTGTCTCCAGACTCAGAGGAGGATAAGGCAAATCTCCAGTCACCTATTCCTGGTTAAAATGAGTAAGATAACCGCCAGGGCTAAGTACAAAGCCTTATGGAGCAGATAGCCTCTCTGGGCTTGGTCGATGTCCACAATTTAACATCTCTATATTTCGAAAATGTGTAAAATGTTGCATATGGCAACAAATAGTGATATTTATCGAATATCAGCCTAAGACCAGCGGTCTCCCTTACCTGTCCCTCTTGGTCAAAGCCCAGGATGTCATTGCCTACACTGCTGGTCCTGCCGCTCTCCATCTCGTGTTTGTGTCGGAAGAGCTTCTGGCGGGCAAAGCCCCTGCCATTGTCCAGCTCGCCATGGGTCAACACTCCCAGGAGCGTGCTCTTACCGGCGTCCACGTTCCCCACCACCGCTACCCTGGTGGAAGTAAAGGGACAAGGAGTTACACAATAGACACAATACCCGATACTGATAGGCGATTAAGAAAGTTACTTTTTACTGTCTGATCTGAGTGTTTGATGAGAAAAATATCTTCAGATGATCTGCTGCTAGCGTGTTCCCTCCTGTGTTCTGTAGACCTTCACCCTCTGTTACTTTCTTTCCCCTCAAATATTGAGTTAACCGGGAACGCATCTGTGTCATTTTAGATTTGAGCTATAACCATTATTTTTAACTTTGGCTATTCAAAAATAGCAGATCTACAAGCTTGTAGCGAGGTAGATCTTCTATTTCTGAAAAATATTTTTGTGCACATTTTGAGCACGGAGCATTATGCTCCTTGTGAGCACGACAACCCGGGTTCGAATCTGACCCGTGTCTTACATGTTTGTTCTCTCCCTGCCCGTGGTTTCCCGTTTCTCTACAACAGGGAGTGTCAAACTAACTTTAGGTTGTGTGGTCAGATTGGTTAAAGTATGACTTTATGCAGGCCAGTTATGTTTGTATTAATTCTGTTGTTGCTGTTGCAATATTCCGTAACATCAAACAAAATATAAACATTAAACTTTCCTTTACCTCAAATCACCCGGCGGGCTGGTAGTGTAGTGTGACACCCCTGCTATTCTCTGACCTATCTCAACAAGAAAATGCCAAAAATAAATCTTAAAAAACCCAGCTCCACTTCATTGCAAAAGATTAAGTTCCATTTGTCTTCTCTGTAAATAGGGTAACTGGAGAATTCTGCTGAGGAAACTTACAAGATACAGTACCATGAAAATGCTGATGTAGCACCTCTTGATGCAATTCTATACCAGTTACAGAGAACACGCAAACATGCTGCCTTGACCTCTGAAGGCCCCAACTGTGATTTTATTCAGCCATGTAATCTTATTGCTGAATACTTTAGCATGTTTTGTTGTTGTTAGTTTTTTTTACAAATGTATTACTTTACATATTAGATACGTGGAAGCATATATGCAAAAATAAAAAAAAGCCTTCACGAGTGGAACTATATTGATTTGCTGTATTCAAATTACAATACAGCTTGTCAATTATTGCAGGTACAAAAGAATTGGCTTGGCATTGAGTATCCTAGTTCAACATCAGCTTTGTGAAGGCCTCATCTTCCACAATAGAGATCGGCTGCCCATTTGTGGTGATCATTTTGACCAAGAACCTGGTCAAATTTTGCATCACTTTTTTAAAAAGTCCATAATGATGTTTGCTGTTAAGTAGTTGGGCGTTAACTGACTTTGCCGCTGCTAGCATCACTTGATGTCACTGTCGGGTGACATCAAGTGATGTCAGCATTTCCAGTGCTGTGGGAGTAAACCAACTCATTAACGCAAAGTTACATACACTGATACATACACAAGATACTGTCTTGCATGGAACTTTCGTATCCACCTATATATTATGTACACTTTTGTGTCATGGCTGTCACAACTGAATGCCCCCCCCCCCCCCCGCGCACTCAATAAAGTTCAATCTAATCTAATCTAGTCTTGTCTTTAGTGTAAACTGTGAAACTGCAGTCATGTTTTGTTTACAAAGTCGTCGTTCGTAGTTCAGCTATTGCCCCCCATCTGACCGTTTGATAAAATGACTGATTATATGGGATTCAGGGGATAAAAAGGTTTGTTTAACATTGTAATGTTACAAATCACAACACAAGTGTAACAAAATCTTTGCGAGACATTTTGAGTTAAGAAAGTAACAAAAACAAAGACACAAGTCAAACTATTCTGGTTAATATCCCTATTCTGGAGCTTCCTGGTTTTATGACATAGAATGTTTATAGTTGTAACTGGGTGGATGGGTGGTTACACTCTAAAGAAGACACTAATCCCCTCTCTCTTGAATTTATTAACCTTTACTTAAACAAGGGACGGGTTGCTATGTGAGTGTATTGCACACATACACTCACACAACTCCACCCATCTTCCCATTCATAAAACTATGCACAAGCAAACACCGCACCTGCTCAGTACAAACAACAACTCTGTGGTCACTAGAGCAGCCACACGGGAGCAGTGGTGTAAAGTAACTAAGTACATTTACTCAAGCACTGTACTTAAGTACAATTATGAGGTATTTTTTACTTTAGTGGAGTATTGCCAATTTTCAATACTTTTACTTCTACTCAACTACATCTCTGAGGAAGATATTGTACTTTTACACTACTACAATTATTATTGTAGTAACTTTAGTTACTTTGCAGATATAAAATATTATATTATAAAACACACATTAACCACTTTAGCCCTATTTTATACCTAGGCTATTTGAAAACAGCCGATCTCCAAGCTCACAACGCGTCGCATCGCGACACGTTGTGAGCTTGTAGATCGGCTGTTTTCAACCATTTTAGTACTTTTACTTTTGGTACTTGAAGTGTATTTTGATGCCAATACTTTTGTACTTTTTACTCAATAACATTTTGAACACAGGCCTTTTACTTAGCAACAGAGTATTTCTAAATTGCGGTATTGATACTTTTACTCAAGTAAAAAAATGTAAGTACTTTTTACACCACTGCATTGGAATAGCATCTGGAAGGATTCAGTGCCACGTGACCCGAGACACTATGAAACATTCAGGTCACAAGGTTTTTTTTCTGTACCTGACTTCCAGGAAATCCTCTTCCCCCACTCGCCGGCGGATCAGGTAGTCCCGTACCCTTCCCCCGCTGTCTGTCCTCTCCCTCAGGAGGATCAGGTCGGCACCGATCTGCTCGCAGAGCGAGTGCACCGTCGCCACCGACGCCTCCATGTCCTTGTCATCCAGACCATAGTCACCACCGTCTAGGGGGGGTGGGTGGGGGGTGGCAAAGAGAGGACTTTAGAACAGGAATTCTCAACCTGAAATTCATTTCATATCAAACTATCAAACTGGGGTTTGGGCTGTCATGATTACAAATTCAAGTTGACGATTAATTGTCACACAAATAATTGCCGTTAACGATTTCATTGTGTTTTTGGCATTGAACATTGGAACATATGAATACAAGGTTTTTAGGCTTAATAATCACAAATTGCACAGGGCATATATGACAAATAACATAAATATACAAAAGGTAGCTGATCTGCTATTTCTGCTTTTTTATTATTTGAAAATGTGAACATTTTTCAACATGGAAACGATCATGAAAAAAATTATTGCGATTATCTCAAATAATTGTAAAAAAAACCACTGTAAAATGTGGACTCCTGGTGGTCCCCCGAAGTTGAGAACCAGTGTGTTAGAACAAGGAGAGGAAGGGAAGTATGGATGGGGGGGGGGGGGGGGGTAATAAAGGTCGGTTAGGAAAATGTGGAGTGAAAGAGGAGCAAAGGATGAATGATGCGTGCATGAGCATGATGAGAGATGGAAAAAGGAGGTAAGACAGTAACAATATGAAACATAATGTGAACAGAATGGAGGAGAGAGGATGAATGGAGGGAATGGTAGGAATGAGGGAAGGGATGAGACAAAGACAGCATGCAGGAGGAAGGAGAGGAAAAGAGCAACATGGCATAAGGATTGAGGTAGAAAAGGGGAGTGGATGTGGGTCAGTAACTATACAATGTAAACCACAGCGCCTCTCCAAAATGACGGGATAACAACCAGTTACCCCTTTACTCAGCATTTAAGTCTATCTCCACTAAATGTCTTCAGATGTAATCATAGTGAGCAGTGACACTGCTCACTTATAGTCGATGATACCGTAACACATTGTCACAGAGGTTTTTCACCCTATTTTATAAATTGTTGCATGATGGTGTCATGCAGCGGAAATAGCCAGTGGTGGAAAAAGTACTCAAATGTTTACTTAAGTAAAAGTATCAATACTGCAATGCAGAAACACTCTGTTACAAGTAAAAGTCTGGTGTTCAAAATGTACTTGAGTAAAAGTACAAAGGATTTAATTAGGTATGACTGTGGAACAATACCTCCAAGAACCCTTTCCCATTTCTCACAATATGCCCATCAGAGACCACTTTCTGATGTCAGGGTACATTGAGAGTCACTCACTAGGTTGACAAAATGCTGACAGGGGCATTTTCATTTCATAAAGATATATAATTTCATATATATTCTTATGGGGGCAGTATCATTTGAGTTGAATATAATATTGGCCTAATGTTGCATAAACATTCAGTCTTGCTAGCAGTTAGAGTCAGCCATTCAGCAAACCTAACCATGTTCTCAGATAAACCGTCTCAAAAAGACCAACAGCAGTTGGTAACATTTAAAGCCAATTCTCTACCAACTTCAAATGACACAAAAGTAAGTATATCCATAAGAGATTACTCTTCCCCTTGGCTAATTCCAAACCAGTGCATTTAGTCCCGTCTATGGGCTGGAAGAACTATTTGTTCCCAACAGATCTGACTCGTCCCGCCCATCTAAATGTAAATAAATGTAACTGACCTAAGGCTACTACTATGTCAATATGAGCACTTGACAGTTGACACGTATAGCCTGTCCAAGCTACCAACAGGGAGTTGCTGGCTAGTGACAGTCCAAATGCAGAGCTGGGTAAGACAAGACCCTTTTCACACATGCTCTTTGACCTTAACAGGCCAGATGGGTCAGACATGTTGCTGCGGTGGGCAGAAAATTGGCACCTGTTGACCAACAAAGCCCCTTGTGTGTTTGTGTGTGAGCTTTGTGGGAGTCAGAAAGAATAGACACTAAACGGCAGACAAATGGGGTCAGCTCAGCTGTCAGGGAGCACAAATTGGGCCTACACTGACCGGCAAAGAATTGAGTTTTCTACAGCACATTTTGAGCATCAAATTGCATGACTTTTCCCTATGGGATCCATGACATAAAGCAACATTTGCACTGCCATTATTTGTAAGCAAACAGTAGCTATTCTTTCTGAAGGCAGATTTATATGCCTAGCTGTGGCTGATACCCTTTTCTGCAAGCCATCGCTGTGGTGCTGTAGTAAACACCATTTGACGGTTCATTTGCATTGTATAATCTAACTTGGCTGGTAAAATAGGCTTATATACCCTTTTGCCACACTGACTGGTTAATGATACATTTCCTACAGTAGCAGCAAGTAACTCCTGGAATAACGCACAGCCATATAGTGATCGTGTTACTACGGAATCTGACACTGAACAGCTTGACGCCTTACCCCGATAGTATATTTTATAGAAACAGTCCGCACTCACAAGGTGAATTTTCTTTTAATTTTCTTATTTACCGCATCAGCAGTCTCTGACAAATGGACTATTGACAGTAGAGCACGCTCATGTTGGGACTTCTGTCCCCTTTGGATATTGTATATTTTGACAACTACATACTGGGTAATAAGGGTTAAAGCCCAAGCATGGTTGAGGTGTCAGTATGGTGCACGTGGCTAGTAGTTAGTACCAATACTATAGTGTAGGTGAGTAGAGGCATAATTATTAGTGTGGTAGGTGAGTGGGTAGTTTACTAGAGGCTCTTTACAGGTGTGTGTGTGTGTGTGTGTGTGTGTGTGTGTGTGTGTGTGTGTGTGTGTGTGTGTACTAGTATGTGAGAGGTGGACCATTTCTCAATCTGCTCACCTGAGCCCACTCCCACCACATAGATTGTCTCCCCGCAGCCTTCATCCATCCGCTCCCTTAGTTGCCGTAGTAACGAGTCATACTGTTCTCCTGTTGGGCTGACCAGAACCAGCTAAAGGATGAGGAGGACAAGAGAGAAAGAGTTAAAAACCTAAATGCTAACCACAAGGGGATAAATGTTCAATGTTCTGCTTTATTTGTACATCTTGTGTTCAGGTACATAAGAGTAAAACTTTTTTGGGGGGGGCTTCCGTCACACAATGCAGCAGCATAGATAAACAACAACAATAATAATAATAATGATACAAAACCGTACAAATATTTGAGAGTATGAAAACATATGTGCATGTGCATATAATCTTGGTATATTGTATACACCAACAGCATTTTTTTTGTACATTAGCTGCCACCTAACTTTGTGTAAAAAAAACTTCACAGTACATTCTATACACAGCAGATTGGGTAGGTACAGGTAGGTGGTATTGGTAAATGTTGGATTTTCTGTGATTCTGGTGAACAGAAAGCACTTTTTACATGAAACCTTTGTATTTCATTGCTCAAGGACAGGTGGCATTGTGAACATAACTGCCAGCTGGTCACCGTTGAGAGAGAGACCAACATACGTGTCACGACTTTGATGTTTGATTGCAGAGTGCAGACAGACATCATCACAAAACATGCAACGTGTCCAACAATCCTTGCAGCAGAGATGATTGCCGAACAAAAACAACTGCACATTGCATTCGTTTGCGCATCAAAAATCCGTATAAGTATGTAATGTATACCCTCAAGGGAAACTATAAACTTTATCGTAGCAGCTAAACCAGTGTTGCCAGATTCTGCGAGAGAAATGGGCAACCAGGTCTATGAAAACAAGCCCAAAAGAAGCGACTTAATTAGGCTATTTGAAAATAGTCGACTCACAAGCTCACAACGCGTCGCGCTATTTTCAACAACAACAAAAAAACATTTTAACGACACAAATAAAAAAAAATCCAGGTGGGGGTCTGTGGACAAATACATCTTCATTTGGGGGTCCATGCCATGAAAATGTTTGAGAACCACTAGCTCCATTAAGAACCTCTCACTCCAAGATGATAGCGGAGTGAGAGGTTCTTAATGGAGGAGAGAACCACTGTTTTTTGATTGATTGATTGATGTAGTTTATTTAGAAAGACATGAGAATAGTACATGACAGTACATAACAGTACATGGAAGTACAAATTCACAATACAAGGTCTACTAAACTGGAAACCCTCATTAAGCATAACGCTTGTTTAAGATGAGAACCCCATGCACACAAATCATGATGAAATATAAGAAATTTACAACAACATTAAGTAAACAAGCTCAAATAATAAACTGCACTTTAGAAACAACCCCAAATAAGCAACTACACTTTAGAAACAACCCCAAATAAAATAAGCAACTACACTTTAGAAACAAGCCCAAAAAAAACGCAACGAACAAGCAACTTTACAGAAGAAACAAGCCTAAAGTCGCTTATAATAATCGGACATGGCAACCCGGAGCGAGACCCCCATAAGGCCTACCTTACTGCTGAAGTCTAGGTGATCCTCGGCCTCGCCGTTGGTCCCTTCCCCGTCCTCTAAGCCCTCTCCTCCGGCCGGGTCGTTCATCCCACAGCCATGGTCTGGAGCGAACATGCAAGCTGGTACTATTATGGACTCCGTGTCCGCTGCACCAGCAGGGACTAATCCCGGTTCTGTCGCCGTTAACGACGCCATTTATTCCCCCAAAAAACCTTAAGAAAACACAAGTTACGAAATAAATGCAAGAAAATAAACAAAAACAAAAATACCTTAGCTTTAGCTTTATCGGCTAATTATGACCATTAGAGGCAGCTAGCTGATGCTAAGTAAACAAACACCGAGCTTACATACTAACCCAGAATGGAACGTTAACGTACCAGCTATATTTTCTACTTATATTGTATCTGAGCTTAATTTGTTATGGAAAATCTATATGAAATACTTTAGCATACCAGAAGTATAACTGGTGAGCTAACTGTGTAGCTGCTGTTAGCTTCGATTTGTGTTTGTGTACGCTAGATGTGTGACACGCCCATATATGAAATACACACATTGGATTGGCTACGGTACTTTAAACTCCACCCTATCGTGGAGATCCGTGACCTTGTTTTTGGCAGCAGGTGGCATGCTTTTTCTTTTTTATTATATAATATGAATTACAACCACTGGTTGTAATTTACCACACAATTACAAACAAAAACAAACATCCGCAATGGTAACCTCTGTGTTAAATTGGCAATTTCTTCCAAAATGTAAGTAAAGTAAAGTATACATGATTAGAACATGCTTAAACATTCGACAATTGTGGTCTAATATTTCTACAAATTGCTACAAAACCTGTATATCCAGTCATTTTGGGGCATAAACAAGAAGTTGAAGGATACAATTAAGTCTGATAATGATCAATAAGCTCAAAGCAATAGGTTTTGATGATACGTCGGTGAACTGGATGAGATCCTACCTGGAAGGGAGGGAGCAAGTGGTGGAAGTAAACGGCACCCAGTCCCCTCCCCTCCCAGTGACTTGTGGTGTTCCTCAAGGAAGTATACTAGGACCTTTACTGTTCCTGATATATGTGAATGATATGTCTTCAGCTTGCGACTGCAAACTGTTCCTGTTCGCAGATGACTCGGCTCTGCTGGTCTCGGACAGGGACAGGCTGCAGGTTGAGAAAACTCAGCACTGAACTCAACAAGATCTGCATCTGGCTCTCCGACAACAAACTTTCATTACACATGGGTAAAACTGAATCCATCCTCTTTGGGTCCAGTCCTAACCTTAGCAAGGCTGAGAGTTTCACGATCAAAGTGGGTGATGATGTTATCACAAGAAAGGAGGAAATTACCTACCTGGGTTCCATCTTGGAGGCAAACCTCTCCGGTAACAAAAACGCTGAAAGAGTGATCAAAAAGGTCAACCAAACAACACGCTATTTGTGGAGGATTGATCGTCTAGTCAGTAAGAATACTCTGAAGATTATTGCAGGGGTCCTCATACAAGGTCATTATGATTATGCATGTACTTCATGGTATCACAACACCTCCAAGGCCTTAAAAACAAGGCTCCAAACATCCCAAAACAAACTTGTAAGGCTACTTCTTGGTCTCAATCACAAAACCCATCTAACCCCTGCTCATTTTGCTAGGATTGGATGGCTTAGGGTTGAGGACAGAGTACAGCAACTTGCTATGGGCCTGGTCTTCAAGATACACCACAACATTGGGATCCCCCTATATTTGTCAAAATACTTCCAAAATGTCCATTGTATAGTCCATGATCATAACACCAGAGGCAGCTCCACAAATCATGTTCAACCCAGATTTGGCTTAACAAAGGGAATGAACTCGTTCTCATGCTATTCATCAAAAATGTGGAATGCCCTACCAAAAGGAGTAAAGGAGTGTAAAACCCTACTCACTTTCAAAACTGCCCTAAAGATACACCTTCAGGAGGCTGCAATTCAAAAATGGCCCCTGTCCAAGTCCTAACCTACCCCATGTCCTAACCTAACCTACCCCCCTACCCCCCCCCCCTCTCTCTTTCTTCTTTTGTACATATTTTTCACTTTTCATACCAGTAACCTGTAAACTGATTGTACGACATTCTGTATAGTAGTGTGTATATCTGTCTGTCTCTTATATGTCATCATGATTTGTGTGCTTGGGGTTCTCATCTTAAACAAGCTCAGTGCTTAATGAGTTTTCCAGTTTAGTAGACCTTGTATATAACATATGTCACAGGGTGTTTGGAGAGCCAGGGTGATTGAAGACAGAGCGCTTGTTTTTAGGCACGGGGCTTCGGGGCGATGCGGGGCTTTTCGAGACAGGGTTTATTAGCGAGGCTCGCGAGGAGGAGGAGGAGAAGGAGGACGCGGCACTGCGAGGCGGGGGTTTATTACGTGAGGCGAGGAGGAGCTCCTCCTCGCGAAATAAACCGTCCTCCTTCTGAGAAGGAGGACGGTTTATTTCGCGAGGAGGAGTTCCTCCTCGCGAAATAAACCGTCCTCCTCCTCCGAGGAGGAGAAGGAGAACGCGGAGAGGCGGGGCTTTGATGTGCCGACGGGGACCTGTCTTTTGTTGTTCCCCCCCACATAGCAACCAGGAAGCTACGCTAGGGGAACGCTGAACACGCGTGCACACGCACACGCTTGTCCACGACGGAGGCGCGCCGACAAGTGGAGCTTGAGGCCGAGGAAGCGCGCCCTCGCGCCTCCAGGCGCGAGTGCCCGCGCTGACCCGGCCGATGCTCCACTTGTCGACTCAGCGCCGTTTGAGTTGTAAACCGATAGGGACAGAATAGTTCTTTTCATGGATCACTGTGTGTGTGTGTGTGTGTGTGTGTGTGTGTGTGTGTGTGTGTGTGTGTGTGTGTGTGTGTGTGTGTGTGTGTGTGTGTGTGTGTCAGGGAGAAACTAAAACAAAAGCCAGCAGAACACAATAAAAGTATCTTAACAGTCCATTGAAAGCATGAGCGCGTGCGCGTGTGCGTGCGCGCGCGCGCGTGTGTGTGACTGTGTGTGTGTGTGTGTGTGTGTGTGTGTGGTCGCGGCCATATGCTTGTGCACAAGCCTGGCGTGTGGCTCCCTCTAGTGTTCCTTCTACACAATTGCTGGGTGGGTGGTAAAAACAAGCGAGCCTTCTTCAATCACCCTGGTTCTCCATTCACCCTGTAACATATATACTATTCTCATGTCTTACTAAATAAAGTACATCAATCAATCAATCAATCATGTACCTTGCATGGTCACATCATGCATACTTTACATTACTTAAGACCATTTTTCAAATATATATTATTCTTTAACATTTTGGACAAAAGTAGGATATTACTGTTCTTATTGTTACTGTCACCATTATATTTATGTAGGTACATACATTTCATAAGGCCTACTTTAAATCAGATTTACACTGGCCAAAGTGGCCTGGTGTAAAGGAGTGCAGTGGTGGAAAAAGTACTCAAATTTTTTACTTAAGTAAAAGTACAAAAGTATTGGTATCAAAATGTACTTAAAGTACCAAAAGTAGAAAGTACTATTATGCAGAATGTCCCATTTCACAAGGTTTCTAATTAATAGAATGTATAACAATCTTTTGAAAATAGCAGATCTACATTTTATTATTATAATTAAACTCTATATTGGTAGTTTGGTCCAACTTATATACATACATAGTGATGGCAGCGGAATGAGAAGAGTGGGAATAATGTGTGTTGGTGACAAGTGCCCTTTTTTGCTTTTTTAGTATTTATTTGATGGACTGACTGATCAGCTGGTTGATTGGCTTTCACAACTTTTTTTCCATATAACAATAACAAATATTCATATTTAAAATAATTGAAGTAATTTCATTTCCCAGGCTGATTTATTTCTAGTTCACCCTTGCACTCTTGTTCTGCTCTGTAGTTTGTAATCCATGGCTAACTAAAATAATGAGACACTCATGCTGGCATATTCTTAAATCTGATTGGCCATGGGTTTTCAACCCTGTTATTATTGGTTACTTTCTGCTCAATATTGGCTTGCATGGTGTAAAACACAGCCTAGGGCCTAGGCCCTCTCATTGGCCTAGGCCCTAGCCAATGAGACTCAATGCTGTAATTATACTGATTGGCTAGGATCTTTACAACATGTCCCATATTGATTGTTCACTGCTCTCCCCTGCTGTCAGTCAATATAAACCATTCACCTGGCTACATAGTTTCCACTGAGGGGTCTGCCACCGAAGACAGCAAAGATGGTAAGTGGACACTGTGTGCCATAGGATCAAACAACTAGCTTACTGTGACCGGCTCAATGGTAAGACGGATGAAAGCAGAGGTTCTTTGATCAAAGTCCTCTATAGCAACACAATGATTGCCTAGTTGTGACTGTACCATAGTGGAAATAAGAAGATACAATATGTATCCTGATAGACTCTTGTCTCTGTCTCTTTGAATGTGTGTTTGGGTATGGCTGCTTTATCGCTGCACAACCGGTGTGTAGTCACACCCAAGCTCATCAGTCTAATTAATTTGACTCAGGTTTAAGGTTAATGGGTTCAGTCAAACAAGGCCTACACCCTTTCCACTTTGTAAAATGTGTGTCAATGTTTAATGAATTATTTACAGAAATCATTGTTTCAGTGTTGTAAGAACAAAGAATATTGCTATTATCTGTTATTGAAGCTACCAGTATTCACTGGCAGGTTTCCAATGTTTGTCTTGTAGTAAGAGGAACTTCTCTTGTAAATAATTGAAGAAAATATATTTACTTGGACAGATTAGATGGTAATTGTCATTGTGATGATTTGAAGTGATGTTTTTAATTTTGAGTGTACCACTTTAACCAAGTTTGCAATCCCTTATGGGTCCATTGGGTTACATTTGTACACTCTCAGAGTTGGAATTAAAACTCAGGATTGTATAGTAAGCCGAACACACAATGTTGTACAGGAACAATCAAGAGCCCTTCAACCATTGCTCTCCCTGTCTGTTATTTCAGCACTGATTGTACCGGATTAATCTAAAGACACCGGAATATGTATTACACTAAAGGGCTGTCCACACCAAGCACTATATGAGCACTATAACTATTATGTGGATGGCAAGAGTTCAAACCACAACTATGATGATAGTGTGTGTGGACAGCCCATTATTCTGAGAATTAATTAGTTTGACCACTGTACTCTACATCCTCCTAGTTGCTTGTATAGATTATATTCCTATTCTATATTATAATCTGGATGCATAATAGCCACTGCTTTAAATATTAATATTGCA
Organism: Gymnoscopelus braueri; assembly: GCF_963280865.1. Taxonomy (NCBI): domain Eukaryota; kingdom Metazoa; phylum Chordata; class Actinopteri; order Myctophiformes; family Myctophidae; genus Gymnoscopelus; species Gymnoscopelus braueri. Next base: position 52,297,939 of record NC_137604.1, on the reverse strand, counting down.
TGGATGATACTATCCCTCTCTTCCCCCCCCCCCCCCCCCCTGTGTTTTCTGTAATGAGTCTCGAAATACAAATGATTGGAACATTGTCCTCCAGTGCAAGGCTCTACACCGGTGTATATGGTCAATGATAAACTAGTATTGATGTGAGATAGGAGCAGACTGGTGTGTAGTTCAGGGTGTGGCACCAGTAGAGATGCAGGGGAGGATATTGTTGAAGTCTGGCTAGCACTGCAACTGTCAGGTGATGCCAGGGACACTGATCACCTGATGGGGAGGGCGATATAGCCAATCAATAGTTCTAGTAGTCAACATTTATAACAGACGCGCACACTAAAAGCATAGTCATTTTACTCTGTTTTTTTTCCCTCCTTGCCCTGTAACCTCTGTTCTTAACTGCCGTACTGTCTTTGGCGCCTGAATTTCCCCCGCAGGCTCAATAAAGGTCTTATCTTAATGTGATAACATGGCAACTATAATAATGATGAATATATATGTAGTTTAATTGTCTATTTACAGTAGATAACGATGATTATATATCTTAGCGTTAGAGTAGATTGCAATCTTGTTCCGGGGAGAACAGAGTAATAAGTAATATCTTTAGAAATTGTTGTAATACTAAGTTCCCAATACTAACGTGTGTGTGTGTGTGTGTGTGTGTGTGTGCTCAAATAATCACATCTCTATTTAATTGATTTTCCCATGGCCCCCAGGTTGATCAGTAACTATTCTCGGGGGAAGGGGCCTAGTATAGACCGCTGGGGGGACTAAAAGTATAGGGGTTAACTACAAACTCTTAACTGGCCCCTCCCTTTTTCCCTCTACACCAAATATTTGCCTATCTTCAAGCTCACACACAACGTGCCGTGCTGTAACTTGTTGTGAGCTTGTAGATCTGATATTTCTGTCGAACGTTTGCCTATTATGACTTAACCAGAATAGGGAAGCTAGGGTTCGTGTGGTTCCTCATTACAAAGGAACACTGTCTATATAAAGGCGTGACATGATGCATGATGTATTGTCACAGTCTGTCATGGCAGAATATTCCAGAATGATGCATCATTTTATGATGCATCATTTTATGCTTTTACTATCTACTCGTGATGACTGCGCCTCTGTGACCAAACATCTCTCCTTCCCGTTTCATGGTTTTTATAGCCCCCATTACACTGTCCCACCCTGGTTGATCATCTACACAGCACTAGATAATAACCAACCTATTTAACGTCCCACATCCTTGTCACCATTGTTTCAACACATGCCTAAAACCCCCTCCCATACTGCAGGTTTTAATATACAGTACATTCTGGTGCTATCTTAAGCCAGGCTAGCTCACTTATTCAGTAGCCCACCTATTCAGTATCTTTGTCACTTATCTGTAACGGTATAGGTTTGCACCTGCGTCTTTCACAGAAGTGGTTTTTTTATATTGGAGTCCTAGTTTAAACCCTGGCCCACTCAGACCTTTAGTAGACCTAAGATGCCAAAGTCCAAGAGTGTCTGAAGTGTTATGCCAAAAGTCTAAAATGGCATGGCTGCTTTCCCGGTTTTAATGGAATCACAGGCCTCCTGACCCCTTGGCGTTGATTTAATTCCATTAAAAGTTTATTGGTTTGATTGTCCATCCATGTTTTTATAACGATAATGTTTTTTTGTTTCCTTATTTACAGAAAGTCACCAACATGACATTCAAGGAGGGGATGGAATTTAAGATCAGAGTGAAGCCCAAGGATGACTGTGAATCGTAAGTATTCCCCATGACATAAAAGTAATTTAAACTCCTCCTATAATAACTCAGCTCTCTGTCACTATTTAATCGAAGATGACTTAAACCAGTGGTTCCCAAACTTTTTAGCTCGAGACTCCCAAAAAATGTTGCTGTCTCCCCAGTCACCTAAACTAGTGAAAATGGCAGATCTACAAGCTTACAACGCCACAAATGGGTCCTGACCCAGTGTTTTGGAACCAGTGATTTAAACTAAATGTGTGTTTTGTGTATAAGCATAAACCCCTTTCTGTTGTCTTCATGCCTTATACCACTAGTTTTGCCATCAACATCGGTCATGACGAGCACAACATTGCGCTGCACTTCAACCCCCGTTTTGATCCCCATGTCATCGTCTGCAACTCGTGTTCTGGTGGGGACTGGATGGACGAGCAGCGTGATGAAAATGTCCCTTTCTCACGTGGGGAGGAGCAAAAGGTGTGTGTGGTATTTGCAGTTTTGTGACTGTCTTAGTGAAATATCTTTTGGATCAACCATCTTGTTAAGTAAAGTGATGAAAGGGTGATAAGATGTTGTATTTTAACTTTTGCTTGACACTAAAAGCATATAAAATCTAATTGGTTGACTTTACTTGCATGTAAGAAGCATGCACGCCGATTGCCTTGAAATACTATGTAAACATACTAAATTGGCTTAAGTAAAGTGGAATAGGAATTGAAAATTCACATTTATCAAGTATTGTCACTGTGACAGTTTCAATTAAATATGCCAAAGTGCAGTATACTATACCAAAAAATAACTTTATAGTAAAAATGACAAAACAAATGTGATAGTATCTGTACTGTTGTTCCCATATTTAATACAATGATTTATGTTACATAAATTAAGCTTCATAAACCATGAGTCAGCAGACATTAGCAATATTATACCTGTGCTTTGCTATGGCATGTTTAGGACTCTGCCCTTGCACTGTCCACATGTTACACTGATGATGCCATCTATCATAACTATATGAGGGGTTTTATTGTCTCATAAAATGTCATCGGTTGCTGACAGAGATTGCTTCTCCCAAAATGACAGTCTAGCTCTGCTTGGTGTCAAAGTGAAAGTGCTGCAAATTATGCCCTTGATTGACACTTGGCTCAATCCATATTTAGTATTTTATGTCAGACCCTCTCAACTAAACTTTGAACCTAATGAGTAAAAGTAGATTATATTTTATGGCGCCAAAGACCAAACGGCGTCTGTATCTACCGTAGACTATATCTGTCCCCTCAACCAATCACAGCACACACTGATAGGAGTATGATGTAAAAAGAACTGAATGGCATAAACAGTCTGCCCAACCAACCAGGGATTGCATAGTAAAGTGAGATTTGTCAAAAGCATGAAAAATGTTGTGGGGGGGGGGGGGGGGGATTCTTTAGATGCACCAACATTTCTTATGAAGCAGTTTTGTAGGTGAAGTCTTCATAAAGATGGATATTTCCATTTAGCCAAAGGAGATATAGGCCGTCACCACCACACTAGTCGACATGCCCACAAGCAGCCAGTTTGGGGACGATTCCATCCCAGATTTGTCCTGTCTGGCTTCACCACTGAACATTGCGTTGTGTGCAGCTTTGTTCACCAATTGTACATATAGTAACTTATATGGTCAAAAATTGGAGAGGGAGGCCACACCATTATTAAATTTTGTTTTCTTCCTCTCTGTCCCTAATCCCACAGTTCTACATCAACTACACCTCGGATACGTTTTACATCAAACTTCCTGATGAGAGCATGATGCACTTCCCCAATCGCCTTGGCGACGTCAAGTACAAGCATTTCTCGGTCACCGGTGACGCTAAGATCATTGGCATCAAGCTAAAGTAGAAGTTCACCTCTCCCTGACTCCCGTAGCTGATAGAGAAAAATACCTGACTGTGAAATCTGTGTAAAATGTTCCAGCTTAACAGCACTCTGAGCCTGGTCAACCTGGCTCTTCATCCATTGTTTTTCTTTCTGAAACTAGTTAATAATAAAAACAGAATTCATTAAGATCTAGACAGCCAATACATGTAGTGACAGGAAATGGCCTCAAGAGGACACCAAACCAAGGCTAACCTCAATGCATTTCACTAACATGTCTGTAAGCCTCTTTGAAATATTAATTAAAAACACTGTGAAACAAGTATAATTTTGTTTATTGCTCTATTTTTCTATTATGTCCAGTTTTAATTGTGATGTTCTTTGCAATATTTTTGTTTGCGTCACCCCCTGTCGCTCTTACACGAAAGCCTGTACACACACAAGCCTGTACACGCACACACAATCTCCTATTCACGTTCCAGCTACAGACCAATATCATGACATCATGCAGATATGATATGTGGCTGTTTATTAGACTGGTGTGCTTGTGTTAATTCTTTCACTACAATGATTGTCTACTCTTACAAGTTAGTTTAAACCCAAGAGCACCCTGTTAAACTGGTTGCAGAGCAGTTGTTAATGGAGAAAAATAATTGCTCCTGTCTGTGAACAGTCATCAAACTATAATGCACTCAATTAGACTATAGATTCGGGCTAGACTGGGACGGGGGGGGAAACGTATTCATCTTAATGATTTGGAATGATTTATGGCTGTGGTGAGATGAAGAACATTCCTGCAGGCACAATTTGCAGATGGACTCAAAGAGAGCCGTGGCCCAGGGCTGAGGAATGTAGCACGATGGGAACACATTCCCCGGCAGGAGATGAAATGCATGAGTGTCGGTTTGTGCTCTCTCTCTGTCTTTGTGGCGCACTTGTTAGGCTACACTGGGAGGTTAAATGAGGTTCGGAAGAATAGGATGGTTATTTTTGACAATGGATTGCGTTCTCCACCTATTGGCATGGCAGAGGACCAATTCCACACCCAAATATTTTCCGTCCACTGTTCAAATACCCAATGGTCAAATCTCCAGGGTTGTCAGGTTGATCACTCAAATTGTATAGTAGTATGAGGGTTTGCCAGGATTGGCTAGAGAAAGTCCATGGAAATTCATGCAGACATTGTCAGGGTTACTTAAGACTTTTTTGTGATCAATATTCACACTGAACAAGTATTGTAATGTATTTTGGGACTGACACATTTTGATTTTGTTAAACAGTCAAACCATACAGTGGTTAGACACGTAGAATTCTTTCATTGTAATTCAGCCTATTAACTTACATAATAGACACGTCTTCTGACAGTACAGCCAGTGCCTGTCAAAGGTAAGACATCCTATTATCCAACTGTGCATAAATCAGAAACGATAAGATGTTCCTTTTAATGATGCATCATGAATGTAAAATTATAATGAGCACATTTAGACGTTTTTTACTGCTAACAAGTGACAAACTGATACACAGTGCAACTTTTTTCAAATAGTCAACCCAACATTTTAATAATAATCATCTTTATTGTCCCCAAAGGGATATTTGTCTTCAGTCTGTTCAAAAACGAGAAAAAAAACATGTAACCATATGGCACAAAACAACATATCACAACACAACACCAAGTCAAAACATGAGGTCCCCACTATATACAGGAAAAAAAACTAAAACATCCTATCGACGGGCAGTTTGTTTAATGTCGCAATGGCTGAGGGGACAAAACTCCCACTAAAACGAACCTTTTCCCACTTCACGTCTTTTAGTAACTTGTGATACATGCTTTTATTACGACTCGCCTCGATTACTGCAATCCCCTTGATGCCGGCATCACCCAAGCCTCCCTCTCTCGTCTGCAACTAGTTCAAAACGCTGAAGCACGCCTTTTAACAGGAACCCAGAAACGTGAACACATCACCCCCATTCTGGCCTCCCTCCACTGGCTCCCAGTACGTTTTATAATGCATTTTAAGATTTTATTGTTTGTTTTTAAATCCTTAAATAGATTAGCACCAGTTTGTGTCTGATCTTCTTAAATTATGTTCCATCGAGATCACTGAGGTCAGCTGACCAATTGCTGCTTGTCGTCCCTAGACGAGGCTTATATTAAGCAAAGAGGGCGGCGAGCCTTTTCAGTTGTAGCTCCCAAACTGTGGAACCAGCTACCTCGTCATGTCATGGCTCCCACACTACCTGTTTTTAAAACCCATCATAAAACTAATTTTTATTCCTTGGCTTTTAAACCCTGATTGATATTTGTATTCATGTTTAATTGTATTGTGTGTTCTTTTGTATTGCATTATGTTTTTATTGCTGTTATGCTTACTGTGCAGCACTTTGGTCAACTCTGTAGTTTTAAAATGTGCTCTATAAATGAAGTTGGATTGGACTTCAAGGTTCTGTATCTTCGCCCAGATGGCATGAGTTGGAAGTAGCGATACAGGGGATGATCAGTGTCATTTGTTATTGTAAGAGCTACAGTATAAGCGTGTGATGGCCTTATTGCTCATATCAGAACGTGTGGGAAGTCTGATAATCTTGGAAGCAATACGGACACAAAGAACTGGCTGAAGGCACACGTTCAAGAAAAAAGGATCAGTGTTCATGTCATCGGTGAAGTTCACATTTGCATATTTGCAAGTATGCTTATGGTGCCCTGGTGTCCAGGGCCCCTGTCCAGCTCCGGGCCCCTTGAACCATTCAGGGCCCCCCACCCTTATGGTACCCTTGCATGTTAAAACCACAAAGACAGATTGGCAGAAATAACTTGTGTGCAGGTGGTTTCATTTGTCTAACAACTATGTCCATAAATACTTATATCACCGTCAACATTGTCAACATTTCACTTATACAGTGTATAAACTCTATGTCCAATGAGAATTGTCTACAGCAGTGTTTTTCAACGTTGGGTCCAGGAACCACCCACCCAGGGGTCCAAATGGAACTTATGGGTCTGTAACGCGAGAGTGTACAAATGGACCCTTACGGGGCCATTTGGTTCCATGTGTACTCTCAGAGTTAAATGAACACTGATAATATTTAAGTGTAGATTGGGGTCCCAGAGATTTAAAAAATTGTATCTAATTGGGGTCCTTAATTGGCCGCATGGATCTTAAACTGGGGGTCCTTGTAATGAAAAATGTTGAAAACCATTGCTCTACAGCATTGGTCCTCAAAGTTGGGTCCGGGGACCACAAGGGGTCCTTGAGGGAGTTCCAGGGGGTCCCCAGCTAAATGATGGATAGTTAGGAAACAAATGGACCCTTATGGGTTTGTAACTGAGTGTACAAATGGAACCAAATGGACCCTGACGGGTCCATTTGGTTCCATTTGTACACCCGAGTTAAATTAACAATGATTTTACAATATAAATTGGGGTCCCAGAGATAGAAATGCCATTAAATGGGGGTCCGTAGCGTAATGCATGTCAAACTGGGTGTCCTTGAAATTAAAATGGTTGAGAATTACTGCTAAAGCCATACAAATCCTTTCTTATGGGGGTCCCTGGCATATCTTTTCAAATGGGGGTCCGCAGGCTAATAAGTGTCAATTTGGGGGTTCTTGACATGAAAAAGTTTAAGAACCAATGCTCTACAAGTCTTGCATCGGTGTAGTTACGGCTGACCCTGGGTCAGCTCTGCTCGACGCCGTGGACTGATGACTCTTCTGGGCGAGATAGTCTTTGTAGTTCCGGGTCAGCAGAGTGTAGAGCAACGGATTTATACAACTGTTCCCGTAGGTCAGACACGTGACAAAGAAATTCACGTAACTATGCGTAAGTGGAGACAGCGCCCTGAGGGACTCCGGAGAGAATAACTCCGCCATCTGCCACCCCCAAAAAGGCAGAAAACAGGCCCAATAGGCCACGACGATGCTAAAGATCATGGACACAACTCTCTGCTTGAGGCCTTTTCTCCGCGCCGAGCGGCTGCTACCCACGAAGCTGGCCTGGGCCGCCCAGTAGTGCTTGGCGAGCCCCGCGTACAGTCCGACGATCACCAGTCCGGGGACCAAAACGCTGGTGAGAAACAGGACGGTGATGTAAGCCTTGTAGGCCTCGGGGGTCCACGTCGGGAAACAGATCCTCTTCACCAGGCCGGCGGCGTTGGGCTTGCCCTCCTTCAGCCGGATCATCACCATCATGGGGAGCGTCAGGACCAACGCCGCCCCCCAGATGACCCCCGCCGCCAGCCTGCGCCGGCGGGACGAGGACCTGCGGGCGGCAAAGGGCTTGGCCACGGCGCGGTAGCGCTCCAGGCTCATGGCGACCAGCACGAAGACGCTGGCGTGCATGGTGAGGAGGTCGAGGCTCAGGAGGATGCGACAGCCCGCCTCGCCGAACAGCCAGTCGTGGGCGAAGTAGGTGCAGACCACAAACGGGATGGTGGAGAGGTAGAGCAGGTCGGCCAGGGCCAGGTTGAGGATGTACACGTACATGGAGCCCGTGCGGTGCAGCGCGGCCGAGCGCGTGATGGCCAGCGTGTAGACGTTACCCGCCACCCCTAAAGCACACATGGTGAGCAAGGTGGTGCCAAGGACGGATGTCACCCACACACCGTTTCCCCCTCCTCCTCCTCCTCCTCCTCCTCCTCCTCCTCCTCCTCCTCCGCCACTCTCCCCGGACCCACTTCCACTACCCCCAGCCCCGGGGCTGAGGAGGACCGGGCCAAGTTGTGGGATGATGGTGACGTTAGGCGTGCAGTTCATGATAAGTCAGACGCTCACTGGAAACGCACAGTATCCCACAGAAATAAGAGATAGACTACGTTTTTTCCTTTTTTTTCTCTTTAATTTTTTTAAATAAATTATAGGTATACACTCATATTCTCATAAGGGCTGGATCCCATATGGGATCGTAAAGGGGTTTCGAGTCCGTATACCTTCCATACTGTATGACAAAGGATAAATAGAGGTTTTCAGCTCTGACGTGTGATTAATCACCATGAGCTGTCAGCTGAAAGTGATAGAAAAACTAATCATAAAGCCTTATGTGCTATACAATCCTTTAAGACTTTCGTTACGCTCTTTAAAATTCTACAGGTAAATGCAAGAGGTGCGTGTGAGAGGTGTGTGATCTCAGCGAGACACTGACCCATGATAATCCACAGAGAAGCTGTAAGGTGACCACTGACATGGCTGACAGGTCAGGCATTGCTGTCATCTCTCAGTTCTTGGAGAGCATGTGTCGGGGAAAGTAAACCGTAATCCTGTATGGAATTAAAATGCTAAAAAAGCTTCAGAGGTGAGATCCCCGTTTGTCACAAAGCAGAGATCTGTCTGCCAAGCTTCATTCTCTGGACTGAAAATGGATTAAGGTGAAATCACTGCTGTCTCCTGTAATGTCTTGATTAGATGTCCAGTATTTCCTGGAGTGTCCCGATTCATCTGGATCTGCTGTACCACCCGCATCCAGTCGAAATCGCAATAAAATTACAGTTTGAGGTCTCTATTGTAGGTGTTCCTTCGCAGCTCTTCAGTGCCTCAACAGGTGGGTGCTGATGGCAGATGGACCTGGGTTAATGGGTTCTTTAGCGCCCTTGTGTCTCCGTTTTGATAGATAACAGACACAACTGTTGTATGTTGGAATCCCTACACTGTACAAGTCTCTCTATCTCTCTCTCACTCTCACTCTCTCTCTATCTCATTCCAACCCTACTCAGTCCTTCCTCTTTCTCACTAGAGTGAAAACCTAGCAGGGGTCTATAGATTTACGAGGTAATCACTTCGGCCCCCTGCCTCTGTGCACTAGGAGGTACACAGTAAAATCCTCCGTGTTGTTTCAGCGAGTGTGAAAATGGACCTAAATTGTCAGATTTTACACTCTCAAGTTAAACGCTGAGGATTTTGCTGTGTAGTTTTAGGCACCCACCGACTGCTGGCATACTGTAACTGAAGTGTGCTCAGTCAGGGACACAAATGTGTCTGCACACATACAGTGCACAAATAAATATGCACATATTATACTGTAGGCCTGCATGTACAGTAAACCATTCCAACTACCACACACTATAGGAAGTGTGTGTACAGGCACACACATTTACAAACATACAGACACTCATACAGTACACCATGCATACAGTACATAAATGTGTAACAGCAGCAAGCAGGGCACACATAGACACACACCCAGACACACATGGACTCACAAAAAGAACTGATCTACAAGCTAACAATGCATTGCAGTCAAACAAAATGAAAAGCGAAACAAATCAGGTATGCCCACAGACAGTTTTATTACAAATGCTGGAATCATGGAGTCATGTCAGTCAACCGCTAATATAAAATATCTTAGAAATTATGCAAAGAGATATCTTATGGTACAAAATGTTTAATTTTCTTAGTATCTGTATCTGTAAATGGTAAAACAAATGTGGACAGTTATTGCTGTATCTAAAAGATGCCACAAGGAGGTGCTGTTAGACTATCATTTTCATTCAGTAACATTACAACATTTACATAGTAGTATTTCAAAATCTCCACAGTATAAACTCCATTATGAATACATCACAATATTAGGGGTAAAAAACGAAAACAAAAAAACAACAACATAAGTCTTTCCATCTGCCTTTTAAAGAAACCACATACATACTGACTGAGATATAATGTAATGTAATGCAGGTTGATGGAGCATTTCATATAATACATGTAGTGTTTCAGAAGCTATGGATTAGGTTTGTATCAAAACAAGTGTAAAGAAAATAAAGAAAATAAAAATACCTTCGGGGCGACCTCTTGAAATCCTTGGAGCTCTTGGAAAATCTTTGGTTTTGTGATTATTGTCATGATTCCAGATATGCTTTTTTTCTAGTTAATTCGTATTATAAAAAACAGCATTTAAATAATTAAATGAATAATATATGACATTAGTAATTGATTATGTTTCACCAACTAGAATAGGACAGCACTTAATTGATGAAAAGTATTTTTACCGAGTATGTTACATTTAGGATAAGACTGTCAATTACTGGCTATTTAATCATCATCAAGATTTTGGTAATGTCTTCAGTAGATACTATATTATACAGTATTTTGTATTTAAAAGTAAAGACTTCCCTGGGCCTTTTTTTTTATTCCACTGAAAAGCACCTTGCAATTAGTTCTCATATAATATTTCAGTTCACGTGTAAGGGTGCTGTAACACAGAACTTTAATTCTGCCATATGCTGTGGATTCTGCCAATGCTTTTCAATGAGAACGGAGTGTTGTTGTTTTTTTGCGGAAATCCATGAATGGCAACAGAACAAACTACTCCGTTACCATAGAAAAGCATTAGCAGAATCCACCGCATAGGCAGAATTAAAGTTCGGTGTGACTGCACCCTTACGGAGTATTGTTGTCTCCTCTTTTGAGATTCAGCAATAGGATCCAATCCAAACTAGAAACCCATATTCTGTCACATCCACAAATACTGAGGAGAGGGGCTCGTGGTTAAAATGGAATGGGGCCTATTGTCAGAGAGGGGCTGGGTTAAGAAGGAAGAGGTTCTATCTGGTCCATTAATGTCTGTGTTTGAAGAGAGCTTCCACTGGAAAACACAAACAAAACACACACTTAGTGAAATTGTTTAAACTCAAGATATTTAAGCTTCATACAAGTGATATACTGTAGGTACACCAGCCAATGTTAAACAGACAGACAGACAGACAGACAGACAGACAGACAGAACAGGTACTCTGACAACGGGTATTGCATAACCGGGTGGGGGCATGCATTCCCAACTTGCATTGTTACTGAGTATAAACAATATATACATTTTTTTATGTCATGTCATGGTTGCTTGTCTCTCTGTGGCAGTATGGTTAATTCAAGTGAAGTTTGAGTTGCTTAAAAACAAAACATGAATATACTTACTGGTGTAGTCCTGAGGCGACATCTGAGCACTCATGACATCGTTGAAGTGTCTCAGCCAATCCTGCTGTTCGCTCTCCGTCTCACAGGTAAACAAGAAGGAGCGATCGGGTGTTACTATGGTGATGCCATGTTGCCAGGAGCCATTGCAGTAGGTACTAGCAGGCAAGCCAGGATCAGCACTGTATCCATGGTCTCTGTGCCCCAGAAATACTTCACCCTTGGCAAAGGCGTCCTTCACAAAGGGCAGAGGTGAAGATGACGTGAGAGAGGATTAAAACATAATTTATACTCCATCATGATACAACAGTGTCACATGTCGAAAATAGCAGATCAACAAGCTCATAACCAAGGGGCCAGCTTCTGAGTTGTAAATTGAGGCTGTATAGGAAGTGACAGTTCATATGAATGGCCTGTAGTCTCGCTGTTTCACCCCTGCTGGTGTCAGAAAGAATTAGGCTCCATTCAAGCGGATGGGTTTTTGCCGAACTTTACACTTGATTTTATTACCTTAATAAACATTGTCATAAATACTATATTCTTCTAGTCTATAGTTTAAAGTCTTCTTTCAATCACAATGGTATGCGTTTTGGTAAATTATGGTCCCATTTATTTTAAAATTGATGATAAAGTAGGGTATGCTGTAGATGTGATTGACACAACCAATAGCATTCATTCCCCACCCCCACTCTAGTCCCAACCAATCGCATTCATTAATTTCCGGTTTCTTATTTGCATATTCGGACCGGATATAGAAAGATGGCAGATTTAAAATCGTTGAAAAATAAGCTTCATTTACGGTCTGTAGAGTCTATGGGCGTAAATGTGTCCATTTCTTTTTTACAGTCTATGCTCACAACGCATCACTTTGATGTATTGTGAACTTGTGGATCTGCTACTTTTGGTGTTATTCTTTGTCACACAATGGCATTGTTCGCCACAAATAACTGATTTAAAGTAGATATCACTCACTGCCACAGGCGGAGTGATAAAAATGATAAGCAAGCGTATTTTTACGGTTGTTTTTCAAGACATCACGAGAATTAATACATTTTATCTTGGGTTGTTTTAGGGGAGTTATTTATACATTTATACACAGTTCTATATAGATAAAGGACCCTACAATTTGTCAGGATACATGAACCCATGAGCGTTTTGTAGCATGTTTGTTTGTTGTTGTTTTTTAAACATGATGTTTCATTTTCTGAATGAGTTTGGGCTGAAATGAAGATCCCTGAATCAGGAACTACAGTACTCATACAGGGCTGAATTCTGCCTGTTTGTCCTCTTCTCTGTCTCGCTCTCAGCGTTCAACTTTCTCTATAGAAAGGTGATTCTTTGTCAAACCAAAAACAGGATTGTGTCAAAGGTCGTGTCCAACCTTGCAACAGGATCTAAATGTCTCAATAGAAGATCAGGGAGACCAAATACAACCACCCAAGTTGTATAAGTTATATTGCATTAACATACTCTACCATACAGAACAGACAAAATAACATTTTAATCACTAAACTAAATCACACAATAGAGCTTTAAGATCTGGTATATGCCATGACTCATAATACCAAAAGATCAGGGACAAACCTCACTTGGGTGTGACACCAATGGCACAGAACCATATATAAAACATGTAAAAATCCCCCCAGTCACCCTAGCAATGGATTATTCACTCTGTTACGGTCTGGCAAACGACACCACAGGATCAGGTCCTGATCCAGCAGGCTCAAAGACAGTTTCTACCCTCAGGCCATAAAACGTCCTAGGTCACAACTGTTGACTCCAACCTTCACCCACACACTTTTTCACACTGTCGAGGAAAAGTTTGGAGAACAAGATTTTAACTGCCTGCATTGTCGCTGTGACTGTCCTCTTCTCTGTGTCTGTCTCAGCTTTTACACTTTCTCGAAATAAATGTTATTCTGTTATCCAAACATCTAATTCAAACAGTAGTTAGTGGAAGGTGAAGTTAAGGTCTGGTATAGGCCATGACTCATAATACCAAAAACCATGTCATTTTATGCAAGACCACCACAGACTGCAAGGTTCTGACTTATGATGTTGCGCGACAATAATTACGGCATATAGTACCCATTACAATAGGGGTGTAACTGTACATGAACCGTTCAATGCAAGGCTTTCGGTTCGACATGCACTACGAACTGAAGGATACTCTCTTTTGTCAACTGCTCTGTTCTCAACCACACCAGCTAAAAGACAGCCCACTCCCTGCGCTCGACAATGCAACCCAAAAAAAACGACATAACCAACAGGCAAGTTACAACGTGCTGCCTGCCCATCCCACCCCCAAAGATAAACACACTACTCCAGTGAGACATGCTGAGAGGCAAGCTACGCTATACACAGTATGGAGAGAACAAAAACAGAAGATCAGCAGGTCTGGTGTTCCCTGTGATTTATTAGGGAGATGCCAAGAGAGTGCTGGATAAAACAACAAGGTTATGTTGCATCTGATCTGTATCTGATCTGCTACATGAGAATGTGTTACATAAGTGGGAATACTTCAAACATCACCCCAGCAGGGGGCGGCAGTGGATCAGGAGGTAGAGCGGCTGCTTGGGAATCGGGGGTGTTTCTGGTAGAATCTCCACCTCCCCTGTGGGTTAGTATCAAAGTGTTCTTGAGCAAAGAAGACACAGAACACTAAACGCGCCCGATGAGTAGGTTGATGTATTGCATGGTTTTTCCTCCGCCATCAGTGTGTGAATGTGTGAGTAAATGGGTGAATGTACTGCACACAGTGGTGGAAAGTAACTGAGTACTACTTAAGTACTGTACTTGAGTAAATTATTTTGGTATTTTTACTTTACGGGAGTATTTCCAATTGTCTGTGCTTTTACCTCTACTCCACTACACACTACATCCAAGAGGAAAATATTGTACTTTTACTCCACTGCAATTATTTGAGAACTTTAGTTACTAGTTACTTTGTAGATTTGGATTATTATTACAATGCATACATCAACCAGTTCAGCCCTATAAACATTTTGGCCATTTGAAAATAGCCGATCTACAAGTAGATCGGCTATTTTCAAAGGATTTATATACATTTTATATTTCAAAAACTACATTTGAAAACTTGTGAAATGGGACATTCTGCATAATGAGTACTTTCTACTTTTGGTACTTTAAGTACATTTTGATACCACTACTTTTGTACTTTTACTCAAAGTACATTTTGAATTTCTGACTTTTACTTGTAACAGAGTATTTCTACATTGCAGTATTGATACTTTTACTTAAGTAAAACATGTGAGTACTTTTTCCACCACTGAATGCACATTGTAAAGCGCTTTGAAGAAAGGCGCTATAAAAATGCACCATTTACTTTTTTGTGAAAAACACACAGAGCAACACCCATGCTACAAACTTTCCCCACAGGATTCAGGCAGCCATTCACACATGATTCAAAGTAAATCACCATGAAAATTGCTACATTTATTGCCCCAGATATGACAAACTATTTTGTATTTCAAAATGCAGGATTTTATACCAACATGCTTAAGGCAAAAGAGCCCTTTTACTTTGTTCCTTAATGAGCCCATAAACAACTGAATTGTTTATTTGTTTATAACTACAATTATTTTTAATAAAGAGTTGTTTTTGTTTTATATGCTGCTAAGAAGACACCCCAGAGCACATTTTTTAAAAGATCATCAATTGCTGTGCAGCACTTTGTAACTCCTTTTTTGATAAGTGCTCTACGAATAAAGTTGTTATTTAAAAAAAGAAATACAAATAAAGAAAATCTAAGATATTTCTCTGGCATTTCTACAGTTTTTTCTTTCTCTTTTCTTTTACCCGTAAAGGACAGATATACACAGTACATTTGAGTCATCTCAACGATGGACTGTTCATTCTGTACTGTCTGGCAAACGATACTGGAGGATCACTTACTGATCCAGAAGGGTTTCTATCCTACACCCATAAGACTCATACTGTAACTGTGAATCCAACCTCCCCATGCACCCACACACTTTTTCACACTGTTGAGGAGAGTTTGGAGAACATGAATTTCACTGCTTGCAATGTTGCTGCTGGCTCTGTGTGTGTGTGTGTGTGTGTGTGTGTGTGTGTGTGTGTGTGTGTGTGTGTGTGTGTGTGTGTGTGTGTGTGTGTGGGGGGGGGGGGGGTGTGTGGTGTGTGCATGTGTCAATAAACTTAATTCAAACCTGTTTTATTTTTGTACACGTTTTTCAATCAAGTTGTGCCTATTAAGCACTTTCCCATAAAAAAAACAAGATGGCATCTCTCTAAGAAGCTATTGCATCAGAAACAACAGTAAGCTAATTTGGCAGTGTACACGTAAAGTAAGTAAGTAAATGTGTGTGTGTGTGTGTGTGTGTGTGTGTGTGTGTGTGTGTGTGTGTGTGTGTGTGTGTGTGTGTGTGTGTGTGTGTGTGTGTGTGCGTGTGCGTGTGTGTGTGTGTGTATGCACATATGCTTTTGGGCTGGTGTCTAAGCTTGTAAACGTATCTTACAAGGCGTTGTGTGGCGGTGCATGTGCATGCATGCCTGTATAAATCTCTGTGAGAATGTACCAACCAGTGAGTGTGTCTTTGTATGCATCTGTGAGTGTGTGTGCGCGTGCGTGTGTGCCCTTCTATGTAGATTGATTGCCTTTGTGTGTCTGTGTATTTCATATAGTCCGTGAGCCAGGACCCCAAAAATGGGGTCATCATTACCATCTGGGGGGATTAATTCTCATAGTGATTTCTGGGTAGGTATACACCCCTAGAGCTAGGAAAAATGTGATAGCCTTGCATCGGTGGTAGCTATCTGTGTGTTATCACTCCTTTTATAACCACAAGCCAAAACACAGTTTTCAAAATCCGAATGAAGCATTCTACTTCAAACTGATGGTTCTCTCTTATTATTGACCCTCTCTCTCTGAAAAATGGTTGGGATAAAGCTCAGACTATATATTGTCCAGAAAGGTTGTTAAAATATTTGCATATCTAGAATATTTTTCTATTACAGGCAGTGACAACATAGTGACTATATGTGACATAAGATGTACTTTGGTTTTAATGAAAGATGGAACACAAAGGGTTCCTTTGTAAATTACCCATAGATTTAAAACCATGTTAGATTCTAAGGAAATGTATTATGAAATTCAATAAACAGAATATAGTGCAATGGGTAAGAAAATATCCAAAATGGCCACTAAACACACGCCTGGCAATTTTTTACTTTTAATCCGCTTGTCTTAGAATACCTCTGTTTAATACCTCTTTTTTAGGGTTTTCATATGTAGAATCCATTCCTGATGTTATTTTTTTAATATCAGGTCAATCATGTCAAAGGTCAGGTCAAGGTTAAAATTGACCTCTGGGAGAACAACAAATGGAAACAACTTGATGAACATTCATGGTTCACTATTCATGATTTTGTTTTGTGAAAAGTGCCATTAACATGTCACAAGAACTGGTATTCATAATAACATGAATGTAAAATGATATAATCTAATGTCAAATATGTATCTTTTGCAACTACATCTGTATTCTCCAACCCACATCCTGTTCTACCTCTTCCTTACAAGTATCCTCCTTATTAACATCACTCCTCATCTGTAGCTTGAACATATCATCAGTAACCATCTTCACCAGAGCAGTTACAGTACATCAGTGATGTACTTCTCACTCTCTGTGCCCTAAATTGATATTGCACCATGTCACATAGCTCTGACGGTGGGGTCACCCTTAGCAATGACAGGAACAAGAATATCCTAGATCTCCTATCCAAATTTTGTGACATCAAACGACTTGTCAGGTGGGGCTTGGTGGTCTGCCACTTTCCACAACATCACTTGTAAATAAATGAGCCCACATGTGGTGCAACAGGTTGGTCGGTGTTGGAGGAAGGGCCATTGACTTGTGGCACCCACCTCACCCAGCACATCAGGGTAGCCTGGGAAGTTCCCTGCCAGCAAAGTGTAGTGTGCTCTGATCTTGCCTTTGTCATACATATAAGACTGTCCCATCCCAATGCTCCATCTATACTTTACACTGTAGGTCCACCTGATACACCCCAATACACAGCATACAACAGGACAAGAACATCAGTGTAATCACTGAGCATGTGTATCACACCCTTTCCAGAGATGGCTGCATCAGGGATATAGGAACTCATGGTGATGTCTGGTGAAATCATGACTAAATGCAGTATCTATCGTCAGCACTGAAGGTGTACAACATGCTCAACGGCTTCTGCTTAATGTTCTTACTCTTCATGATGACATCTCATGTGGGTAAAGGACATTACTATTCACAACAGCATGGGGGCAAATTAGCCAAGGATGGGATTGAAGAGATGATCTTTCTGTGTGTGAGGAATCCTACACCCCAATATTTTATGACCAAGACACACCAGTGCTTCAACTCTCCCTCTGTTTCTGCACATTTTGGGGAAGGCTTCAGTCCACTCCACTCACATGCATCATGACAGCATCTTTCCTGATCGTTATGGCAGTCTGCTCCCCAGACTGGTCAGCAGAGACAGTGATCCAGAATCCATCATGGTGCCGACAGACAAGGTCTAGCTTAGCCTCTATGCTATGGCATGGAGCACATGCATCTTCAGCAGGCACTGGGTTAGATATCAAGCACACTGCACATGGCCAGCATGGAAGAAGTGCTTCAGTCATGTGCTTCTTTGTTGTTTTTAACATAATTTAGTACAATGGAACATCACCATGGGATGGACACCATCTTTGATTTGGCAATAAAAAATTAACTGATGGTAATTTCACTGATTCAGCCATATTTCTTGAACCCTAAGACCTAGTTTTAGACACCAAAACCACCTTTCTAGGTTGAACAGTATCATAAAGCCATTTAAGCTCCTGGCAGTCATATTGGACGCCATCTTGAAAATGATGGCTTTACGAGAAATATAATTTCCTAGATTTTTTTGTATGTTCTTAAGCATGCCTAGACGTACCAGAACCAATTGAAAAACCTTTTGTATATTTTTTTTGGGGGGGGGGTTAATAGTATGTTTTCATATATTGACCCATGTAATTTTCGCCTAGTGTTATAACATAAAATGCATGATAGCACCCATAAAGCTACCATTGGTGCAAGGCTATCGCATATTTTCTAACTCTAGACATGCATACCTTGACAAAAATCACTATGAGCATTAATCCCCTCAGATGGTAATGACCAACCCCCCTGGCTCACGGACTAATAGGGAAGGGGGGGCGAGTTCCATACGAGATAATGTCATGGATCATCAGATTCAAACGTAAAACCTCACAGACATCAACAGGGATGCTGAGCCTGTCTCTGGTATTGAACCATCTTTGGTCTAATACTGTATTGTCCAGCTAGCTGATACAGATTACTGACACCTTGGTCAAAACTAGCACAAGTTAACCTGACAAAATAACAGACACATGCAAAGACTTTAGGGCATTCCTTCATATGAATGATATCAGGATTGGTTTTCAAAGCAGTGGTTGTAGGTTTGTTACCGCTGGTTTTCTCCAGTGTCCAAGCCCGTTCATTGACTTTAGATGTCACTAGAGGTATCAGGTATCCCACTGGGGTGCCATGATTAAATAAATAAAAAACACATGTACATAGGGTACAATTGTAAACAAAGAATGAATATTAATTACTGTGTGTGTGTGTGTGTGTGTGTGTGTGTGTGTGTGTGTGTGTGTGTGTGTGTGTGTGTGTGTGTGTGTGTGTGCGTGTGCGTGTGTGAATCTGTCATACCAGGGGATCTTTGAAGTACATAAGCCGTCTACGGTCAAAAGTGAACCATCGTTTCTTGAAGCCTTCCGTGTGCTGCAAGAGAGAGAGAGAGAGGTAGAGAGAGAGAGAGAGAGAGAGAGAGAGAGAGAGAGAGAGAGAGAGAGAGAGAGAGAGAGAGAGAGAGAGGTAGTTTAGCCTTCAGATGAAGAACCATTTCACAGTCTGTTCAGAAATGTTATCAGCCCGTTTTTAGGCAGCTGTTGATAGCGGATCCCCTTTTACCAGTGTATATTACAGTGTTATCTATCCATACAGTTCCACAATTGGTTATGTAATATACATAACAAGACTAAGAGTGTAAAAGCCCCGCTAGCAACCCCTTGAGGCCGTGATGCTCCTTACAAGTTACAACCAACCAGATCCAAGTGGTTAAAAATGACCGTCATCCTCCTATCTCTATTCTTCATATCCTTGCCTGAAAACTGATAGAGCCTGCATGTTTTGAAAAATAAATAATAATAATAATAATTACCCACTTCTTTAAACCTGTAAACCTGGGATGTGACAATAAAGCTGATTCCGATTCTGATTAACATCATTAGAGCCAGTGGTGTGTTCTAGGTTTTTTCGGAGGGATACGAAAATCATTCCCTGCACGACATGCACGTGGTCGTGGAGATACGCTAGCCCATTTTCAATGGATGAAATGGTTAGTAGAGGGCTATGCATGGCTAAGAAATATATATATATGTATATAGCATAACACGGTAGAACACACTACTGATTAGAGCCCCAGAAGCTTTAAAGTGAAATAAATCAAAGTACCATAATTAAAAACCTATGAAGAAAAGCTAAAGTAAATGTTGGCATAAAGGTGGCACTAGTGGAAAGGCCATGCATGGTGTCACCAAAATTTGTAGGGTTTACTCAAATAGCTAGGTTTAAGGGGAGCATGAATGTGCTCAGCAAGTGTGATTGCAATCCACCCATTTATTTATCTTGTACAAAAGTGAAAAATGTGGACTAATGGTTACACTTCAGCTTATGTTTATAATGTGTAATGCTCTCTTAATGCTCTTAATATTTTGGGTAACGTGCTTTGAATTGCCTGGTTGGTTGAAATGTGTTATTCAAATAAACTTGCCTTGCTAGAGAAAAGGGTCTCCACACTCAAGAGAGCATGAAGGTGCCCAACAACATGGCTTTCCACTCAATAGATTTCTACGGTAAAAACTACACAAGAGATAACATGACAAATTCGTGGTTCGATTTTGCTCAATGACAATCTAAAGGTATGTTGTTTGGAAGGGAATGTACAGTAGGTGTGGGGAATGACAAATTCTACTCCACTGGATGTATTTCCCATCACAACGCACCCAACTCTTTTTTTTTTTTAAGTGGATGTTATACAGTACATCACCAGAAACTGTATTACCAGTTTTTCTTGTTTCTTACTTTCTCTAATCTTTAGCCATTTCTTGAAACTGCAAATCGTGAGAGTGTGTACAACAGACAATCTCACCCATTTAGTATCACATTCTTGTTTTCTTAGCAGTATAATTAACCTAACCACTTACATTGTTAGTTGATTAGGGTTCATTCCCCTTACTCTGATCTTGCACCGTCGGCTGGCAAATTGTTCTCATAAAAATGTTTGATATTCTTGTTGTGGAACAAGGCTGTTTGACGGCTGCCCTCCGTACCTTTTTCATTATGGGCACGACGACACCCTCTGCAAATATGTCTCAAATATGAGAGAGAAATGAATTATGGCATCCATTTAGCAAATCATTCCAATAAAGTGGGTTTGTGATTCCTTTCATCTCTCACCCTGACAGACAGAGAGTGCAATCAGAGCCTCTGTGTATGTGTGTGTGTGTGTGTGTGTGTGTGTGTGTGTGTGTGTGTGTGTGTGTGTGTGTGTGTGTGTGTGTGTGTGTGTGTGTGTGTGTGTGTGTGTGTGTGTGTGTGTGTGTGTGTGTGTGTGTGTGTGTGTGTGTGTGTGCATGTGCATGTGCATGTGCTGACACATACCTGGATGTACATTTGTAGACATGGCTGTGTCTGTCTACTGTCTATACACATTTTTGTACCAGCATGAATGCATGCCTTGTTTCTGTGTATTGTATGCTTACACGCCTACCGCATGCCTGTGTTTGTGAGCTACTATGTCTGTTTGTGCGTGCGTGCGTGCGTGCGTGCGTGCGTGCGTGCGTGCGTGCGTGCGTGCGTGCGTGCGTGCGTGCGTGCGTGCGTGCGTGCGTGCGTGCGTGCGTGCGTGCGTGCGTGCGTGCGTGCGTGCGTGCGTGCGTCAACCAGACAACCAGAGGATTAAGCCTATCCTGCACTGGGAGCCTTTGATTCCACCTGAGACAGACAGACATCCTGGTCCTCCTAGCTGCCAATCAAATGAGCGGTGCTGACAGGAAGTGGTGGACGGCAGCCATGTTGACGGCTTTAGTTTGCTAGCGTCTTAGCTTGACTCCTAATTCATTAGAGGCAGATGCCCGAGAGCTCGTAAGCCCGAGGGGTGGGATGGGAGGTTAGCTGAGGGAAATGTATTCTACTTGTCGCCGAAGTAATCCTTCCCATTGAAACCAACCTCATATCTGACTGGGGTTAAAGTTTCAGTTGAGTTGAAAGAGCATTTAGCAAAAAAAACAATCTCGCTGTTTGTTTTGGCTTGGAAGTGTATTAGTGTAACTGTAATCCAATGAAGCCTGGATGACTAACATATTTATGTATTTATGGCACCTGCCCAGGCAGGTGGTATGAGCAATGTCTACAACCACCGTATTTACGCTGATCTGCAGATGAACTCCAAATGACATTTATGTACTGTACCTCTGTTGTGTTCCCTCTGTAATCTTTGACTGTCATATGTACGTTTGAAAGACCTTGGATGGAACTGCCAAAAACGTTGTCTTCATTTATTTTGTGCTAATGATATTTCCAATATCAGATAATCGGACCCAGCTCTGATTCACATATATGAAATATAAATGGTAGCAGAGATAGAGTTAGGCTTGGGCGATATCCAAAATATAATATTGCAATGTAGTCCCACCAAAATATGTATTTATGTACTTGCGCGCACGTGCGTGCGTGAGAGTGAGCGCCACGTGCGTGCGTGTGTTGACTTTACCCTGGGACCTGTCTTTTCCATGTAACCTTCCTTCAGAAAGTTCCTTGTCAACTTGGGCATGAGCTAAAAAACAAGAAGCAAACAAGAAAACGTACACAGAAACAAATACTTTAGGCACATATATAGTATATACAAAATACATTGTCTGTGCGTGTGTCTGTGTGTCTGTGTGCGTGTGTGTGCGTGTGCGTGCGACTACCTCTGCGTCTGTAGCTCCGGGGAAGGCCACCTTTAGATAGTGAAGCTGGACAGCCCGGATCGAATTAAACCAGTCTACTATCTCCTAATAGAGAGGGAGAGCGACAGGGAAGAGAGGCAGGTAGACAGAGAGATCATGTTGGGTATTAAGTATCGACAGCACACGGTCCTCCAGTGACCCCATCCCTCTCTTTGAGCCCCCCCCCCCACCCCACACACACACACACACACACACACACACACACACACACACACACACACACACACACACACACACACACACACCTTGCCGCTTTCGTGGTAGAGGAACATGTTTCTGGTGCTGTAGTCTTTGAGGTAGGTTATCTGCAGGCCATTGGGGTTTCCAATCTTCTCAGGCTGGAAGGTAGCATTGACGGAGTCCACTTTGATCACTGCCTTAGGCTCCTTAGCCTGGGGGGGGGCAAGATGGGAGAAGATAGTGTGTGTGCACGCGGGGCCAGTTCTAGCTTTTATGCCGCCCTAGGCCAACCCTCCATCCAGCCCCCCCCCCACCAACACAAGTTATGCTTTTGAAATACAGTGTGCCCCAGAAATGCCAAACTGTTCGCATAATATAGATGTATTTTAACTTAGCCTACAGCATTACTCAGTGGTGGAAAAAAGTACTCACATTTTTTACTTAAGTAAAAGTATCAAATACTGCAAAATAGATATACTCTGTTACAAGTAAAAGTCCGGAATTCAAGTGCAAGAGTAAACGTACAAAAGTATCGGCTGCAA